>NW_021621113.1:7142172-7243105 GCF_004785775.1 Grammomys surdaster | reverse complement strand
AAGTGTGGGGAAGTGTGAGGAAGTGTGGGGAAGTGTGGGGAAGTGTGGGGAAGAGTGGGGAAGAGTGGGGAAGAGTGGGGAAGAGTGGGGAATTGTGGGGAAGTGTGGGGAAGTGTGGGGAAGTGAGGGATAGGTAAGCCTAGCCTTGGCTATGCCATCCATCAGGCTTTCTGCTTATTAACACCGGCTGTCTCTGTAGACAGAGACTGGCCTGTCTCTAACACTCAAGTGCTGGGATTAGAGGTTGTCTGATGTGGGCCCTCCTGTAGATCTGGGTCGAGCTTTCATCTAGTCCTCCAGGACTCTCAGTTTCACTGCTAGCAACACACACACACTCTCTCACACACACTCACACGTACACACTCACACACAAACTCACACACATACACACACACTCACACACACCTTCAAGCTGAATGAAATCACACTTCTTTCATAGTTACAGTAAAAGAGCGTTTTGAGTTTATTTTTTATTCTTTTTCATTTTTTATTCTTGAGACAGAGTTTCTCTATGTAGCCCTGGCTGGTCTGGAACTCTCCATGTAGACCAGGCTGGCCTTGAACTCACAGAGATCCAACTGCCTCTGCCTCCAGAGTACTGGGATCAAAGGGCGTGTGCCCCAATGCCCAGCCCCTTGTGCATTTATTAAAACAACATATAACATAAATTCAGTCCTATCCCCATGACTGGGAATGGGCACTGAAATATACAGTACAGTGCTCCTCTCTAGGCCTTTGAGTGAGACCCAGTCCTCCCACCAAGGAAAGGAAGTGGGGATCTCTATTGTCTTGGCTTCCTTCCTCATTTGTGACACTCGCTAGTCAGTGATCATACAAAAGTTCTCGTACAAAAAGCACCAAATTGGCATACATATACAAGTATATACAAAAATCACATTTTAAAAACATACAAAATATTTCATTTTGCACCAACGTAGAAAAGTGTCCTGTGACATTTTGGATACATTTCCAATCGTCTTTCAGCAGCTGCTGGACACAGTTGGGGGGGGGTGTTCTAGTCTAGTCCCTGCTCTCTGAGCAGAGAGAAGGCACACTTCCCTATTGTGCCTCTCAAGGAGCTCTAACCCCCTCCCAAGATGGGCCAGTCCCCCGTCTCCCCCGACTCTGCATCCAGAGTATGTCTCACTCATCCAGTTCCTCACTGGTGTCCTGAAAGAGAAAATGAGACATAGGCTCATGATGAGACAAAGACTCAAGAGGACCCAGGGCCTCCTGAGCTATGGTGACAAACCAAATAAAGGGAAATCTCCACATCTCTAGCCTGGGTAGAATTTAGTGGTCAGAATCCAATGGGCTACAGGTACCTTACAGCAGTGGTTCTTAGTCTACCCAATGTAGTACTCAGTCTACTCGTGTTGTGGTCACCCCAACCATAAAATTATTTTCATTACAACTTCATAACTGTGAATTTGCTACTGTTATGAATTGTAATATAAATCTCTGTGTTTTTCAATGGTCTCAGGTGGAAGGGTCATTCCACACACACACACACACCCCCAACGCTCAAAGGGGTCGAAACCCACAGGCTGAGAACCGCTGCCTTAGACTCTTTGGAGCTAGTTACTTTAGCTGGATTGGAATTTGGCTCCATAACTAGGGTTGAATACTAATCAGGTGTAAGGATGCATGCCTTTGATCCTAGCTCTAAGAGGCCAGCTGCCCCCCCCCCCCAGTGAGTTCCTAGTAAACTATGGGTACTTTAAAGGAGGAGGAGGGGGAGGAAGAAGGGGAGAAGGAGGGGCAGGAGAAGGAGGGGCAGGAGGAGGAGGTGGTAGTGGTGGTAGTAGTGTTGGTGGTGGAACAGGAGATAGAGGAAAGGTTGGGGAGAAAGTAGCAACAACTAGAAGGTGGCTTGCTGGGTGGGTCCCTACATAAAGGAGAGGGCCAGAATTCAGATCCCCAGCTCTCAAAGAAATGCTAGATGACCACGATAGCCCCTGTGATTCCAGAGCTCAGAAGATAGGAAAAGGGATCCCGGGCTGCCTGGCTAGCTAGACTAGCCAATTCATGGACTCTGGGTTCTATTAAGAGACCCTGCCTCAGTGAAGGCAGTGGAGAGTGATCTAAAAGATCCTGGATGTCAGTCTTGGGCCTTTGCGTGGGCACCCCTGAGCACACAAACGTACACACACACACACACACGTACACACACACGTGTGTGCATACCCCCCCACGTGCAACAAAAGAGGAGAACCAAGATGGGCACTAAGCACACACCCTGGCCATGTGTAACCTGGCATTCCCATCAGGGAAGGCACAAGGGCAGAGCTCCTACCTTCTTTACCCTCTGTGGACACGCCCTCCTCTTCATCGTCCTCCTCTTCAATAAACTCCTCCTCACCCTCATCTGTGACAAAACCAACTGTGTTAGGATGAGACTGGCTTCTCACAGCAGCTATTAGAAGATTGGCCTAGAGGGGACCTCTGTCCTCATTTCTGGGCCCCAGTGGGCACTTAAAGGCAGCAGGGACCTGGGAGGTGGCATGTGAGACACAAGCTCACAGAGTCCAGCCTCCATGTCCCCTGTCCCCTGCCTCCTTCCAGATCATAGTCCTTTTGCTCCAGGACACCAGCATCCTTCATCACTGGCATATCCACGGCCTCAGGGAGGCAGGAGGCACGCTTAGGGTTTTGTGCATTTCAGTGGAACAGACACATCACAAAGGGGAGACAGGGTAAACATTTCCTATTCTCAGGGATCAGAGTCCTCGGCTGAAAGGAATTTGCTCAGCCTTTGAAATCTGCTGACTCAGTATCTCTTTGTTTGCCTGATTCCTCAGTCCACAGAGAGGCAGTCTTTGGCGGGGTAGGGGGTGGGAGGGGGTGGGAGTATTCTGTTCAGGAGAGTGGGACAGTCTCATGTCCCCATTCCATCCCCTGTCTCCCACCCCCAACCCCACCCCCACAACCTGGATTCACACTTTCTTATCCTGAGGTGTGACCTTCAAATCTTCCTAACAGGGCTCTGTCCCCTCCCAACACCTTTCCAGGCCTTGGGAAATTTGCAGAGTCAACATTTCACAGGCCCATCTACAAGCCAGAGCCCCTACCATGGCTTTCATTTGTAAACCCAGCACTCAGGATACTGAGGTGAGAGATTAGCCACAAATTCAAGGACAGCCTGGGCTACATAGTGACACCCTGTCTCAAGAAACAAACAAACAAACCAAAAAGCAAAACAACAAAATTGTCAAGTAAAACCTCCAGCCAAAGACCCAGGATCTACGCATAATCTTGATAATCCAGGGGGCCTATTGTTTAATCTAAACCATAATTACTGCTCATAAGAGTCTTCCCCAGAGGATCACTATGGGCAGGTTCCATGGTGTCTTCATATTGTCTCATATATCCTCAGATGGTTTTGTAAGTCAAGTGGCCCCAAGTAAGGTCTACATTAGCTACTTCCTAGCCATGTGGCCTTGAACGAGGAATTGCGCTGTCTAAACTCGGTTTCCTACGATACAAATTGATGTGCTAACAGAGCTGCATCCCAGAGTTGTATTAAGTGATGGAATTTACATCTTTACAACAGCATCTCAGTGCTCAGAACATGGAAAGTCCAACCAATAAGTGGGCTCAGGGCTGGATGTAGTGGCACATGCCTTTAATGCCTGTACTTAGGAGACAGAGGCCATCAGATCTCTGTGACTTTGAGGCCAGCTTGGTCTTCATGAATGGATTCAAGAAATGCTGTTGGTATGTTCCCCCTGCTCTCTGCTGGGGTGGTGGTGGATAGTGCAAGCCTCCGATAAGTTATGTTCACACAGTACAGCCTATCTTTTTTTTTTTTTTTTTGGTTTTTCGAGACAGGGTTTCTCAGTGTAGTCCTGGCTGTCCTGGAACTCACTCTGTAGACCAGGCTGGCCTCGAACTCAGAAATCCATCTGCCTCTGCCTCCCAAGTGCTGGGACTACAGGCGTGTGCCACCACTGCCCGGCAGTACAGGCTATCTTGAATATCCTCGAACATGTAGCCTAGGCTAGTCTGCAGCTCACCATCTTCCGGCCTAAACTTCCCAGGTACTAAGTAAGACTCCAAGCCCTGGGTTTGATCACCAGTAATGGATCCTTCCAAAAATCCAACCAAAACAGGAGACCACAAAGATGTGTGTATGTGTGTGGGAGGGTGGAGTGGGGGTGGTGGCAAAGTGCCAAAGGTCACACAGATAACACACAAATGGCAGAATCAGGATTTGAAGTCAGATCTGTCTAATGCCAGATGTCATAAACTTTGGATGCACACAGAATTTATTTAGTAAATTATGTACTAGGCACTGTGCTAGGCCCTGGATTCATCACAAAGTTGACCATGGAGCCAGGCATGGTGAGCACATGCCCATAATCCCAGCACTCAGGAAGCAGAGACAGGCAGATCTCTGTGAGTTCCATACCAGCTTGGTCTACTTAGAGAATTCTAAGACAGCCAGGCTCCACAGAGAGACCCTGTCAACATTGACTGTGTAAATCTGACTTTTTTAGTGAATCTTCTTCCCATCAGAGGTCAAGAGGAACGCTGCCTTTCGAAGGTCAAACATGTACAAGCAAGTAGCACTATCACAGCCTTTACCTGTCCCAAAGTCGATGGCCCTCAAGGCCTCTGCTATGTGTTCTAAATCCAGAGTAAAGTAGTCCATATTCTCAAAGCCTTGCTCTGTCTTCCCCAGCTGGCAGCCCTTGGAAGCTTCTACAATGCTGTGGGGGGAGAGAGGCAGGGTGAGGTCTCGGGCTCCATGCAGGAAGGGACAGCTTAGCCTTGGCTCTATGTGGGTCCATCCTAGTCCCACAATCCATCCCTGAACAGGGGGGATGAAGAGGCAGAGAGCACTTCTTTAGGATCAAGCAGAGTGGATGATCTAAGAAAGTAGGGTACATGGTTGGGGGGTGGGGGAGGAGCCCTAGTCCTTGCAGAACTAATGCACAGGATCCCATTGGACAGGTGTCAGAAGCCCTGGGGGAAACTAGGGTCTTGGGCCACAGTCGTGGAAACACTGACCTCTTGATGAGCTGCTTGGCACTCTGTGGAGAGAAAGAACAGAGGTTAACATTGAAACCCCCAAGGATAGACTCCAGGTACAATTCCACGGTTCGGGCGTAACTCGATTCCTGTCCTGTTAGACAGAACTCGGCACTTTCTGTCCCAGGTTAGCACAGATCTTGGCCAGCATGTACCCCAGTATGCTTCCACTGTTCTGTCAGGAAGCCAGGGTCTCTGACCAAGCACTCATAATGTCTGATGTCTCCTGAATGAGAATGAGAGTCAACCAAACTTCCTTTTCAGACCATGGGCTGGACAAAGTTGGAACATAAAAGCTTGAAGGCATGTGGTCTGGGAATTGTAGTTTTTTTGTATGTTTTTAAAATTTTCTATGTATGTATGTATGTATGTATGTATGTATGTATGTATGTATGTATGTTGCAGCCCTTAGAGGCTAGAAGAGGGTGTCAGATTCCCCTGCAATTGGAATTATAGGCATTTTTAAGCTGTCAGACATGGGTACTGGGCACTTAACTCAAGTACTTATAGGTACTCTTGACCTCTGAGCCATCTCTCCAGCCCCTCCCCTCTGGGTTTTGTTGGTATTGTTTGTAAAGGATCTATTTTTGTTTTAAGTGCATGTATGAGCGCCTGCATGTATGTATATGCACCACATATGTGCCTGGTGCCCTTGGAAGTCAGAAATTGGTATGGGTACCCTGGAGCTGCAGTTATGGATGGTTGTAAGCCACCATGTCGGTGCTGGGAACTGAACCCAGGTCCTTTGCAAGAACAAAACCAAAATGTTATTTTACTTTAGTTGGTTGTTTTTTTGTTTGTTTATTTGTGTTTTGAGACAAGTTCTCTCTATTATGCAGCTCTGGCTGTCCTAGAATTTACTCTGTAGACCAGGCTGGCCTCAGAGTCACAGAGATCTGCCTGCCTCTGTCTCCCCAGCACTGGGATTAAAAGTGTTTGACACAAGAAATATTCTTCACCACAGAGTCTTCTCTCTACCCCCAGTATTTTTTATGTTTGTGTGCTTGTTTATTGACAGGGTCTCACTATATAGTCTTGGCTGGCCTAGAGCTTGCTATATAGACCAGGCTAGCCTCAAACTCACAGAGATCCTCTTGCCTCTGCATGTGTCTTCCAAATACTGGGATCAAAGTCGTGTGTCAGCAAGCCTAGCCTGGCATGTTTTATTTTGAGGTAATATTTTACCAAACTGTCCTGATTTGCCCTAAACTTGCAATCCTCCTGTCTCTGCTGCCCAAGAACTAGGATTATGGTCAGGCCCCTGTAGTGCCTGTCATTCTGCCAAGATTTAAACTGCCCATTCAAGAGTTAAGAAAGAGTATAGTGGGCTAGAGAGATGGCTCAGTGGTTAAGAGCACCGACTGCTCTTCCAGAGGTCCTGAGTTCAATTCCCAGCAACCACATGGTGGCTCACAACCATCTGTATTTTTGTTTTTGTTTGTTTTTTTGTTTTTGTTTTTTTTTGTTTTGGTTTTTCGAGACAGGGTTTCTCTGTGTAGCCCTGGCTGTCCTGGAACTCACTCTGTAGACCAGGCTAGCCTCGAACTCAGCAATCCGCCTGCCTCTGCCTCCCAAGTGCTGGGATTAAAGGCGTGCTCCACCACCGCCCGGCCCACAACCATCTGTAATGGGATCTGATGCTCTCTTCTGGTGTGTCTGAAGAGAGCAATGGTGTACTCATATACATAAAATAAATAAATAAGTAAATAAGTAAATAAATAAATAAGAAATTTAAAAAAAAAGAAAGAGTATAGTTCAAATCTATCCAAATCCTTCAGATGGCACTCACCAAGAGGAAGGTGGCCCCTCCAGGCTCATCCAGTGACTGGATGGCTGTCTCCACAAGCTTGGTGGACTTTTCCAGCTGCTCTCGGTACTGGAGGATCAGGGCCTCGAGGAAGCCCAGCTTCTCCTCCTGCTCCTGTGTGATCCGCTGCAGCAGCTCGCTCTTCTTCTCGTCCAGGATGGCATAGAGGGCGTCAAACTTCTGGCTCAGCTCCTCCTTCACCTGGTGGCTGTTTTCCTGAGGACAGAAATCCTACAGTCTCATCTCATGGGGTCCCAACCCACTTTCTGAGACAGAAGGGCCCCAGGAACTAACTGCAGCAAGAAGAATCTCTGTCAAATGGGCTTGGCGTGGCACCTTTCAGAATGAGATGCCTCTCAGAGAGATAACAATGTTCCTCTCCACTCCACAGCTCAGCCCACGTGGGGTTATGATGTCCCTCCTCCCTACACCCATCTCAAGAAGAGACTAGATTTTTTTTCTTCCCTCCCTCCCTCCCACCTTCCTTCCCTCCCTCTTTCTTTCCTTCCTTTTTTCTTTCTTCTTTCTTTCTTTCTTTCTTTCTTTCTTTCTTTCTTTCTTTCTTTCTTTCTTTCGAGACGGGTTCTTATTGTGTAGCTCTGGCTGGCCTGGAGCTCACTATGTAGTGCAGGCTGGCCTCAAATTCATAGAGATCCACCTGCTTCTTCTTCCTGAGCACTGGTATTAGAGTTGTGCACCACCACGTCCAGGAAGAGCAGAATTTTGAATACTCTTCCAGGAATGGGAAAGCGTCCTTCTTTTTTTTTTTCTTTTCTTTTCTCCTCTTCTTTCTCTACTTTTGTTTTTGTTTGTTTTTGAGACAGTCTCGTGTATCCCAGGCTGACCTCAAACTTACTATGTATAGGATGGCAGCCTTGAACTTCTCTGATCCTCTGTATCCAGCTCCCAAATGCTGAGATTACAGATGTGCCATCACATCTGGCTGGGAAAGCCACCTCAGCCTTCTGCAGTCTGTAGAACCAGCAGCCTGGCAAAGCTCAGTAGAAATGTAAATTTCCAGCCAGGTACCTGATGCCTGCAGTCTCAGCCTTGGCAGGGAGTTTCAGGAGGATCAGAAGTTCAAGAGCAATCTGGGCTACATATAAATGGAAGGTTGTCCTGTTCCTCACAAGACCTAGTCTCAAAAAGTCGAATCTGCCAGGCAGTGGCGCACACCTTTAATCCTAGCATACTGGAGGCAGAAGCAGGTGGATCTCTGAGTTCAGAATACAGAGGGAGTTCTAGGACAGCCAGGGCTACACAGAGTAACACTGTTCCGAAAAACAAACAAACAAACATCAAATCCAAGGTAGAAAGACAGAAAGAAGACTGGAGAAATGGCTTAATGGTTAAGAGCACTGGCTGCTCTTCCAGAAGACCCAGGTTAAATTCCCAGCACCTATGTGTTGGCTCAAACTATCTTGAATTCCATTTCCAGGGGATCTGACGCCCTCTTCTGGCCTCCTCTGGCACTGCACACACATGGTGTACAGGCATGTGCAGGCAAAACACCCATATACATAAAAAAATAAAATTTAAGCAAGGTAGAAGTGCAGAACCCTGCATCATTCCAGAGCCCCTGAGTTTCCACAGTCTGAGTCAAGTGTGAGCTTTTAAAGATCCAGGAGTTTTGTTCTATAGCAAAATGATTAACTCTAGAAACATTAGTGGGTCTCTGCAGTCAGGGACCAACGGGGTCTGTCTTGTCCTTCGGCAGGGTCTGACACATTCTCTTGTGTTCCCCAAGAGAATGGAGAAATGACTGTGTCCCTTCCTGCCATCTCTATGGGGCACCCAAGACTCCAAACCCCAGACTGCACTCATAGCTCAGGCCTTCCCCAGAGAGCAGTGCACTGGAGACTTGACCCCCTCAGTGCTGACAGGGCAGCGCTGCACCCTCACCTTGGTCACTCGGCAAGAGTCCTCCAGCTGAGAGATGATAGTCTGCACTCGGTCATTCCCTGCCACCAGCATGGAGATGCAGTTACTGAGTTCAGTCTGGATGGCAGGGGGGTGAGAGAGGAGAGACAGAAATAGACTCAGAGCCAGCTGCATCTACAGCGTTGTAGCAACATGGTGTCCATGCTCCCCGTCTCCCACAGAGTCATCAATAGGGTTGCTATCCCTCCTCCCGGGGTGCAGCTCATGTCTAAAGCAGAGACTACCACAGATGTATCTTTTATAGACAGATGAGGCCCAGAGAGGGGCACTGAGCAACCCAAAACACACAGCAAGTCACTGACAAAGGAACAAAAGAAAACTAGTTTCTCTTTCTTTTTCTTTCTTTCTCTCCTTCTTTCTTTCTTTCTTTTCCTTCCTTCCTTCCTTCTTTCCTTCCTTCCTTTTTGTCCTCTCTCTAGCTCGCTCTCTCTCTCTCTCTCTCTCTCTCTCTCTCTCTCTGTCTCTCTCTTGTTTTTCCAAAGACAGGGCCTTACTGTGCTGCCTTGGCTGGCCCAGAACTCAATATATACATCAGGCTGGCCTCAAATTCATAATGATCCTGCCTCTGCCTCCTGAGTGCTAGGCTTAAAGGCCTGTGCTACCATCCCCAGCTGCTATTTTCTGACAGAAGGAATAGAATTGGAAAGTTCTAGAAGAGAGAGAGAGGAGTGGAGTGTGACAGATTGTTCAGACAGTAGGGCTACAGCTCACTCCATAGCAGGATGCTGGGTTGCCATGGTCCAGGGAAGAGCCTCAACTCTGCCTTATACCTCATGAGAGACTCAGGTGGAGAGGTCTGGGACCACAGAGTGACAGGACAGGGAAGCCATGGACTCTTCCCTGTGGCCACACCCAAGTGCTTTCAAGAGGCTCTAAGTATAACCTATGAGCTCAGCCACCTCCCCCAGGGAGGCAACGGCTGCTGTCCCTGTGGCCTGGGAAGTCCTTTAAGAAGGACTATTCCTGAAAGGCCGGCTCAGCACATTTACAATGGTCAAATCCATCCCCAGAATCATCTGGGCACAGCAGCTGTAGCCAGTACCTTCTGTCCTTGGAAGATGCTCTGCAAAGGAGCAACCTCACAGGCCTGGTGAGCCCCGAACACCTTGCACAAGGAGCAAGTAGGCACCTCACACGTGAGACAGTAGATGTTGATTTTCTCGTCTTCGTGTTCCTTGCACATCGGGTGGCTGCCTTTCTGCAGGGGCCGACTGAAGTGGAAGAGAATCACAGGTCAGGGTTGTCCCATCTCTCTGTCTCCTCCTAGCTTCAAGCACAGGAAGCCATGATCCATATGCGAGCTGCCAGTGGGCCAGGCTGCTCCAAACATTCTCCTTTTTAACTTCTGGGAGCCCAAGATCAAGGAAGCTAATGCTCTTAAACAAACCAGTTTCCAACCTTAAAACTCAGGCTCCAGTGTTGGACCTGGCCTGAGCTGGTACAGAGGGCATGGGGAAGGCCCAGGAATTCCAGTCAGGCTAGAAGATGCTAACCATATGGGAGATGCAACAGAGTTGCAGGAAATAAATGAACTTGCCCAAGGTGGCCCAGCAGCACAAACAGGAAGGCCAGAACTCCTGTGCTCTAATTATAGACCCCACAGATTTGGTTGCCGGGGCCGGGGCAACTTATTCTGATGGCTGCCTTCACGTCTATATTTAATCCATGAGTCTGTACTCTCCAACTGGGCAGGGAAGCCTGCTTGTTTTTCTTCCCCGAGTCTATAACATACAGTACCTTGTGTTGAGACCAACCGTGGAAATAAAATACAAGTAGAAAGAGTACCTCAGTAAACATATCCTGAGGGTGTCTTAGAGTTCAGAGAAGGGGGCAGCCTGTGTACCCTAAGCCATACAAGTGCATGTGTTGGAGGCCTGGGCTACATAGAAGTCCAGAGCAAACCTCCGCTACACAAAGACTCTCCAGGGTCCAGAATCTCTTCTTTTTTTCATTTTAAAAACTGCATTTATTTAATATATGTGCATTTTGGGGAGGGATAGATGTGCTACACCACATCCATGGAGGTCGGAGAGCAGCCTGAAGGAGTTGGTTCTCTCCTTCTCCCATGTGGGTCCAGGGGAGAGAACTCGGGGTTATCAGACTTGGTGGCAACACCTTTTCTCACTGAGCCATCTAGCTGGCCCCAGAGTTTCTTCTGTCTTCTCCTTTTATAGCTTCCTCGACTAGGGTACCTGGCATACTCCTCTCCAACATCAGCTGTTTCCCAGCCTCGGCTAGGGTTTTAGAGTCGAGGCTAGCTAGACCTTACTTTCATTTAGGATAAGCTATCATGTCGGCACTCCTCCAGCCCCTGATATCGATCCACCTCCAACAGTGACTATTCCCCCATCAGTGTCTGTGTGGCACCTTCCCACAGCCCAGCATGGCTAGTCACATCCAGTCTTTACTGCTTCCTCCAGGAACCCCTTTCCAAACACTAGGTTTTGGGTTGTTTTTTTTTTTTCATCTTTGAACCCGGGAACCCCACACTATCGCCATAGTGACTGGGATTTCCCTGGTGCCACAGCCGCCTGTGGCGATGCCCAGGGAAGGTGGCTCAGGGTGTCCAGCAGGATGGGGAGAGCCTGCTGCCTGAGAACACCTCCCTCCCTGTGGCCAGGCCTCAGGGTCAAACACTCACTTGTTTTCTGTGATCCCAGTCCTTCATGCCTGAGTGTTGCTCAGAGCTGTACCAACCAAGCCAGAATGTGGCCTGCAGAGCTCTGAGCAGACCCTGCTTAAGGGCAACTACCATTGTTTTTTCCTCATTAGGGAAAACCTCCAAGGCACAACGTGATCTTCAAAACTCAACAGCATTAGGCTGGTGTAACTATACTAATAAATCACATCACCCTCACCATCACCATCATCACCATCACCATCATCATCACCATCATCACCATCATCCAAAACAAGCATCTGTGGGCTGACAAGATGGCTCAGGAGATAAGGGTATTTGCAGCACAAGGCTAACGACCTGAGTTCCATCCCTGGGATTCCTGTAAAGGCAGAAGGAGAGAACTGATTCCACAAAGTTGTTTCCTGACCTCCACACATGGGCCAAGGAGGGTGTGCACTCACACCCACACCACACGCTGATAATGATAAGTAAAAAATATATATATATATATTTTTAATGTATATGTATGTGTTGTCTGGGGAAGAGACTGGAGACTGGACAGAGCCAGTGTTAGATAAGAGTTCTATCATTGGCCTCCGTCCCCAGCCCCTTATTTCCAGTAGTACATTTTAACTATGAATCAGCGTCTTTCTGAGTTGTCCACGCAGGGTGAACCTTGAAACTGAGATCCTCCTGCCTCAGACTCCCAATTAGCTGGGATCACAGGCGTATGCCACTATCCCTGAGGCTTAACAATGTCCATTTGTAGTGCTGTGTGCTAGCGACAGGAGACACAATGTAACAAAGGAGTGTAGGATATTCACTGTGGAGGCTGGAGAGAGAGGTGGGCCATTAAAAGCTTACTGTTCTTGCTCTATTGTTCTGTTATTGCTCTTGGGTTTGGTTCCCAGCACCTACATGGCAGCTCACAGCTGTCTGTAACTACAGTTCTAGTTCCAGGGCGATTGTGATAACTATATCTTCTCCACTTGACTACATCTGGATTTAACTAAAACCCAAGTGGCTTGGTTTGCTAGTTTTTTGTTTGTTTACTGAGACAGGTTTCTTCTCTTTGTAGCCCTGGCTATCCTGGAACTCACTCTGTAGACCAGGCTGGCTTCAAACTCACCAAGATCCACTTGCTTCTGTCTCCTGAGTGCTGGGATTAAAGGTGTGTCCCCATCACTGCCTGGCCAGGGAGGTTTTTCTTAATTAAATCATTTGAGATGGGAAGACCCACTTTTAATCTAGATCTTTTTTTTTTTTTTTTTTTTTTTTGAGGTGAGAAGATCCACCTTTAATCTAGGCCACACCTTCTCCTGGCAGTCAATCTAAAGGACATGGAAGAAGGAAGCTCTGCTTGCCCGCTCTGTCGCTCTCACTAGCAAGTCTGTTCCTTTACTGATGTTATAGCCTATTCTTTTGGGCCTCTGACATATAATGAAGACCAGCTGAGACATCCAGCTTTGTGGACTACACAACTAGTGTGCGTGTGTATGTGTGTGTGTGTTGCATGTTATATCTCTATAGTGAACCCTGACTAATATAGGGAACTAGTACCCTCGTCTAGTATATCCACAGATACCAGGCACATGCATGCACACACACATACACACCTATATGTAAGCAAAATAAAATAAATATATTTTTAAAGCTGAGATTGAGAAACAAAAGGATATCAAGTTGATACCAGCTTGAGCTACATGTCAAGGCTCCATCTTGAAAACACAAGCTCTGGGGATGTTGTTCAGTGGTAGAGCATTTGCCTAGTGAGGTCCAGTCTCTACCATGAGTGCAGACACACACATATACTCACACACACACACACACACACACATACACACACACATACATACACACACACATACACACATACACACACACACATACACACATACACACACACATACACACAATACACACACACACACACCCTGACGGAGCCAGGAGAATGTCCACCATGGAGTTGGTCATGCCCTCTCTTTCAGGGATGAGATGGCCTTGTGAGATCCTGCATGGAGCAGCCAAGGGCAGCACTCAATGCTCCATGAATATCTAATATTTTGCACCTCCTAGTGACATCCTCTTTGACGAGCACGGATCCTACTGTCCGTTCCCTTGGCTGAGTCTGGCTACCTAGGCTGGGTTTGAACTCTCAGCCCTCCTGCCTCAGCCTTCTAAATGCTGGGATTACAGATATGCTCCATCTTAACTGGCCCGGTGAAGGTTTTAGGCTGAGGCCAGGAGGACAGTAGTCCTCATGGACCTCAGTTCTTGTCGGCATGTTCTGATTGACTTGATGGGTTAATGGACCAGTTGGCATGGGTGCCGGGGATCCCAACACCCAGGGCACTCTTAGGGGTGCCTCACCTCAGGAAGTTTTACCATTGGGCCCCAGCAAGGAAGCCCTTCCTTGTAAACATCACCCAAGGAGCTGTGTCACTTTCCAGTTTGATGCCCAACACTGCACAACTCCTGCTATGCACAAATTCTGCCGAGATCACCCTCTTCCCAACAGGTAAACTTTGGGTAACTGTCCAAAACAGTAATACTAATTACTGTGGTTGTTGATGTTGTTATTAATATTATTGTTGAGGAGGGGTGAACTGGTCTGTAAGCTAGGCTGGCCTGGATCTCACAGTAATCCCTCTGTCTCGGCCTGAGTGATAGGTTCATAGGTTTGAGTCACCACACCTAACTGATTTCTGTCCTTTGAGATTCCATTTCCTTTTCTATATAGGGATAATCCCACAGGATGAAGTTTCTCTCCCTCTCTCTCTCTCTCTCTCTCTCTCTCTCTCTCTCTCTTTCCCTCTTTCCCTCCCTCTTATGCACACACGCAATGCGCAGCACACACACCTTAGTCTCAGGACTCTTTCTTGCCCCCCCCCCCGTCCCCCGCCCCCGTAATGCCCAGATCTAAAGAGCTGAGGTTCTGTCCGAGCTAGAAGGTGCTGGTGACTGTGGCTCCCGAGGTGGGAGGGGCCTGGGGGAGAGGCGGGGCAGGAGGCGGGGCTGTTTAGGTGCACACTGACCTGGAGCATTCCTGCTTGTAGATGTCAATAATGTTCTCCACCAGCAGGTTCCTCTGCAGGCCGTACACGCCATGCCTGTCCATGATCACTTCGTGGCGGCACGACGGGCAACGGAAACGACCTCCGGACATGGACACTGAGCCACCGCGGTTGGTCCAGTAGGGATTCGCAGCCTGCGGACAGCCAAGGCAAAGATGAGGCAGGAGTTCCTACCCTCTCCAGTCTCGGTTCTCCTTGCCCCAGTTGCTCCAAACACATTGGCAAACCCAAGGGCACCTACCGGCTCCTGGACTTGACTAGAACCAGCCCACCCACGTGGTGAAGTATCTTAGTTGAAGCACTCAAACAAGGCAAGAGGGTCAGCCAACATGAGGACAACATGACTTTAGACAAGCAACTATAATCGCTCTATGCCTCAGTTTACCCCTGATACCACAGGTCTTAGAATTAGAGCCAGCTCCTAGGATATTACTTTAAAGATAACTGTGGGGGGAAAAAGGTGGGGTTTTTTTGGGGGGGGCTTTGTTTTGTTATATTTTGTTTTTAAGGTAGGGTCTTGCTATTTCAAACTGATTAGGTAGAGCAGAATGACTCTTAGCAGTTCTCCTGCCTCGGGTTCCTGAATGCTGGGATTATTGGCATTGCAACTAGACCTGAGTTTGGAAAAGCGTTTGTTGTGGTGGTTTCAGACCCTGCTCCCAGTACAGTCGCCTCAACTGTGCCCTTTCCCTCCTCAGGAAGATGGAGTCCCTTCTGCCCCCGTGTTGGAGCACGCAGTCTCTGAGATGCTCCCTTCTCGCCAGCCTCCTCCCAAAGTCTGGCCCCCCTGCCACCCTGGAGCTGGCTCCTGCCCCAGGGCCTGGTTTCTCTCGCCTGTCTAACCACCTTCCCCACTTCTCACTTGAGGTATTTGACTCTTGACTGGGGAATCAACAGTGAGCGGTCCAGGCAGAGCAGGGAGCTGTGGGCAGGGTGGGACTAGATGGGTACATCGTGGAGAAGGAGCGGAACAGCTTCCCTTTCCCCGTAACCCCTTCCTTACGCCCCCGCCCCCGCCCTAGCCCTCCCCAGGGGTCTCTGTATGGTTTCTCAATGGAGCAAGTGGTCGAAGTGTCCTAGGCTGAGAGGGAGAGGCGTCTTAGAAGCCATCCGGGTTCTGGGGGAACGGGGCAGGGGTGGGGATTCCAGGTCCGGGCTCTGCCTAGAGCTGACCTGGAAGATATCGTTGGCACACTTCCGGCAGAGGTTGTGCTGGCAGGGCAGGATGACCACAGGCTTGGTAAACATCTCCAGGCAGATGGGGCAGATCAGCTGCTTCTCCAGGTTCTCCATAGCATTTCCGTCCGGAATCAGGCTAGGTTTATAATCCATATTGCTTCGAAATGCAACTGCCTCTTCCACCTGCGTCACACCAAGTGGAATGGAGGGCTTGTCTTTGTCGCCAAACCCACTCGGATCCTCTTTGTCTTCGTCGCCTGACACCCGACTTCTGTCTTGGTCTGAGGCTCCTCTGATATTTATAGCTGCACCTCGGTCACATGAGCCCCAGGAGGGGACCAGCTGAGCATTCCTAAGCCAAGCTGCTGGCTGGGGCTTGAGTTTCTTCCAGGCCTCAAAGATTTGGGCCTCTCAGATCACATGTGGGGATGAGCAATCGCTGTTGCCCTGTAATGGGGGTCGTAAACAAGAACAGACTGTCCAGAACCAGGTTCGGGGGAGGGCCAGGTACCCTGGTTTCCTGCAGAAGTTGGTCTCTGTCCCCACTCCAGTCAGTTGAGAGTAAGGGAATGGGACCTGTGGGGTGGGGAGATGGGGGCTGGCGTTCAAGGGATTAACAGCCTGCAATCCTGTAGCAACCTAAGTCTGTTCCTTTTCTGGATCCGGAACAGCTCTAAAATAAGGCCTTAGGATAGCCCTTCTGTGAGCGATTTCTCCTGCCCCAGACTCTAATCAAGCATTTCAATAGAGTCTTTTGAGACTCCCATATTGGGCAGTCCACCCTGGCAGCCCTCAGCCAATCATAACACTTCATGCTGACAAGGCTTTCTTGAAGTCCGGCCTGATGGCTCAGTGGGTGAAGGTGCTTGCCGCCAAGGCTAACAACTTGCCTTCACAGGTTCATTTCCTTGCACTGGCTTGCTCACAGCCCAGAAAGGAGACAAACACGAACTTCCTTGTGCTACCTCAGAACCCTGCCCTGACACGTGGAAGTCCACCAGAGGCTCCGCTGTACTCTCTGCATACATGCCCATTCTTGGGCGCCAGGAAAAGCCTACCAGGTGTTAGAATATTTGGCTCTCTTGAGACCAGAGCTCTCAGAGCCAGTAACCTGCAAGTCTATATTCCCAGTTCCTCAGGAGGCTGAGGCAGGAGCCAAAGTTTAAAGCCATCCTGAACTACAAAGTGATATCATGTCTCAGAATGAAAGGTAAAGCACGGCATGATGGGTAAATGTCAGTAATCCAAGTACTTAGAAAGCAGAGACAGGAGTTCAAAGCTGGCCTGGGCTACATGAGACCAATAACAAAATGGCTACACTTTGTCACTACATGCCCCCTCCCCATCACCACCATGACCCCTCATTACAAACCACACCACCCGAAAAGAACAAGTATCAAAATACCTTTTGTTTTGGTTTCTTTTTGGTTTTCAGAGACAGTTTCTCGTATATTCCTGGCTATCATGGAACTTGCTTTGTAAACACCTGCCTCTGCCTCCCAAAGTGCTGGGATTAAAGATGTGTGCAACCACTTCCTTGTTTAAAAATGTATATTTAAAAACAAAGAGACAGAGAGAAGACCAGGGTTCAGCGCCTAGTATCCACAGGATGGTGCCCAACAGTTATTTCCTTTCCAGGAGGTCTGGCTCCCTCTTCTGGCCTGCCTGGGCACTGCATGCTTGTGCCACACATACATACAGGCAAAACACTCATACACATAAAAATAAAATAAATTAAAATTTTAAAATAGTAGGGGCTGGAGCAATAACTCATCAATTAAGAGCCCCAGTTACTTTTTCAGGGGACCTGGGTTCAAATCCCAGCACCCACGTGGTGGCTCACAATTGTCTGTAACTCCAGTTCCAGGGGATCTGATACCTCTTCCGGCAGTGCAAGATACACAGATATACATGTGTGCAAAACACCCATAAAAGAATAAAAATAAATCCCCTTTTTAAAAGGGTTTTTCAAAAGAAAGCTGAAGATATAACTTAATGGTAGAGCATTTGCCTAGCACATGGGATTAGGACTTAGGATTCAGTTCTCCACCTACCCCCAGGGAACAAAAAAACCTTAGAGGGAGACCCAAGAGCAGAGGGGCCAGTCTCAGGAAAAGGGGGATGAGGAGGAACCAGTCCCAACAAGATTATAGGAGGAGGCCTTTGAAACAAAGGGCAGGAGGACAGCTGTGAGTTCAAGGTCAACCCGGGCTTCAGCATGAAGCTATCTATGTCAATGTTTGAAGTTCTGGCAGTTCCTCTCATTCCCAAATCCTGGTGGCTGGTGTTTGCTGAGCACTTGCTATGTGCCAGGCACTGTGCTAAGTACTCACTTGCCTCGCTTTATTTTCATTACCTGAACAGTCTACAGTGGGAGAGCCATTGCTCCCCCATTCATGGACAGACAGGTCAGGCACAGAGAGGCAAAGCAAGCCGTGAAAAGTCACACAGCCAGCAGCAATGGCTCTGAGACACAGCCCAATCTGAGCTTGTGTCTCTGTGGAGGTGTGTTTGGGACAAGTTTGCGGGGCGCCGCCTCGCCGAAAAGGAGAACGCCACGCTTCAGGATTCTTCTGGCAGCATTTTTATTACAGCTCTTTTAGTGTTACAGCTCTCTTAGATGGTAGTGTTACAGCTCTCTTAGATGGTAGTGTGGCGAGGGACCCCAAGCCCCAAAAGCTAGTGGCTTATATAGCGCTTTAGGAGATGTGCCGCACACTCATTGGCTCTTATGATGTCGCCAAATTAGCATACTGATTTTCGCGCCTTGCGCAGGCGCACATTCAAGCAAGGCTCGCAAGAAGAACCAGGAAGCAGGAAACCGGCGCCATCTTCCGATGGCGGACGCGGCTCCTAACACAAGTTGATACGTTCAGACCACCTGAAGGGGAAGGGGAGAGGGAGAAGGAGATGAAAGCCGAGGTCTACACAGAGAAACCCTGTCTTGAAGAACAGTTTAAGCAGAAGGCAGCAGGAGCAGCCTGGGCAGTGGGAGAGAGGGTTTAGATCAGCTGTGTCCAAGGATGAGCCTTGCTGCTGTCTGTGTCCCGGACTTGCTTCTCACCTGGGAGGAGCAATTGACAGCTTCTTGTTCATTTTCTCCAGCCACACTGGGCAGGCCAGGTACAGAGTCCCAGCAAATGGACAGTGGGACAGCCTCCAGCCTGGACACTGCTAAGGCCACGGCCTTTGAAAGTCAAGGGGTGAGATGGGGAAGTTCCCATGTGGGCGGCACTGGACAGCCAAACACGGCTAGTCATTCGAGCCTCACACCTGTCTGTCAGGGAGAGTTGTGATTTTCCTCTCCCAGCAGGAAATGAGGTCCAGAGAGATAGCTGACTTGGCCCATGTCACACAGCCACAAATGCCAGGGCGACTCTCAGACCTGTGCCCGTGTTAGAGCAGTTGCTGAGTGCTTATTATGGGCTGGACATTGTACTGAGACTTTTCCATACTCTTTTGTCCTTCAGTGACTCAGTGGGGCAGAGAGGAGCTAGCACCTGCTTCTGGCTGATCTGCCGAGTGTCTCTCAGAGACACGCAGTCTCTTGGCCAAGCTCCACCAGAAGCAAATGACAGCCAGCAGCATCACCAGGAAGTTATAAACCAAATCATGACCAGTCATTAAAACAAACTAGAAAGCCATGGGGTGGCAAGTTGGAGAGATCAGTATGAATCATCAGTGCCGTGTCGGGCACAGGACTGTTTTGAGGGGAGACAGAATCTCACAGTGTAGACCAGGCTGGCCCATGAACTCACAGAGATCCACCTGCCTCTGTCTCCCAAGTGCTGGGGTTGAAGGTGTACACTGCAAGCTTCATTGATTTATTTACTTATTATTCATTTATTATTTTAATTCAGGGTCTCTTGTAGAGCTGGGAACTTGGCAAAGACTGGCCTTGGAGGCCTGATCCTTCTGCCTCTGCCTCCCAAGTGCTGAGATTACATGTATGGGACACCATGATGCGTCATGGTGAACTGATGGCTAGTTCTGTAAACCTGCTCAAAGTGCTTGCTGGGGAGACAGACCGCAGACTACAGGAAGAAACCTACTACTCTTTCTTTCTTTCTCTCTTTCTCTTTCTTTCTTTCTGACTAAACAACCATGTTGCCAATCTTTTATCTTTTTCTTTCTTACTTTTTTTTTTTTTTTTGAATGAGGTATTACCAAGATGAGAGGGCTGGTCTTAACTCACTCTGTAGCCTTTTTTGCCTTCAGCTTCCAATTCTTCTGCCTTAGTCTCCAGGCAGCTGGGGTTATAGATACACTGTACTAACAGGCTTGGCTGGACTTTTCAGCTATATGGGTCTTGATCAATGTCTCCATTTGACAGATGGGGAAACAGATTTCTGAACGGTTACCACATATCCGAAACTAGTACTGGGAGGGCTGGAACTTAATCCCTAAGTCTGTGCTCTTTGGGATTGTCACTAGAAAAGGGACTTTTCAGAAACCTGAGAGTTTGAGGCCTCTTGGATCATAGGAGAGAACCCTGGCCAAAGGGCTGGAACCTAGGCTGTGATTCCCCCTGAGTGAAACTTGCAATGTGATATCCAGCAGGCCACACCCACGATGGTGGCTTCATCTGCCAAAGGGAAGAACTGCTGGAGTGGATCCCTAAGGGTCTTTTTTTTTTTTTTGGTCCCCAGTGTCCTATTCTTAGGGGAGTTGGCCCAAGATGATAAAATTGCAGGGGGAGTGGTGCCACCCCATCTTCCCTTTCACGCCCTCCTGTTTCCGCTTGTTGAAATGCTTCCCTGGTCCATCACAGTACGTCACGGAGCAGATCTGTCTCAGGTGTCTTCCCGCTCCCACCTGCCTGCCCCCCTCCCGCAGGGTGTGGGGTTCATTCTGTCTCTGCTCTGGACTTTCCCTCAGGAACAGGAACAGGGAGGAACGCTTGTTTGGGCTAGGGCCTGAGGTTTCAGTCATAGGCTTTGACGTCACCCTCAAGTGAAGTATCGGCCCAAATCACAGGACCAAACTCATGGTCATTTGATCTAGAGGCTAAAGTTGGCAGAGTCGGGCCCATGGGCTCTGGGGCATGATGCACTACCCCAAGGGCCAGGACAACGTCCACTGGGCCTGACCCACATGCCACAGAAAGAAGCAGAGTGTCCCAGGAACTCAGCACATGAAGCCTGGGCCAGGAGCCCCATGACTTTCTTCTATTGTCCCCAGGTCTAGACAACACTTGTTGACAAGTTGAGGGCTCTGGGGAGTGGACAGTCTTTAAAGAAAGAGACTTTAGGGTAGGCGTAGTGGCGCACGCCTTTAATCACAGCACTCAAGAGACAGAAACAGGAGGATCTCTGTGAGTTTAAGGCCAGCCTGATCTATATAGCAAGTTCCAGGACAGTCAGGTATACAAAGAGAAAACATGTCTCAAAAACATCAAAGAAATAAAGAGGCTGTCTCAGGAGATGTGGATGCCAAGCATGAGTGGCAGCTGTGTGGATCAATGGGCCTGAAGAAAGGGCTTGAAAGGGTTTTGGGAAGTGTGAGGTATGGTGCAGCCACACCCCGAGTCCCTGAGAGCCATGAGGAGGCCACTGAAGGCCAAGCAGCTGAGGTCAAGTCCTTCACGGCAACAGTTCTGTCACCTTGAGCAAGGTAGCCAACATCTCCGTTTGCTGACCTGTGAAATGGCAGTTGGGTAGAGCAGAGATCTCTCTGGGCCAAGAGTCTAGACTTCACGGTGACTAGCCTTCTCGCCTTCTCTAGCACAAAGGGGGAGCCTATGTCTGATCCATGACAGTTCTTCACAAAATGTATCATCCTGGGTAGCGGGCAGGGCTGGCTACCATCTTCTTGGTGGAAATCACCAGTCTAAAGATATATTTGTGTGTTTGCTCACCGAGAATAAATCTCATCCCAGGCTGGCCTTGAGCTCGGCGTGTGGCCGAGGGTAAGCTGAACTCCTGATCTTCCTGTCTTCACTCCTGCGTGTTGAGATCACAGCTGTGTACCACCACATCTGGCCTACCGTGACACTGGGTATGGAGCCCAGGGCCTCACAGATGCTAGGCAAGCACCCTACCAATTGAGCTACACCTGGTCTCAATATGTAAGCACAACTGACCAGGCACTTGCACTATAACCCAGGCTGCTCTCCAATTCATGCTGATTCTCCTGCCACACAGCCTCTGGAGATCTGAGATTTCTGGTGTGAGCCGCCACACCTGCTGACTTCGCCTCTTTTTGAGGTGAGGTCTCCTCCACACACAGCCCAGGCTGACACTTGTGCCCGCCCACCTCCGCTTCGGCCCCTCACTCCACAACCTCCATCTATGGATTGTTCTCTACCATCTAACAAATTATCCCCAAATTTAGCTTAAAACTCTAATAAAACCTAGATTATTGCAGTTTTGGTGGATCGCAGAGTAGAGAACAACTGTGCTGGTGTTCCTGGCTCAAGGCCTCTAAGAGTCTGTGATAAAGACATTGGCTGGACTACAGGTCAGTTTCTCTGAGCTAGGGAGTCACTTTCGAGAAAGCTCACTCAGTGTTTACGAGCTGTAGCCCTTAGCTCATGTACCTGTCCCCTGGTGCATTCCCAAACCATGGCTCAGAGCGAATGACTCAGAAAAGCGAGACAATGGCAGTGCCTTTTGTGAGGTGGGCTGGAAGTCACACACTGTCAGCTTCTTAAATTAATTTTTATTTATTTTGCATGTATGTGTTGAGTGTGTTGGGTCCGAGGACATCGTGCAGGAATCAGTTTTCTCCTTCCACCATATGGGGCCCAGGAATAGAGCTCAGGTCAGACTTAGTGGCAACCCCTGAGCAGGCTCCACAGCCAGACACTCCTCTCACCGTGACTGAATTCTGCTGGATGTCCCTGATGCTCAGTGAAAAGGGCTCGCACAAGGGCGTGGGTACAAGGAAGCACGATGCTGAGGGAGCTACTGCGGGCTTTCCAGGAGGCCGTCCTAAGCGTTTATAGGTACTGATTTACTAGTTCATGAAGTCCACTCCAGTTCCACGCCCATTAGACAGATAAGGAAACTGTGTCATATGCTCACACACTGGATAACTCATCCAGCATTAGACTCCCAGAAAATTTCTAGGAGCCAGAAGCTTGCCTGCGTTGCTTCCAAATTCACAGCCACAGCCGGGAGTGGGGATAACATGGAGATGAGGCCTCCCTTTCATATGAAATTCAAGGCCAACCTGGGAGGCATAAGGCCCTGCCTTAGAAAAATTAAATAATGAAAACGGTGGTAGGGGACCACAAGAGAAGTTTCCCTTCCTCCCTTCGTGCACACAGCAAGGACAGTATACATGAGCACCCAGCAAGGGACTCCCCAGGCTCCAGAACTGTGAGAAAGCCATTTCTAGTGTTGAATTCTGCTAGTGTTGCTATGGCAGCCCAAGTAGATAATTGCATTTTTAACTCTGTGTGTGTGTGGCTGGGTGGATGACAGAGAGACAGAGACAAGAGACACAGAGAATGTTCACACAAGCTTGAGTTTAAGCTTCACTTCTTCTTCTGCCCTGGGCATACTGGCTGGCTCGCACACTTCCAGAGAAGAGGGTGCCCTCCCTGGTAGGTACCCTGAACTCCTCAAAGGAACCCGGAAAGAACTGGAGGAAGTGTGCCAGGCACACTGCCAGAGGCTCTTTACTGCCCCTGCTGCCCCTTTGCTTGTACCTCAGAGAGCCAGTCTTGGGAGTCCAGCTGTTGCTGCACCCCACCCCCACCAGCTGGAACCCGGGGCCTGCCACACACTGGGCTTGCCACACACAGCTATCCAAATCACAAACAACAAGGGGGGAGGGGGGAACAGACTATATTTAAACCTGCGGTTGCTCCATAAACAACACTAAAAGACAAGTAACACACTAAGGGGCAAAAACACCGGAGACGTGTCCAGACAGTGGCAGCGCTGTGAGGAGGTCAAAGGGTAAGAGGGCAAAGGGCACACAAAGGTGGTTCACAGGGCACGAGTGCACTGAGCCCCCAACAAAGACAGCAGCATCGAGTTTATTTGCATTTGCTTATAAACTTCACATCAAAGGCATAATAAAGTCAGACTTTCTTCTATAAAACTGGCAAAACAAATATTGGCTCTTCATGAGACTTTGGAGAATGCAATGTGATAAAAATCACAATGTAAATTATTCACACGGGGCTGGAGCGGTGGCTCAGCAGTTAAGCGCACTGGCTGCTCTTGCAGAAGACATGGATTTGACTCCCAGCAGCCATAGGGGAGCTGGAAAGTGTGTGTAACTCCCGGGGGGGCCGGGAGTGGGGGGGGACACACAACATCCTCTCTGGCCTCCTTTGGTCACTGTATGTACATGTAGGCAAAACACCCGTATACATAAAATAACAAAAATGTAAATATATTCATACATAGGACTCAGCAATTGAGCTCTGAGGAACCAGATTTATGAAACCATCAAAAGACATGTGATAGACATGTTTTAACTGTGCACACATAAAGATTTTTTTTGAGACAGGTGGTTGAATATAAAACCCAGGTGTGATGGATTATATATGCTTGGTCCAGGGAGTGGCACTATTAGGAGGTGTGGCCCTGTTAGAGTGGATGTGTCACTGTGGGCGTGGGCTTTAAGACCCTCATCCTAGCTGCCTGGAAGCCAGTATTCTGCTAGTGGTCTTCAGATGATGATGTAGAACTCTCAGCTCCTCCTGCACCATGTCTGCCTGGATGCTGCCATGTTCCCGCCTTGATGATCATGGACTGAACCTCTGACCCTGTAAGCCAGCCCCAATTAAATGTTGTCCTTTCTAAGACTTGCCTTGGTCATAGTGTTTGTTCACAGCAGTAAAACTCTAAGACACCAAGCTAGCCCCACACTATCTCTGTGTGTGTGTGTGTGTGTGTGTGTGTGTGTGTGTGTATGACATTGGATCTTACAAACCTTGGAAGCAACCCAGATGACCGCCACTGGGAGAAACTCATAAGTGGTGGTCACAGTGGGGAGACCACAAGAGATCAGAACGAAGGAGTATGCTGTTTATAATATGGATGAATCTGTCAACAGTGCTGAGCTGAAGGCTGGAGCTTGTTTCTGTAACACTCAAAGCCCGCAGACTAACCTAAGCTGCTACAAGCCAGAGCAGCCAGGCACACACAGACACACAGACATATACAAACACACACAGACACACAGACATACACACACACACAGAGACACAGATATACACACACAGACACACACACACAGACACACACACACACAGAGACACAGATACACACACACACAGACACAGATACACACACACAGACACACACACAGGTACACACACACAGACACACACAGACACACACACACACACACACACACAGATACACACAGACACACACACACACACACCCCTGAACTGCTCTCCAGGGAAACAGTGATTTCATTGAGCTTCTTTGCTGCCCCGGCTTTTGGGGTCCGTGGCAGGGTACCCTAAGAGATAAGGGGAGAGAATGAAAGGGACAGGAGATGCACAGAACGAGACCAAGACAAGTTTTCTGATCAAGGTTCATCGAACTGTATTTTCTCAGGCAATTTATACAGTCAGGGAAGGGGATAATGTGTTTGGGGGAATTTCACAGAAGCTGGGCGTTCTGTCACAGTGGATATCTTGCAGCCCCGATATTTTTGTCTGGCTCAGGGTGCAGTAACCACTTTCCTTAGGGCACAGTGACCATTGGCCACCTGCTTTCTCAGGAATCGATAGCTGAGGAAAAACATAACCTAAAACTTTCAAAATGGAGTAAGGTTGGCTCCTGGCACTTTGCACAGCATATGGCTTCACAAAGTGTCCCCGCTGAGAAGTCTTTCCCCAAATAGAAGATGGCTTCTTCACAGCTGTACCAATGGAGCTCCCTTCCCTTCGTCCTCCACTTGACCATAGACTCTAGCCCCTCCCAAGACTCAGTGGCTATGTGTACTCAGGGCAGAATCAGGGAATGTCTGGGTATTGAGGTGATGATCCCTGCCCATTCCTTCTAAGAGTGAACCTCAACTGTCGACCAGCCCTAGCCTTGACCATCTTTTGCAAACACAGATGGCAGGTGTTTGCCTCAGAAGACAGTGCTGTCCGAATGCCTGGCTTTGGCCCCAGCACCAGATAAAACTGAGAGTACTGGTGCACACCAGTAATCCAAGTTCTAGGGAAATGGTGGAGACCCTTGGAGGGCCCTAGGAGGAAGCATGGACATCTCTGAAGTATAGGGGTTGTAGTCCTTGACACAGATGTGGCTGACCCAGGTCTGCTCACTTTGTGAGAACACCTTGAAACAGTGTGCTAAGGAATTACATCTAAAAATGTTTTCTGAAACAAACTAACAAACAAACCACCTGGGCTAAACAATAAAATCCTGTTTCAAAACCAAAAGTAAATAAAACAAAAACCCACCCCACATTGTATCCCCAATGTCACAGGCAAAAGCAAATCTGTATGCAAATCTACACAAAAACTCTTCCAATTAAAAAATAACAATGAAATACAGTAGCCAGATGTGCTGGCTCACACCTGTCCTGTCAGTACTTGGGAGACTGAGGCAAGAGGATTGTCTCCAGTTGGAGGCTAGCCTGGACTACATAGAGAGACTTTGTCTTGAAACTCACACCTGGAATGGAGGAAGGGAGGGAAGGAGAGAGAGAGAGAGAGAGAGAGAGAGAGAGAGAGAGAGAGAGAGAGGGAGGAAGAGGAAGAAGAAGAAGAAGAAGAAGAAGAAGAAGAAGAAGAAGAAGAAGAAGAAGAAGAAGGAACAGAGAGGAAGAAAAGAAGAGCGTGAGGGTGAATTAGAACAAGAGAGAGAGAGAAGAAACTGGGAAGTGGTGGCGCACGCCTTTAATGCCAGCACTTGGGAGGGAGAGGCAGATGGATTTCTGCATTCGAGGTCAGCCTGGTCTACAGAGGGAGTTCCAGGACAGCCAGGACTACACAGAGAGACCCTGTCTTGAAAAACAAAAAGGGGGGGGGGGAGAAAGGCACAGAGTTTTCCACATGTTTTTGAAATCTATTTTTTGTGTGTGGGCACTTTGCCTGTGTGCAGCATGTGTGTGCCTGGTGTCTGTGGAGGACAGAAGAGGCCTTCCAGTCTCCTGGAACAGAGGTTACAGACGGTCATGAGCTGCCATGTTGGTGCTGGGAATTGAATCCCCAGTCTTCTAGAAGAGCAGGCAATTCTCCTAATTGCTGAGCCCTCTCTCTAGGCCCTAGCTTTCCATACTGAACATCAATGCGAAAAGATATCAGCAGTATATTGTAAAATACACGTCAAAAAAGGAAAAAAAATATGTGCCAATTATTTGTAATCTAATCTGTTACTAAAAAATAAGAAAGACTAAGAACTAACCGAGCCAGGGAGAAGGCTCTGCGTGTCAAGTGCTTCTGTCAGGTCTGAGTACATGAGATCCGTCCCTGGGACCCACACGGTGGAAGGAGAGAACCAACTCCTAAACCGTGGCCTCTGGCTTCGCCAGCCATGGCCTAAGTGCACACATGAACAAAATGAAATACTAAGTATGTGTGGATGTGTAAATAAGCATATAGATCAAAAATGTGATTAAGGCGTTAGAAATCAAAACGGAACAACAAGACGCTAGAACGGAATTTCCAACTAAAGTGTCGGGTCACGATTATAACACCAGCCTGCGGGAAACAGATGCAGGAAGATTGCTGCACGTTTTCCTGGTGTGCACACTGAGTTTCAGAACAGCTTCAGCCACACAGTAAGACTGTGTCTTGAAAAAGAAGAGGAACCGGGCGGTGGTGGCGCAGGCCTTTAATCCCAGCACTTGGGAGGCAGAGGCAGGCAGATTTCTGAGTTCCAGGACAGCCAGGGCTACACAGAGAAACCCTGTCTCGAAAAAAAAAAAAAAAAGAAAGAAAGAAAGAAAGAAAGAAAGAAAGAAAGAAAGAAAAAAGAAAAAGAAGAGGAAAAGGAAGAGGAGGAGGAAGAGGAGGAGTGCAAAGTAAAGAAGAGATAAAGCAGTTACCAAAACAAAAAACAAACAAATAAACAAACAACAAAAAAATTGAGTTCAATCCCCAGAACTGACTCTTGAAGGTTATCCTCTGACCTCCACATGGAACACAAATTTGCAAGTAGACAACACATATGGGCACATGCCTGTGGGGGGGAGAGAGAGAGAGAGAGAGAGAGACAGAGACAGAGAGAGACAGAGAGACAGAGAGAGAGACAGAGAGAGAGAGACAGAGAGACAGAGAGAGACAGAGAGAGAAAGAAAGAGAGAACGGTAGGCACTGGACCCTGGCCGTTAAACTAAGGGACATTTAGAATCAGAGTGGCCAGAAAGTCTGCAAGCCTGGAACTCTGGAACATCATCAATTAGTTCCCACAACCCTGAGGTCACCAAAGCGAGCAGCTTTGCCACACATGGTCAAGCCTTGGACTGGAACCTAGCTGAACCAGTTAGGGCTGCATTAGGCTGGAGGATCGAAAGCAGGAGAGCCCAACGACGCTGGTACAAGCCGGGAGATTTATGGCTGGACTCCAGAGCCACTGAGGCCCAGGCTGCGGCCACACCGAGGTTAGCGCTGTCTCTACATTCCTAGGGATGGCTGCTCTGACTCTGACACTTCAGGCTCCAACTTCCTGCAGCCCAGAGGCCAGGCAGAATAGATTCCAAAAGCCAAACCAGGGCTAGCCCCCTGGATGCCCCTGTTCCCTTAACTCTGTTCTGAGTTATGGGAACCCAGAGCCTGGCTTTTGGGAGAGGCAAAGCAGAGCCGTGGAATAGCCCGAGCCGTAGGTTCCTGGTATGAAACTGGAGCCGGGGGTGGCCTGGTGACCGCTCAAACCGCTTAGAAGGAGCATCTCCTGAAAGGGCCACCTGACTGGAAAGTGTGTACAGGTTTCTTGAGCCCTTACTTCTGTGGGAGGTAGGTACAGAAAAGGAAACAGAGGGTCAGGGTCGGTTGCAGGAGAGAGGGAGGCCATAATTCCTCCAAGATTACCCGCAGCTCGAACTCTAGACCCAGGAAGACTCATTTTGAGCCTAGCCCTGCTGTTGTTTGGTTTTGGTTAAGTTTTTTTGAGACAGGTTTCTCTATGTAGCCACCACTGTCCTGGAACTTGCTCTGTAGACCAGGCTGTCCTCGAAATCAGTGATCCACCCACCTCTGCCTCCCAAGTGCTGGAATTGAAGGCATGCGCCACCACCCCACCACCCTACAACCCCGCATGTTGTTTGTTCCTCCGCGTCCCCCCGGTGCTGGGACCACAGGCATTCCGGACCGTGCCCTGCTCAGCTGTGTGGTCTCAGCTCATTGCTCCCTCTCAATTTTGATTTCTTCACCTATAAAGATTATATTAAGCCGGGCAGTGGTGGCGCACGCCTTTAATCCCAGCACTTGGGAGGCAGAGGCAGGCGGATTTCTGAGTTCGAGGCCAGCCTGGTCTACAGAGTGAGTTCCAGGACAGCCAGGGCTAAACAGAGAAACCCTGTCTTGAAAAACCAAAAAAAAAAAAAAAAAAAAAAAAAAAGATTATATTAAATTAACATAGAATTTAGAGATTTATGAGGATTGCATAGCATCACGGAAGCCGAATGCGATGGTACAGGCCTGTAATCTCAGGAAGATCCCAAGTTCAAAGCCAGTCTGGATGGAATAGAGAAATCCTTCAGATAACAGTGCTTGCCGACAAGCCAGAAGACCCAAATTCCACCCCCAGAGCCTACATATTAAGAGGATAGAACTGACTCCTACAACCTGTCCTTTGATCTTCACAGGAGTGTGACGGCCCTTGTGTCAGCACACCCTTCCACACACTCAATATTAACAAATGTAAAAATGAATAAATAGGAAAAAATGAAAGGCTTTCTAGAGAGCGGCTCATTGACTCAGCATCCTCAAGGCCCTAGGTCTGATCTCTAGTACTACTGGGAAAAGTGATCTTAGTGGGGTATCAGGGAACAAACCTATAATCCCAGCCCTTGAGATGCTGAGGCAGGAGGATTATGAATTTGAGGTTATCCTAGCTACAATAGAGTCTTACTCTGTCTCAGAAAGACAGTTCACAGCCAGCTATGATGGCACACACCTTTAATCCCAATTTGGGGGTGAGGGGTGGGGGGGACCTGTGTCTGTAATCACAGGTGGCAAATCTCTGTGAATTTGAGGCCAGCCTGGTCTACATAGTGAGTTCCAGGCTACTAGGGGCTATAGAGAGACTCTGTCTTTTATTTTAAAAAGAATCATAAACATACGAAAAGGCAGTGTGAAAACCCTTAGCGGCTGGTATGTAGACAGTCCAGTAAATATTATGGTGGATGGTTTAATCATCTGACTCGTGGCAGTGGGGGCAGCACAAACTTGCAGTCCTCCAGATAGACCCAGGCTGACTTCCTGGAAGAGGCAGCATTTCTGTCCTATTTTAATACAAGTCTGAGTTCCCTGGTGTGTGATTGCCTCAGGTACCCTGGGGAATGCTGGGAGAGGGTGGGGCAACTGGAGGAGGGAAGAGCTGCCTGGGTCTGGGCATTGGGAGGGTCAGGTCAGGTCTAAGCCTGGGCCAGCATCCAGACCTCGTTCTCAAAGGGTGTCTCAACAGCTTGCTTGGGCGGGCACCTTGGATGATAAACAGGTTGTCACCCTCCGCTTGCTCCCCAGATGAACCTGGTACACCCTGGCGAAGGAGAAGAGGCAGGAGGCCCATCTATAAATACACCGTGACTCAGCTCACCCTCCTTGTGAGAGAGCTAGCTGTTCATGTTTAAAACCCCATTGCTGGGAGCAGGGAGGGGAGCAACCTCTGGTCTGAATTTTTGGGTGCAGGCCACCCTCAAGTCTCAGAGTGTCCATTTTCTCAGTTGGGGCTGGGGATCAGGGGTTACACCTTTCTAATTTTGTGACCAGTTGACTGTTTGACCCTAAGAAGCCCAGTCCCCTCTCTGTTCTGCTTCTACAGGGAATAGGGCTTGTTGACCCCTGACCTGTGTGCTAGAGAAGCTGTAAAGCCAAGTGGCCTGGTGACAGGGTGCCTGGGTTTGTGGTGGCAGAAAAAAAATGACCCCAGTCTCCATTTCATTTCTGGATGGTTTAGTGATTCTAATTTTCTGAACCTTGGTTTCTGAACTGTGTGTTGAGGCTAAGGACGGACTTCCAGTTAGCTAAGGATGGACCACCTTGAGAATAGCAGACCAGCAGATTTCAGCATGGCTCAACAGGTACCTCGAGCCTGAGTCCCTGATACAATCTTGAGCTGCTGCTCCAGGTTCCTCCACAGGGGACTAGCAGGAACATATGGCTCTTTCAAAGAACTATTTAGGGAGCCAGTGGGCACCCAAATCTAAAACACCCCTCTGCCTCCCAGATGGAAAGTGTCAAAATGTGAAAAAATAAGACAGTCCCCTAAGACCGGCAGGAAAGGGCACAGCACTGCCATTTATCAAACATCTACTGGGTGCCAGCTGCTGTCACAGACGTCACCACCCCATTTGAGGCTCCAGCCACCAGTAAAGTTCTCCCCTGACATGAGCCAGTGACAGAAGCTGAATGTCAGAACTAGGCTGTGGACTCAGGTCCCAGAACCACCAAAGTCCTATTATAGGCAACACAGCACTCAGCAGCTCAGCTAGGAAGGGGGGGGGGGGAAGAATAGTAGAGGCAGGGGCAGGGAGCCCCTCGACAGAAGGGGACTAAGAGGTCAGGAACAGGGCTACTTGCAAGGGACATGTGCCTTTCAAGTGATTGCTCTCTGTGGTCCACCCACAGGCAGCGGAAAAGTCCAGCTACATGAAGAGTACAGCAGGATGAGGCTGGGAGGGGGAGAAGCCCTTTGCTCAGGACTGCAGCGTGACTGACCTTCCGACCTCTCAGGACCATCTCTCTTCTTCCCATGAGACTAAGTGCTGCGCCAGGAAGCATCCTGTGTTGCTTTGTTCTCTGCCTAAAAAAGTCAGTGGCTGCCAGGCCATGGTAGAGCACGCCTTTAATCCCAGAACTTGGGAGGCAGAGGCAGGGGAATCTCTATGCGAGGTTGAGGCCAGCTCTGTCTACATAGTGAGGTCCAGGATAGCAAGAGCTGCATAGGGAGACCCTGTCTCCAAACATCAAAAGTCTGCCTCTAGCTAAATGTGGTGGCTCTGGCCTGGAATCTCAATCTTTCAGAGACTGAGGCAGGAGGATCATGGCTAGCTGGGGTCAGCCTGGGCTATAGAGTAAGACCTTGTCACAAAACAAATAAATAGGGCTGGTGAGATGGCCTAGGAGGTAAAAGCACAGATGTCCAAAGCTGATGACTTGAGTTGGGTCCACAAACTCAGGGTGGATTGAGAGTCTGGTGGCCACAGCTGCCCTCTGACTTCTACGCATGCCCTGTTGGGTATGCGTGCCCCTCACACCTGCCACAATAAAATAAATAAAAAATATGAAATTGTTTTTATAATAAATAGTCCAGTCTTTTTGGTTGAGCTTTCCCCTTTTCCAGGTTAAACCTTCCTTAACTACTCTGTTTTTTTTTTTGTTTTTTTTTTTTGTTGTTGTTGTTATTTATTATATGTAAGTACACTGTAGCTGTCTTCAGACACCCCACAAGAGGGCATCAGATCTCATTGCAGATGGTTGTGAGCCACCATGTGGTTGCTGGGATTTGAACTCATGACCTTTGGAAGAGCAGTCAGTGCCCTTAACCACTGAGCCATATCACCAGCCCAACTACTCTGTTTAAATATGTCCCTTGATGTAGAGGAAACTCCAGGATTATATAGGATTGATTTTATAAAGAATTTACTAATAGATTTGCTTAGAGGATGTTAAGTCGCACAAAGTAGAATTTAGCCAAAGGAGCCCTGCCCCGAAATCACCCCAAAGATAGGTAGTCTGTTAATCAAGCCTGTTAGAGATAAGCAAAATTTATGACATTAGATGCAAATGCTTGTTCACCAGGATGGACTAGCTTTCAGGTCCCTCCCTCACAGAACAGGACTCTTAACAGGCAGCTCATGGGGACAGTAAAGGGTCACAACCAATGCTAAGTCCTGGTCTGCTATAAAGCCATAAAGCCCCCAGTTCTCTTCTTGAGAAAAAGCATCCTTCTACCAGGTGGGTAAGATGACCTGGGGAACAACTATTCAAAAAGAACAGCGCTGGTGTACTCAAGAAATGATTCTGGAGCAGGACGGTGGTGGCGCACGCCTTTAATCCCAGCACTTGGGAGGCAGAGGCAGGCAGATTTCTGAGTTCGAGAGTTCGAGGCTAGCCTGGTCTACAGAATGAGTTCCAGGACAGCCAGGGCTACACAGAGAAACCTTGTCTCAAAACGAAACAAAAAACAAAAACAACAACAACAAAAAAGATTGATTTTTTTTTTATCCATTTTAACCTTCCAGAGGACTAGAGAGTAGTTCCCAGCCCTCACACTGAGTGAATTAAAATTCCAGAGGACCAGAGAGTAGTTCCCAGCCCTCACACTGAGTGAATTAAAAACAAAACTCCGGTAACTACAGCCCCAGGGGAACTGACGCCCCCTACTGGCCTCTATGAGCTTCTACATGTACACGCACATAATTGTTTTTGAAGGTAAAATATATAGGCTTGTTTAAGGATATACTCATTAGTGAGTATATGCCTAGACATGTCTAAAGCCCTGTTTTGGTCCCCATTACAAATAGCTTAAAAACAAAACAAAGAAACAATAAACTGCCCCAACTCCCTCCTTCTGTAGACTTCATCATAGGACAACCTAGCAGGAGGCCCTCATCAGGTACAAGACACTAGACTTCCCAGCCTCTACAACTGTCCTTGGCATGGCCCCTTGCCCCTAAGAGGCTCACTACCTAATAGGAAGAATGATTATCTCTGAACGGGCTGTTAGTTCCCTGGTATGTGTGGTAGAACAGGTACAGTCAGACATCCTGGACCCACCTTAAAGCTTTACTTGTAAAACCACAGACATGGAGTAGCATGTCTGTAATTCCAGCACTTGGGAGGTGAAGGCAGGACGATCAGGAGTTAAGGGGTCATCCTTGACTATATAGCAAGTTAGGGGCCAGCCTGGGCTACATGAGCCCCATCTCAAAAACAAAACAGAGTATTTATACCTAAGTCTAAGGGATGGAAAGGAAATGTCAGAGAGCAGCTCAGACTCTCGAACCCGAGGACTACGTGGGGAGCACGAGGAGGGGCCCCATACAGGTGCTCCAGCTGCCAGCACCAGCAGTGTCCAGGCTCCGGCCTGTGTGGACTGCCAGTCATGTGACAACATGGCTCCCTCCTCTGTCGGCTGATGCCAAGAGGTGCTCTGGGAAGAGCCTTCAGACAACAGCTGACTTCTCTCCAGGGTCTGGTTTCCTCAGCTGTGACATGAAACCATGTAAACTATAGGGTATAGGTAGGGGTGACATTTAAATGAGATAATACATTTGTGGGATTTTCTGATTTTTTAATACAAGGTCTCAATAAGTGTTACATCATAATATAAATAAGTAAATAATTGCTATTGATCAAAATTTTTTATTACAATGTACTTATTTTTGTTTTCTTTGTTTCCCTGTTATTATATTTATATATTTTTACTTTATTCTATTTATTGTGTGTGCATGCTTATTGGTAGATGTTGACCATGACAGGGCTTTGAAGGTTGGTGGAGTATTTGAGGGAGTGGCTTCTTTCTTTTCACCACCTGGGTCCCAAGGATCAAACCCAAATTGTCAGTCCTAGTGCAGGCGCCTTTACCCATTGAGCCAGCACACCACCCGCTATTGATATTTATATCAATATAAGGAAACAAAGAAGCATTGTCTGGTATAACTAATATCAGTGGTGGAAGAAGGAATTCCTGTAAGCTCTTTGTTCCTTGGGATTTGCCGCCATTTATGTGTGGATAGCCTCGGCTCAGGAAACATACTAATTCCCGTGCTTTGTGTTGATTGTCTCATTCGTGTTTTCTTGTTTTTTGTTTGTTTTTTGGTTTGTTTTTTGTTTTTGTTTTTGTTTTTGTTTTTGTTTTGAGACAGGGTTTCTCTGTGTAGCCCTGGCTGTCCTGGTACTCACTCTGTAGACCAGGATGGCCTCGAACTCAGAAATCCACCTGCCTCTGCCTCCCCTCATTCGTGTTTTCAACAGCCAAATTCAAGTCTTGTGTAGCCCAGGCTAGCCTTAAATATGAACAGCTGATCCTCTTGCCTCTACCTCAGAAGTGTGGAGATTACAGGTGTGGAATAAATACCACACTCCTTTTATGCAGTTCTGGGGGCGGAACCCAGAACTTTCTGTGTTGTAGGCAAGCCCTCCACAGACTGACCTACGTCCTAGCCTTTGCATACAGTTTCTCATGGGACAAAGTCTCAATATATAGCTGTAGTTTGCTTGGGGATTCTGCCTCAGCCTCTGAGTGTTGCCATTACAGGTGTGTGCCAGCATGCCAGGCTAACAAAAATTTATATTATATAGAAGGGTTGAAATCCCGAGTGCTCTCAGGCCTGACGGGACTGAAGCTGAAGGAGCCTTTTCCTGTCGCTGGGCAAAGTCTGGAGGGAGCCCTGTGAACCGGGAACAGGCTGGAGTTGTCTGCATGCCTTCTCACTTTGACAGCCCACAGTTCCAGGCGCGGGCTTGCTCCTGGCACCCATCAAGGCCCTGCTTTATTGGGCAGCTGGATCCCTGGAAGGACAGTGCAATGCTCCTAAGGGACTAGGAAGATGCCTGTCCCAGGCTCGACTTCATTCAGGAATTTCACACTTGCCTAGACCCTAGTCTGCAGGTGGAGGGTGTCTGGCAGAAGGGCCCAAGTGTCGCCCGCTGAGACTGGACAGGATCGCTCCCACCCAGGCCACCTGTTCCGCAGCCCCACCCTCCCACCTCTGCACCTCTCAGCTAGAATGCTAGCTCTCAGGCTGTGGGGCACCAAGAGTATTAATAGCTCGGCTCTGAGGTTGAACTGATAAGAAAGGCATCTCCTGGCCGCCCGGTCAGGCCATGTCTCCAAACAGGCTCTCCTCCCTCTCTTCTCTGTGGAGAGATTATAAGTCACCATGGCGACCTGGGTTTGAGTGCCTGCTGAAGAGACAAATAAACCTCCTGCCTTCACGTGTGCATTGCCATGGCTGTCCCTTCAGATACTTCTGGTATCTCCATTAAAAAAGGGGGGGGAGGGACTGAGACTCTTGAGAGATGCGTTCACTTGCCTGAGTCACACAAGTGGGAGAGCTGATCTTATGTCAGCATTTCCGAGTCCCTTTCCTGCTCCATCGATGCTTCGCCCAAGATTGAGACAGACCCTTTGGATGGTTTAAGCCAAAGAAACCGAGCCCTGGCCCAGAGGCCACCTAGCTGAGCAGTGGACTGGCCGGTCCAGTTCCTCGAACTTTAGGAAACCCAGAGACTAGGATGGGGCGGGGCCAGTGGACATGGACTTCCAAGAAGCATCCTTTCGGTGGACACATGCACTGTAGGACTGGCCCGTTGGTCTGGGCCTCCTGACAGCCATCCCCAGGAGGTAAGGATGGAGCCAGCCCCTGTCCAGACTTCTAGAATGGAGAGTCAGATGACAGGGGCAGCTGTCCCCACACAGAGACAGCACAGCTCTGCCTCGAGTAGGCCAAGGTGTCACTCAGGCTTAGGCACACCTCCCTTATGGGCCCTGGTCTCTGTTCCTTGCTGTCTACTTTGAGTTACCTCCCTGTCTGGAGCTAGTGTCCTCTAACATTCCCAGTCAAGTGGCATCAGTAGCACAGTCAGCCTTTGAGACCCTCTGCTCTTGATGACCCTCCAGCTCTGCCGCTTTACTTGTTTGTCTTATTTTATGTGGGAACAGACTCTCTTATAGCCTAGAACCGGAGCTGACTTGGAACTACTCAAGCAGCAAAGGATGGTCTTGAATTTTTTCTTTTTTTTTTTTTTTTTGCGGAGGTTTTTCGAGACAGGGTTTCTCTGTGTAGTCCTGGCTGTCCTGGAGCTCACTCTGTAGACCAGGCTGGCCTCGAACTCAGAAATCCGCCTGCCCCTGCCTCCCAAGTGCTGGGATTAAAGGTGTGTGCCACCATTGCCCGGCCTTGAATTTCTGATCCTCCTGCCTCCACCTCACAACTGCTGGGATCATGGGTATCACCACCCACTGCTCTAACTTGTCAATCCATTTTGTGTGACCCTGGGCAGGTCTTTCACCTCTATTTGCCTCAGTTCTTCCATCTGCAAAATGGGTAGAAATATATACTTCACAGGGTGAGACTATGCAGATTATCAATGTAACCTGAGCATGTATGTAAGTATAAAGTCTGGCTCAGAACAAGCAGTATTAAGTATCAACTATTCCTTTTTTTAAAAGTTTTTATTTATTTATTATATGTAAGTACACAATAGCTGTCTTCAGACATCTCATTACAGATGGTTGTGAGCCACCATGTGGTTGCTGGGATTTGAACTTAGGACCTCCAGAAGAGCAGTCAGTGCTCTTAACCACTGAGCCATCTCACCAGCCCAAGTATCAACTATTCCTAGTGAAGTTACACACACAACCATTATCATTGATCAAGGGTCAGGTGCTTCCAGCCTCTTGGCCTCATAGTCAAGGACTTGAAAATAAGGACAGATTTGTGAAAGGAGCTTGTCAACACTTGAGTCTTCCCTATTTCAACTGTAAGAAAAGTACCTAAGTCACTGGGTTTTTTGTTTATTTGGTTTTAGGTGTAAAATGGTCTGCTTCATGGGGCTCTTGTGAGCTAAAAGACATTACTCCAACCCAGAGAAGTGACAACTAGCAGGTCTGAATTCAGAATTCAGACCTGAATTCTGGGAGGTGGGGAGCAGCAACTGACAGCTGCACTCACAGAACCTACCACCAGGGGGCAGGTTTGTCCCATCCAAATTCCCACTTATCCAACCACGCATTTGATTTGAGCATGATTCTTTTTATTTCAGAAACTTTTAAATTAATACAAAAAAAAGTTCAGGGCTGGGGATACAGCTCAGCTGGTAGAGGGCTTGGGCTACATTCACGAGGCCCGAGGTTACATCCACAGCCCCATGAACCCCCTATGAACCCCGGTGTGGTATCCCATACCTATAACCCTGCTACTGTGGGAGAATGAGGACCTAAAACTCTAAGCCAGAATGGAGTTCAAAACAAATTCAAGCTCAGCCTGGACTAAATGAAACCCTTTGTTTAAAAACTAATTCCCCAAATCTTACCACAGACATCAATGGGGGAGGGGTGTCTTCTGAGACAGGGCTTCATGTAGCCCAGGCTGGTTCTACAGCCCCTTTCTTGCTGTTGAAGTCTCATCCCATGTCATCTCAAGATGACCTTGAATTATGTTCTTCCTCCTGCCTCAGCCTCCTTAGTCCAGGCTCCCCTTTTGTCTCAGTATAGGAACGCCCTGGAAGACCAGGGAGCTTGTCCACTAGGACAGTCCTTACTTTGGGTGGCTACTGTGGTCTTTGTCTACCCTCTATAGATCTGTCAAACAGACATCGGAACTAGGCTCAGACTCCTTTTCTTGACAGAAATATTTCCTAGAGATGCTGTGTCACCCCCTGGGTGTAAGTTTGGTCAGTCGGCTCAGGTTGTTTGCTTAAATTTTATGTTCACAACAACTTTCCACACTGCTGGTTTTTGTTTTGTTTTTTTTAAGATTCGTTCATTGTATTTATATGAGTACACTGTCACTCTCTTCAGATCCCATTACCATGTGGTTGCTGGGATTTGAACTCAGGACCTCTAGAAGAGCAGTCAGTGCTCTTAACCTCTGAGCCATCTCTCCAGCCCACCACTCCCTTTTTGTTTTTTCGAGACAGGGTTTCTCTGTATATAGCCCTGGCTGTCCTGGAACTCACTCTGCAGACCAGGCTGGCCTCGAACTCAGAAATCCGCCTGCCTCTGCCTCTGCCTCCCAAGTGCTGGGATTAAAGGCGTGCGCCACCACCGCCCGGCTCCAGCCCCCTTATTAATCACAGCTTTATTACTGTTCTCTGGTCCACCGTTTCTCCAGGCCTTGAAAGGCTCTACCTTTCTAATCTTATTATTTCTTGTCCACCTATTAGTTGGAATTCTATAGAAGGTAACTTTATAAAGTCTACTATTTGGTTATCTGAGATATAAAACACAAATGACCAGAAAACTGTTATGGTGATTTGAATACGATTGGCCCATGGGAAGTAGCACTATTGGGACGTGTGGCCTTGTTGGAAGAAGTGTGTTACTGTGTAGGGCTTTGAGGTACCCTAGTCCTCAAGCTCTGCCCGGTGCAGAAGTCTCCTCCTGCCTGCCTGTGAATCACCGTGGTGTGTCCTGCATGATGATAATGGACCTCCAAAACTGCAAACCAGCCCCAACTACATGTTCACCTTTCTAAGAGCTGCCTTGCTCATGGCATTTCCTCACAGCAATGACCCTAAGACAAATGTTTTTCTTCTCCTCCCCCTCTTCTCCTTTTTTTTTTTTTTTTCTTTTGAGACAAAGTCTCACTAGTAGCCCTGGTTATCCTGGAATTTACTATGTAGACTAGGCTGGCCTCAAACTCAAGAGATTCACCTGCTTCTGCCTCTTGAATGCCGGGATTAAATGTATACCATCATCTTTAGCAATGTCAATTTCTTTATGCTAGAGGTAACAGATATATTTTCCTTAGACATAATTATGAATATTATTATAGCCATGCTAATATCATATATACATTATAAATTAAAAGGATTTTATATACTGTTAAACTATCCTAAAATGTGTTGTGTGTGCATGTGAATACACTCACATGATGGACCTCAGGCGTCTAAACAGGCTGCCCCACTGAACTGGAATGTCACCAGCTCAGCCATGAACAATTTCATCCACATCTTCCCCTTCCTATGAGCACAGACAACACTTGCAGAAGCTTTCATTCTTCCAGTGTTTATCTTTTGTTTTGTGTTCACTCTGTAGCTCTGGCTGGCCTTGAACTCAGAGATCTACCTGCTGCTTCCCAAGTGCTTGGGTTAAAGGCATATGCCACCAAGCCAGCTCCACCGCTGCCCGGCCGCAAGGCAACTCTTACAAAGGTAAACATTGAACTGGGGTTGGCTTACAGGTTCAGAGGTTATCATAGCAGGAAGCATGGCAGCATCCAGGTAGATATGGTGATGGAGGAGCAGCTGAGAGTTCTGCATCCTGATTTGAAGGCACCCAGGAGAGACTGGCATCCTCAAGCAGATAGTTAGAAGGACGATCTCTTCTGAAATGGGTAGAGGCTGAGCATAGAAGACATCCAAAGCCTACTCCCATAGTGACACACTTCCTCCAACAAGGCCACACCTGCAATAGTATCACTCCCTAAGGAGCACAGAAAATTCAAACCACCACAGCCCCCAAAGGTGAGAACGAACTCCACTAAGTTGTACTGATTTCCATACATACATCAAACAAACACAGATCCATACTTTTTATGTTTAAGGTTGCTCAGGTGAGGTAGTACATTTAATCTCAGTACTCAAGAGGCAGAGGCAGGTGGATCTCTGTGAGTTCAAGGCTAGCTTGGTCTACAGAATAAGTTTCAGGCCAGCCAGGGCTATTTAGTGAGACCCTGCCTCAGAGGCAAAAGAACTATAGAATGCAGAGTAATTCTTCCCATATTGGATTGATAGGCTTTAAAAAGTTTAAAATATAAGCTACTAATTTTGCTAGTCACATAGAAGACGGCACACTATAAAACACTAGTCTCCTCATTAGCTTCAGCCGTCAAGCTGACAGCCCAGCTATTTGAGGAAGTATCAGGTAGGGGATTACCTCTATCAGACTGGCCTGTGAGCGTATCTGTGAGGGGGTTTATTGATTGCCCAATGTGGGCAGCGCTATTGCTAGGCAGGCCGGCCCAGGCTGTTTAGAAGGGTAGCTGAGCCATGACCCTGGAGCAAGCCAGTAAGTAGCCTTCCCCCACAGTTCCTTCCCCAGTTCCCTTCCTGACTTCCTTCAGTGATGGATGAATTCCCTGGAGGTTTAAGTCAAACAAACCTTTTCCTCCCCTGGGGTATTTTTGGTCAGTGATTTTTCTTTTTAATCACAGCAACAGGAAAGCAGCTAGAACAGGTACGTCCCTTGAAGTTCCTGTGACATTTGATGACCACAATGAACAAAAAGGCTACTCTCGTGAAGAGATCTCTTCCTATTCCATCCTTGTTTAACACCGGTAGCCGGCTGTCTATAGAGCCTTTCTATTTCCCCCTACTTTCCAGGGCAGGAAACAAGTCTTGACTGACATCAGTATTCCCAGCAAACTGGTGAACATCAACACCAGCATGGCCCTCAGGACAAACTCTGAACAGATTACTGGATTTTTATTAGGAGAGAGGCTGGAGGTTGTTACACCAGGGCGGGAGTGGGTATTCTAGAAAGATACCTTTTGGTCAAATGTGGCAGGCATTGGCTTTCTCTCCTATGAAAGCAGGATCAGTAGTAAAGTCTTTACTTTTGGAATATGGTTCAGGTTATATAAAAAGTTGCCCGGATCCCAGATATCCGTCCCATAAACAGAAGACTAAGGAAGATGATACTGGAGGCGCTGAGATGCTTATGTGCCTTACCGGGCAATGAGAGCAGGGTCAACCTTATTAACAAGCAGTATGTGCAGAATAATAAAGAAAAGAATGGGCGTTTCTGGCAGATGCTTACTGAATCTGTGTAACTAACGACGGGCCGGCCAGTTGGTCCTGGTCTCGGAGTGACTGCACCCTGATGGTAGATCTCAGGGCAACTCAGGGATATGATTGACAGATGTTGGGGGTATTTGAAAGGCTTCGGGCCCGTAGAACCCCGGGGGAATGGAGTTCTAGCCGTCAATCCTAGTCCTCGGCAACCAGTTTTGTGTCTGTGCACCCGCCTACGTGGGTTCCCAACTCGGGTTCAGGACAGCTAGGAGAGGTGCCGCAGCCAGGTAGGCCGCACCCTCTCTCTCACCTAGCAGAACGCCCCGATCTTCGCGGCTGGGAACAATGAGGTTCCGGCTTCTTTAAGGGAGATACCACCGCGCCGGTGGGGCAGGGGACCGCATCCTCCCAGATGATCGCACCCAGCCCCGCGTCGATGCCTGGGCCACTGTGCCGCCCGCAGACACGGCTCCGTGACTCGGATCGAAGGTGCAGCCAGCTTGCCAACACTGGCCGTGCCTCCCCACGGGCCTGCCGCCCAGCCCCGCCACCGGCGAGGAAGATGCGCCGAGCATCCGGCCCTAGCGAACCGCGCGCTCCGGCCCACCGCTCGGTAGGTCTGAAGACGGCGGGCAGAATGGCCCGCAATGGGGCACGTGCGCTGCCGGCTCGGGCCAGCGGCCGTAGCTTACCCGGAGTCCCGGGAGGCGCCCCCGCTGCGGCTGAGGGCGACCATCCCCTGCTGCCACCCCTGCGGGCCAGGGCAGCAGTGGTCGGCTCTGCAGCGCGCACACCGCTGACGACGCTCGACTGTGTGCAGCGTTAGGGCAGCGAAGAAGCGCAATGGCCGGAGCACACGGGGAGAGGCGCTCGCCCAGCAGGCGGCGCTCGGCTGCGCACGCGCGCTACGGAAAGCCGGAGGGGGCGGGGCCCGGCGTGAGGGGGTGTGTCCGCGCACCACGGGGGCGCGCGCCGGCTTCTGACTGGAGGCCGCGGCAGCCGAGGCGCGAGCTGCCCGATAATGGCGGCCTGCAGAGCTCATGAGAGGGAGAAGCGGCGGCGGCTGCCCTGAGGTAAACCTGGCCCTTCGTCGTGGCATGGATGCCCTGCAGTCAGAACCGACCTCCCTGCATGTGTCTCTGTCCCCAGCAGGCCTGTCACAGAGCTCTCAGCGGAGTCATCCTGGGAAAGGCCCGGTGCTGCCCCGGCCACCGGCCGGGACTGCGGCCTCCGTTCCCGCCAGGGCCACTCCCGGGGACCGGCCCCTAGTCCGCAGCCGCGAGGAGTTGAAGCGACCGCGAGGCCTGCTGAAGGGCCACGGGAGGGTCCCTCGGGGTTTCAAGGGACGGCCACCTGGAGTGATCCTGCTGCTTGGGCAGCGAGCGCGGCCTGAGCCTCCGCGTCTGAGCGCCTCTGGCCTGACTTGTCCCTTCCCGGGCACCGGCAGGTGCATGTCCACGCCGGCGGTGCCTAGCACCGGAGGGAGAATGGCAGGCAGGAGGGTCCAGGACCTGCCTTCCTGAGGCACCCGGGTTCTCAAAGGATGCTTCAGCAGGGCGTCTCGCCAGCCAGGACCCCACTGATTTGATAGACACCGTCCTTTCTTATTCAGGAAGGTGTCCTTCTCTCAGGGGGACTGCTGCAGAGTCACTTGGAAGCGCACAGTAACTGGGACTCGGCACAGAGCAGGACGGCGTGTCCGCCTGTGACAGGAAATCTGACATTAGGAAATCCAGTAAGAACTTGAAGAGTAGGTGACCAATTCAAGGAAGTAACCCTCAAGGCAAACATCAGAAGCAGTCATTTTCTTTTAAATCTGGCCTATGAACTTAAAGTAGTTGTTCTGGGAGTCTCAGGTTCCCCGGTCAGTTACTTTGTTTCCCTGGTTGTGCAATGTAAATACAATCTTACTCTTCCTGCCAGCGATGACAGTGGGCGTGTGAGCACACTGCAGACTCTCCACTCAAAAGCACATTTCTCTGTGGGGCCTGTGCTTCAGTTTGCCTTTAAATGATTTATCAGTTCAGAGCGCCAAAGAGCTTTGTCAGAGAATTCCCTTTGATGTATAAGATGCTCCCCCTTTGGCAAGAAAAGACTTATGTTTAAATAGCTATGTTAAATAACTATAAAAAGGTAGTTTTATTCTAATTGACTTACTTCATTTTGAGAGAATAGTTCCTCAAAAACTTTATCTGTGCTTATTTTGTAAGAGATAAATAAGCAAGCATACTGGTGCAGGTCTGTAACCTCAATTCTTGGAAGGTAGAAGCAGGAGATGAGGGTCATCCTTTGCTATGTAATAAGTTTAAGGCTAGCCTGAGCTACCTGACACACTGTTGCAAACAAAACATAAGTGATCTTGTCCACTTTTAGTCTATAAACAGAAGTCAAGTGTCTGTATTTTTAAGTGTGAGGGATTTTTCTGTTTCACTGTTTTTGTTTGTTTGTTTGTTTTCTTCTCAAGACAGGGTCTCTGTGTAGCCCTGGCTGTCCTGGAACTCCCTCTGTAGACCAGGCTGGCCTTGAACTCAGAGATCCTATGCCTTTGCCTCCCACATGCTGAAATTAAAGGTGTGACCCACTACTTCTTGACAAAACTTCAAATTTCGGTTTACTTTTAACAATGACATTTTCAAGCAGTTAAGGATTAGATGAACTTAATACATAGCAGCCAGGTTTGACTACTTCACACACTTGTAATGCCACCATTCCAGCTCCAGAGACCAAGGTCGCCAGGGCTGTTAAGATGGCTCAATGGGTAAAGTTATTTTCTGCCAAGCCTTACAACATGAGTTCAATTTCTGGAACCACATGGTAGAAGGAAAGAACTGACTTCCCACATATTGACCTCTGACTTACACAAAGCTATAGTCATACACACAAAATATATAATAAAGTCTTAAAGAAGTGAAAGCCATTTTGAGATACATAATCACAAGAGCCTGTCTTTTTTTAAAAAAGGACTGGAGGCAAGGTATGGTGACACAAATCTTTAATCCCAGTACTAGGGAAGCAGAGGCAGGCTTATCTCTGAGTTGGAAGCCAGCCAGGGTTTCATAGTGAGGTCTTGTTCAAAAAAGGAGTGGGTGGGCAGAGCCTGTAAAGAGAGAAAGTTCAGTGGGTAAAACATTTGCTGAATAAGTCTGGGGACCTGAGTTTGGATCCCTAGGACCCATGTGAAGCCGGATGTGCCTTCCTATGGTGAGATGAGCTGCAGAGACAGGAGCATCTCCAGGGCTCACAGGCAGCTACCCTGGCATATTCTGTAGGGGTGACAGGAGAGCCAAGATTCTCTCCCAATAGGTGCACCTGGCATGGGCAAGCCTGCACTCACACACACACGTCAGGGATGATGGTACTGTAACTATGCCTTCTAAGGCCAGCATAATCTATATATCAAGCTCCAAGCCAAGGAAACTTAGCAAGACCCTGTCTCAAAGACAATAAAACTTTAAAAATTGTTATAAAGTACTTGAATAGTTCATGATACATGGTAAATGCTAATATCTTTTTTTGTTATTAGTGATAGATTGCTTCAAAGCATAGCTAGATACCCTTCAAGTACTACAGACAGCAAAACAGATGGGTAAATCATGCATAAGAATATAAGCCAGTAGGTCCACCTAATTTCAACAGAGCACTTTGTTGATTTTTCCAGAAACCTCGACCTTGAAGATGGTGAGTAGCCAGCCAAAGTACGATCTAATACGGGAGGTAGGCCGAGGCAGTTACGGTGTGGTGTATGAAGCGGTCATCAGAAAGACCTCTGCGAGAGTAGCTGTGAAGAAAATCCGATGCCACGCACCTGAGAATGTTGAACTGGCCCTTCGAGAGTTCTGGGCACTAAGCAGTATCAAGAGCCAGCACCCGAATGTGATTCACTTGGAAGAGTGCATCCTACAGAAAGATGGGATGGTGCAGAAGATGTCCCACGGCTCGAATTCTTCCCTTTATTTACAGGTATGTGACACTGCCTAGGAAATGGCCTTAACATTGGTCAGCAAGGGGAACCCAAAGTCTCAGGTGAACTTCTCCCTGAGACGAAGGTGTTCTGTGGCTAGGTGTACAGAGAGGTCTGTAGAGGAAGGAAGTGTCTGCTCTAAATTTGTGCTGCACATACCTCAAAATAACACAAGCCGCTGCTGTGCCTGGTACTTAACCAGTCTGCATAGCAACAGAATGAGATGGGAACTAGAGGAGGTTTGAGACTAGCATCTAAAGTCAGTTCCTGGGAACCAATTATTTTGAAAATGAATGCAAAAAAACAAGGAAAAAATAGCAATCAGTAATAGCCACACCCATGGTAACTGGACTGCCCCAATCACAGGGCTAAACACAGTAAGCCTTAGATGAGTAAACTGCTGCATGCTGATGGTCCTAGGACGCAGAAGGTGGAGGCAGGGGCTTGCGAGTTCAAGACCAGACTCACCTGTATATTGACTTTAAAACATTCCTAGACTGAATCCTGAGCTCCAGGACAGAAGGAGGTCTTCTGACCGCCACACTTGCACTGTGGCATGAATGCATGTAAGTGTTCACACACACACACACACACACACACACACACACACACACACAAAATAAGTGAATATAATTTAACAATTAAAACAAACTATAGTAACAACAAAAACCCTGTTTAGGTTGGTGAGCAGGCTCAAAGGGTAAAGGAGTTGTTGACAAGCCCAATGACCAAGTTCAGTTCTCAGGTCCCTCATGGTAGAAAGAGGACTGGACTCCTGAGAAGTTTCTCATACCTCCATGAGTTCCCCACACACAAAACAAAACAAATAAATAATTTTTAAAAATTTAAAAACTGTAGTGTTTACTTTTCTAAAAGTACTTAAGTTGCCATGATAAAAATATTGGGAACATTTCTGTCTTCTTTCCTCTTTTTGCCAGTGTTAGAGATTGAGCCTTGGGTTTGGGGCATACTACATAAACTACGTTCCCTCCTAAACCTGTCACCTTTGCATTAAGGTTTACAGAGTAAGATACACAATCCCTTCGGATGGAAAAGTAAAGATACTAACACATTTGACGTTACGCTAAGTCCAGACCTAGTAGCAAATTAATAAGGATTGTGTTTTATTTAGTCCTTTAGGGTTTTAAGATGTGAAGTACCAGACTAAAGTGATTTTTGTACTTAAGTTGCCTTTTTAGTGAATCAATTTTCCTTTTAAAGCCTTGCAGACGTGTGTTTGATTTATGGCCCTTTCTGCTGTCTGAATGACTTAAATAATCCAGATTTCTGCTGGGCAGTGGTGGCGCAAGCCTTTAATCCCAGCACTTGGGAGGCAGAGGCAGGCAGATTTCTGAGTTCGAGGCCAGCCTGGTCTACAGAGTGAGTTCCAGAACAGCCAGGGCTACACAGAGAAACCCTGTCTCCAAAAACCAAAGAAACAAAACAAAAACCAAAACAAACAAAAAACAAAAAGAAACACACACAGATGAAATAAAATATTCTTGAGGTTTTCAGTTAAAGCTGGAGACTGGAGTTTGACTCACAGTCCAGAGCAGGGCAGAGCAGAGCAGAGTAGGGCAGAGCAGGGCAGGGCAGAGCAGGGCAGAGCCAGGCTTCCTAACCCTTCCACTCAAGCCCTCACACCAGAAAAACATGTGCCTAACCCTGGATGTGTTAAACATCTACAGAGCAGACATACTGATAATGAATCATAAATAATTTCATTTTAAAGCAATCCTTCGGTATAAATAAAAGTTTACCTTTTCTTAAAGTAGAAAGCAAACTATACACTAATGAAGTGAATGTACCTGTTTATTTCTACATAGAGGGAAATCTTGGGCTGACAAGATGGCGCTGTGGGCAGAGGTACTCTCATGCAGACCTGACAACCTGCCTTCCATCCTCAGGTCCCACAAGGTGGCAGGAGAGAACCTGCTTCTCAGAGTTATCCTCTGACACATGTGCAATGATCCCTGTGTGCACACACAAGAGAATTCGGATTGGATATTTATTACTTTAGGACATAGAACATCTTTAGCAGTTTCCACAGTAGATGATTTGTGTTTTGTAAAAACAGTGGTGAGAACAGTGCTTCGTATATTAGTGGTAGACATGCTTAAGGGAGATTCAGAAACTGTGGAAATTCTGTCCTAACAGCTTCCAGCGAGCCTCTTGCCTCTGCTTCTGTAGCACTGGGATCACAGGTGTGTGCCATCACACCTGCCTTCAAATAGCAATTTTTAGCCTCTGTCTTTCTCTCTCCCTGAGACAGTCTCATTATGTAACTCAGGCTGGCCTTAAATTAGAGATCACTTGAGCTAGGTGTTGTGACACACACATGTAATTCCAGCACTGAAGATGAAGCAGGAGGGTCAGAGTTCAAGGCCAGCCATGAACTATACAATGAGTTTGAGGCCTTTGTGGACTACTTGAGACCCTATCTCAAAAAAAAAACAAAAAGAAGAAGAAAGAAAAAAATGGTACCCAAATTAAGCGTTATACCATAGCACAATCCACTGATAAACTACTTTTTTTTTATTTGCTTAGTGATGAATGACAGTAGGAAATATGAGAAGTCTGTTTTCCCCAGTTAAACCATTATGTTGCTATAAGAGCAGAGCACTTGGTATATGTACTAAAAATACAGTTTGGGTTTGAGTTAACTTTTGGCAGCTAAACATTCACTAACCCTTGACTTATTGCCAATTTTTTTGTGACCTCTACATTCAGTTTAAGAAAAGGTTGCCTGCCATGTATGTACAAGACCCTGGGTTTAGTTCCCAACGCTTCAGAAACAAAAGAAAGCTGCAGATTGACCTAACTTTCTTCCTTCTTTCTTTTTAGTATATTTTTAAAAGATTTATAGCTAGTAGTGGTGCAGGCCTTAAATCCCAGCACTTGGGAGGCAGAGGAAGGTGGATCTCTGAGTTCAAGGCCAGCCTGGTCTTCAGAGCAAGCTCCAGGACAGCCAGAGCTACCCTGTCTAAAGCCCTGTCTCAAAAAAACAATAAAAAAACAAGAACAAATAAAAAAACTTACTAATTTTTTGTTATGTTGGCTGGGGGGGGTAATGTGGGTATATGTGTGTCAGTGCAGGCGCCCTTAGAAGCCAGGACACTGGAGCTATAGTTGCAGGCAGTTGTGAGCCACTAATGTGGTTACTGAGGACCTGAACTGCAGTCCTCTGTGAGAGCTGTATCCCCATCCCCTTAAACCTTTCTGTATCTTATAACTCCTCCCCTTCTCATCCCTCACAGCTTGTAGAGACTTCACTAAAAGGAGAGATTGCCTTTGACCCCAGAAGCGCCTATTACTTGTGGTTTGTGATGGATTTTTGTGACGGAGGAGATATGAATGAGTATCTGTTGTCTAGGAAACCCAATCGAAAGACTAACACCAGCTTCATGCTTCAGCTCAGCAGTGCTCTGGCCTTCTTGCACAAAAACCAGATAATCCACCGAGACCTGAAGCCTGATAACATCCTGATTTCTCAGAGCAGGTTGGATACCAGTGACTTGGAACCCACATTGAAAGTGGCCGATTTTGGCCTGAGTAAAGTTTGCTCAGCATCTGGGCAGAACCCGGAAGAACCTGTCAGTGTAAACAAGTGTTTCCTTTCCACAGCATGTGGAACGGATTTCTACATGGCTCCCGAAGTATGGGAAGGACACTACACAGCAAAAGCTGACATTTTTGCTCTGGGAATTATCATCTGGGCAATGCTGGAGAGGATCACCTTCATTGACACAGAGACAAAGAAGGAGCTCTTGGGGAGTTATGTAAAGCAGGGGACCGAAATTGTGCCTGTTGGGGAGGCACTTCTGGAAAACCCCAAAATGGAACTTCTCATCCCTGTGAAGAAAAAGTCGATGAATGGCCGAATGAAACAACTGATAAAGGAAATGCTGGCCGCAAACCCTCAGGATCGCCCGGATGCTTTTGAACTAGAACTCAGATTAGTCCAAATTGCATTTAAAGACAGCAGCTGGGAAACGTGACCTCCTGCTTGCAAGCATCTTAGATGGTGCTGCTTCAGATTCAGTGGAAATACATTACATGGCTGAAAAGAAGACGGAAGTTAGACTCCACTTTCTAAGAGTTTAGGTTTTATTGTGGGGTAGTTTTTTCCTCTTGTTTTTCCTGATTCATGCAGGCCATTTTATTGTATGTTTTGAATGTGTATTACCAATGTGGCTATAAAAAATTTTTTTTAATGATCATTGGTAAAAGGTTGGCAGAAAAAATTCTCTTATGAGCCAAGCAGAGAAGAAAGTCCCATTTTCTAGAAATATCTTTAAGTATTTTGGACATTCCTTGTCAGTATTAGGCATTTCCGTGGAAAAGAGGATTGCGTGCTGGTAACGCAACCTTTGAAGCTTTGTAAAGGAAACATGTATGTATATATTTATGTGTATGTAAGTATGCATTCCACATGAAGAAAAGGCCACTTCTGTTTAAATTATTTGATACAGGTTTGGGTTTTTGAGATTTGCTGATGAAATTGGTGATGGAAACCACACAAACCACCCCTCGTCTTCATCCCTGCCCCTCCTGCTACTGGAAACATGCTAAGGGTGTATTTTTGTTGTTGTTGTTGTTTTGTTTTGTTTTTTCCCAGTATACATCTCTTTTTAAAGGCATCATTTTGGAGGGTCTAAATGGCTGATTCAACATAAGTGAAGCTAAGCAGTTGTCAGCCGCTGGAGCGTGTCTGAGTCTCCAGAGCCCTGTGGCTCCCGTGCATTAGTCATTGAGTCTCACGATAGAAGGTCGGCAAGGGTGCCTATGGCTCACTCATACCTTCAGGTAACTGAGCATTTGTTTAATTAAACCACTGCACTGGGACGCTCGGGTGCTCGAGCATCTACTGTAACCTGAGGATGATATTCTGTGCTGAAAACATTGCATTGCACAACTGTAATACTTGATTATTAATTTTGAATTTTAAGACTTTTTCTAAATCTCAGCATAAAGTCGAAGAAGCCAAACAAGCTCACCCGGGTCGCTGGCCCTGGGGTGGCTTCCTGTTGGATCACTGGAGTCGCTGTCACCGTGACGCTGACACTGTGTTCTCTTGTCTCATGTGATACAGTAATGGAACTGGTAATCACTGTCACAAATACTGGTTGCTCTCTTCCAAAGTGAGAGACGGTGCATACAGAGTTTGGCAAATTGAAATTGATAAGATTCTATGCCATCAACTGCTTTTCCAGTAGAAAAGTTGTGGGTTTCACATGGTCACCTGACATCTGTCAGAAAGCAAGAGACTCAACTCGTGAGGGGAAATTCTAACTGCATGGTTGCCTCCAGATTGTTCTTGCTAATTCAGGAACATTAAGGAAAGGATTCTTTCTTAAACCAGAACACCAGTCTTTAGGATGAATTAGATTCTACCATTGTATTAGGTGAGGCTTTATAAAGCACTACCTGCCCACCTCCGGTGCTGGGGTAGAACCTGGGGCCTTAAGTGTGTGAGGGAAGCAGTCCACCACCGACTGCATGGGGATCTTTTTAAGCACTAAGATACAAAAGGCAAAATAATATCAGTATATTGTTGTTCTGAGCAGTTCTCATCATCTCCTCAGTGCTTGAACCTCCACACCGTCACTGTAGGTCTGGCTGTAGTTCAGTGGAGAGCTCTTGCCTGCCATGTACAAGGCTCTGTATTCAATCCCTGCCATCACAAAATCAACAAATCAATAAACGTGTTCAGAAGGTGATAAAAGATAAAACACAAAAAATGGAATATATAAACTGTCTAGACTGAATTAATCTGGAAGTATAAATATATGAACTGAAAGCTTTAGTAAAAAATCTTATCAAATGGAAAAAAGAAGTCACATATACTTAATATCACTTGCAGACTTAACTAAAAATTCGTTCAGAAATAAGAGGTAGAAGTGTACTGGATCTTCATGGTAATTGACCCACTGGGTCACCAAGTTGACACAGATGTAACCATGGATTGAGTTACAGGAAATTAGAAAAATTCCCATTATAATGGATTACCAATGACTTGGCCCTCATCAGATTGATATGTGATGTGTGCCAACAGTTCTTTGCTCTACAAATACCTGTGCACTTGAAGCCTTGGTGTCCTGAGCACATAGCTTTTGATCCTGCCTCCTTGAAAATAATGAATAATTTGGTTTGTCTTTTGTGTTAGTTGGTGCTGGGATCAAACCCAGGGCCTTCCATGTGCTACACAAAGGTGTTAGCACTGAGCTAAATGTCTAGCCCTAGTTATAATTTATTTTGTTTGAAAGATTTCTACCTGTGAAATAGAATTTTTTTCCTTTATTAGAGGTAAGGGTGTGAGGTGATCAGGAACTTTCTTCCAGAACATTATTAAGTCCTTGTATTCTGAAATAGCGTATGATATCAACAAAAGGACAGTAATTTGTCTTTGTTCTTTCAGTCAAGGGTATTTATTAAGTACCTACTGTGTGCTCAGCACTTAAGTTTAGTTGATACAACAACCATTTACGATTTGCAGTTGTAAGGGCTGGAGAGAGGACTCAGCCATTAAGAGGACTTGATGCTCTTGCACAGAACCGGAGTTCAGTTCCCAGCACCCAGGTTGAGTGGCTCACAACCACCTAACTCCAGCTTCTGGGAATCTAATACCCACTTCAAAGAATAAAGACAAACCATTTTTTTAAAATGGCTTTTAGCCATGCACTTTCTTCAGACACATATAAGAAATAAAATATGATACTTGGGAATTTTTGGATATTTGCTAAAGGAAAAATGCAATCAAGAAATTGTGCACAGTGCCTTGCCCATAATAGGTACTCAATAAACAGTTATCTCTCATAGTCTGTTGCCATGGTTTCTAGTGTTTTATGAAATTTGTCTTAATTGAAAAGAAAAAGACCAAATATTTCAAACAAAGCTTATAGGCAGCTGTGTCCAGTCACTGTAGGGTTGTACAGTTAGTTCCTAGGCTGTTAATTTGCACCTGTTGTCACTTAGAAACATGGGGTTCTGTAGATTCTTGGTGCTAAGGGATACTTTGTCATTCTGATAAAGCAAGTGTTAAGTGTCAGATAAATAGCACAGAATAGTTCTTTCTGCAGGTCTAGGTTTTTGTTTTTAATTGTAAAATGTTACCAATCAAACTATTGTAGCAGCTACAAAATAATTCACCAGCATGACAAAATAGTCAAAAAAACAAAAAAGATGTCATCAGCACATCAGAAAAGAAGGCAACTTTAAAACTTTTCTTTTAAAATTGTCAAATATATTTTATGAAGAATTTATAAAGGGGGAAAGTATTGTAATTTATTGTTCATGAGGTTTTTTTTTTAAATAAAGTGAATTTCAACAAAAAAAATCTTGAAAGTTCTCTTGCTACTTTAAGTTGTACAGTTTGCTAAGTCATGAGTGCAAAGTGACCTACATCCTGGAAAAGGATTTAAGCTTATGGAGTAAACCATGCTCTCCTAGAAACCATTGCCGGGTATGGTGATTGGATTACAAGACTGGAGAATTTCAAGTTCTCTCAAACCGTAATGCTATCTGGCTATTTTTGCTTTGTATGAGAAGTATGTATTGTTTAAGATTCTTGTTTTAAGACTGATATTTTCTGTGTATGAATGTTTTACCTGCATATGTCTATGCACTGTGATCACGCAGTGCCCTAGGAGGCCGGATAAGGTAAAGTATCAGACCCCTGGACCTGGAGTTCCACGTGAACCTCCATGTAAGTGCTGGGACTTGAACCCAAGGTCCTCCAAGAGCGATCCAAGGGGTCTTAACCACTGACCCATCTCTCTGACCCACAGATCTCCCCCCCCCCATCCCTTATCCTTTTAAATGTACTAAGTGGATGCAACTTCAATTGATAACACGAGGCAATGACCTCTAAAGAAGTCAGGTTTGGCTGAGAATGATGGCCCACACCTTTGATTCCTGCACTTGGGAGAACTGGCCAGGCAGCTGACTTCGAGTTTTGAGCCGACCAGGTCTACATATTGAGTTCTAGGCCAGGACTACATAGTGAAACCTCAGGGTAAGAAATTGTCATTACCAGCCCATTTTCTTTTGTAAAATGTGTGGTTGCCTCAGCATACAACCTCCTGAGTAGCCAGTGGAGCAGCCGAGGGACAGGAAATAAGTCCCTAGCCTGCCTCCTAGAGCAACTAAAGCCTCCGAACACCGACTTTGCATCTGCTTAGAGGTTATCTTTTTTGTTGTTGTTGTTTTTGTTTTTTTTCGAGACAGGGCTTCTCTGTGTAGCCCTGGCTGTCCTGGAACTCACTCTGTAGACCAGGCTGCCCTCGAACTCTCGAACTCAGAGATCTGCCTGCCTCTGCCTCCCAAGTGCTGGGGTTAAAGGTGTGCGCCACCACTGCCCGGCAGAGGTTATCTTTTTAAATTCAATTTCCATCCCTCGGAGAGGCAGGCACGTCTCTGAGGCCAGCCTGGTCTACAGAGTGAGTTTCAGGACAGCCAGGGCTACACAGAAACCTTGTCTCAGAATGAGAGGAAAATTAGAATTCAATTTCAAAACTGTAACTTTACAGTCATCAACACTTTTACAGTTTACAAAGCACCGCCGTATGGTGTTCATTCTTTCATATCTTTTACTTGAAGCAGGAGCTGACTCCTGGTGAAGAACTGAAGGTAGAAACAGCAGGTGATCCAGGTCTCACTCCGGACGGCGATACCGCCTAATCTCTGCATCCAGCTGGCGTTTCTCTCACTGCAAAGCCTTATCTCTCCAGCGGAAGGAACCAGCCTTATGAAGGCGTCCCTTTAAATTCAAATGTTGCTGTCTTGATCAGCCAATCATAGGCGTCCTCCAGAGTGCTCCGAAATGAAGGTTTGTGGGTAGAAAGTAACTCCGACCTGAGAAAACCCACAGAGGCCACACCTCTAGGAGGCGAACGGCGTCTTTTAAAGGTTGTACTTCCACCTAGGCAGAGACTTTCCATTGGTTAGAAGTGAATTGCTTTAAAAAAAAAAAAAAAAAAAGAAGAAGAAGGAAGGAAACAAAAGCCCTGGGCTTTGGAACTTTGTTCTGTTCAACCTAGTATTTCCAGCTTAGCTTGCTTTGGGCTGATGTTAAGCAAGTTAGTATTACTGACGCTGGTGTGTGGTCTAGCACCCGAAAGATCCGGTACGGAAAAGTAACTTGCAAATAGCCACGTAAGTAAAGTATGTCCTTGGGTAAGTGGCTTCATTTTGAGCCTCAGTTCCCAAAGCTGCCAAATGAACATGATATTCACATCTCGTTGTATGTTGAGTTCATCAGTGGTCTTTCCTTATGTATTTTAGGTTTCTAGGAGAGCTGAGTGCTGGTCAGCCAGGGCCACAGAGAGTGAGCCTTTCTCACAAAACGCGAACAACAACATCAACAAAACCCACTACCAGGAATTTCCATGTGAGGAGGAAGGAAGGAATCACCGAGCCAGTCTTCAGATATAGCTTTGATTGTCCCCCACCTTGGCAGAATCTGGTGAAGACACTGCCCCCTTTCCTCAGGAAAATGTTTGCCTAAAATGTCAAGAGAATACAAATGTCAGGAGTCCAATGTCATGGGCCCCAAGTTGAGGGGTCCCGTGTTGGGGTGCCCAGTGTGCCTCTGTGCCATGCACCCAGGGATTCTAGTGAACCCACATGATTTTGTTTCTTGCCTTAGGTGATGGCAACACAGGTGTCATTGTGTGTAAACTCAACAAGCAGAATGTGACTTGCAGTTGGGGCGTTACCCCCCAGCTCTCACATGTGCAAGACAAATGCTCCTGATTCTAACACACACAATTTTTATACTTCAGATATATTATTATTCTTCAATTTAAAAATTTTTTTTGAGTGAGAGAGAGGGTTTTCTTTACCCTAGACTGGCCTCAAACTATGTATCTGAAAATAACCTTGAACTCCTGATCCTTCTGCCTCTACCATTCAAGGGCATGGGTTGTAGGTGCGTGCCAACTACATCTAATTTATGCATTGCTGAAGACTGAACCCAAGGCCTTCTGCATGCTAGGCAAACACTCTACCAACTGAGCCTATCCCTCAAATAATAAACACATGGCTCAGTGGTGGGGCACACGTTTAGCATGCCTTCTCCCAAGTCATACACACACAAAGCAAAAGAAGTCAGGAGCGGTGGAATATGCCTTTAATTATCAGAACTCAGGAGGGGAAGGTGGGAGCTGTGTGTAACTTTGAGGCCAACCTGGTCTACATAATGAATTCTAGGTAAGCCAGAGCTGTATAGAGAGACCCTGCTTCAAAAGCAAAGGTGGGCGGTGGTGGTGCATACCTTTAATTCCATACAAGGGAGACAGAGGCAGGCAGGCTGAGGCCAGCCTGGTCTACAGAGTGAGTTCCAGGACAGCCAGGGCTATACAGAGAAACCCTATCTCGAAAAACAAAAACAAAAAAAGAAAGAAAAAAAAAACCAAGCCAAAAGCAAAAGCAAACAAACAAACAAACAAAAAGATGTGCACAGGGGACGGAGACTATCCACTGTGATTGACAGGAAAAAGGAGCGACCCTTCATCTTTCTGGTCCTGTGTAACTTCATGAGTATCCTGACCTCTTCACTTCCATTTCCCATGAGTATTTATTATTATTAATGAGACAGTCTCACTCTGTGGTCTAGCCTGGCCTCGGCCTCTTGCGTGCTAAGATTACAGACACCACCTTGCTCAGCCTCCTGGATTTACACAGAGAGAACACTTAACTCCTGATATTCGAAGGTTCTCTACAGGGACTGCAGAAATGTGCTGAGCACGTAACTGTCACTGGTGCCAGGACACTGAGGACTATCAGGAAGTAGCTTAAAGCTGCCCTTACTGCTAAGAGACATTGGGGTTTTGGCTCTTTTTTTTTTTTTCTTAATTAAAGTTAGTTTCCATTTTTACCTCACTGATGAGGTTAGCATTTTCTATGTCAAGACAGCGCTGTCCAGCCAGTCTTCTTGCCTTACAACCCTCTGCAGATCTAAGTCTCAGGTCTCCTTTGCCCACCTTCATTCCTCTGAGAGTATTAGAATTCAAGATATCTGCCGTCTCTCAGATGCAGGTGCCAGGAATATTAAGAGATACTAAGGGGGTGTTAAAGAAGCATACAGCTGTGGTCCAGCTAGTCCAACAATGGTCCTCTCATGACAGAAAGTCTAAGAATCTAGTAATTGTTCAGCCCAAGAGGATGGATGTCTCAGCTGGACTTCGGTATATATCAGAATCCCAAAGAAGTAGGTTCTAATGCCAGTGAAAGACAATCACAAAAGCAAGATATATGAACTTACCAGCAAGAGTCATGGCAAGCAGGCCATAAGCAATGCTACCTTCTTCTATGTCTTTTATATGGACTACCATGAGAAGGCGTGGCCCAGGTTTAGGGAGGGTTCATCCCACTTCATATCATCCAAATAACCCAAATCCCTCACAGGTCTGTCTGCCCAGCCATTTGCCTGTTAACTCCAGGTATAGTCAAGTAGACGACTAAGAACAGCCATCAGACATGTACACATGACACGTTCTGGCCCATCATACCACTGACCCCTTCTTCAAAAGACTTTCCTTTTACATTTAAAAGTAATTTGTTTGTTTGTTTGTTTGTTGATACAGGGTTTCCCTGTGTCTTAGCACTCGCTCTGTAAACCAGGCTGGCCTCAAACTCAGAGATCTGCCTGAATACTGGGATTAAAGGTACGTGCCACCACCACCACCCTAACTTTTATGTTTTTGAAAATTGGAAAACTTTTGAAATAATTAGATGATTTTGAACTTTATTTAGTGCTTAGATTTTTTTTTTAATTACATTTAAGGTAGGTGGTGGTGGTTGTGCACACCTTTAATTCCAACACTTGAGAGGCAGAGACAGGTGGATCTCTGAGTTCAAGACCAGTCTGGTCTACAGAGGGAGTTCAGGACAGCCAGGGCTACACAGAGAAACCCTGTTTCAAAAAAAAAAGGTGGTGGTGGGGGGGGGGAGCCTAGAGAGATAACTCATAGGTTAAAATCACTGACTGCTCTTCTACAAGTCTTGAGTCCAATTCTCAGCAACCACAAGGTGGCTGACAACTAAGGTGAGATCTGGTGCCCCCTTCTGGTATGCAGGCATATATGCAGACAGAGCACTGTGTACATAATTAATTAATTAATTAATTTTTTAAAAAGACAAAAAAATGTAAAAGTTGCAATAATCTCGCCCAGCAAGGAGGCACTGAAGGTAGGCCTCCAGAGGGAGGCTCATCCTTTGCACTGCTGGTGTGCTAACCTCTGGGAGTTCTATGAACTCTGGAAGCTCAACTTCATAATCTGTGGTAGTGGAGTCCTGCGTTGCTACTGGAAAGAAATTGAAAGAAATTATAGTGTCTCTTGTTCATTCAACTAAAAAGTATTAGGGCTAGCCATGCTGGCACACACCCTTAATCCCCATACAAGAGCAGCGGCGGGTGCATGTCTGAGTTTGATGCCAGCCTGGTCAGTTCTAGGTCAGCCTGGGCTGCTAGTGAGACCCTTCCTCAAACACACCACTCTGCAGAGGGTTTGCCCTGGGTTTGATTACTGACACTGCAGAAAGTCACCATCCACCACCCAGCCAGGTAAAAAGCTGGAGGAACCAACTAATCAACTTGTCGTAGAAAGGCAGTCACCCCAGGTGCAAACTCTTGGGGAACATAAAGTGTGGGAGCCGGAGGTTGAGTTGAGTGTGTTTCTCCATCACTAGTTTATCTTTTTAAATTATATGTTTATTTATGTGTACGCATGTGAGAAGCATTTTCTCAATTAAAGACTCCCTCTTCCCAGGTGTGCCTGAGTTTGTGTCAAGTTGAAAAAACAAACCTGCACAATATTATAAGCTATGTTCCTCAGTCCCTAAATCACATTTTGTATGCTTTCAATTCAACCTCCGGTTGCTGGGAATTGAACTCAGGACCTCTGGAAGATCAGTCAGTGCTCTTAACCACTGACCCATCTGTCTCTCCAGCCCCCTCTATTTTGGAAATCTTTATGTCACATCACAGCTCACTGTGCTTCTGAGAGGCAGTGGGAAGTGTTGAAATTTGCCCCTTGATTCTAGAACAGGACTTTCTCTCAAGCATTGAAAAAAAAATGCATTTTTAAAAATTTATTTAGCGTGAATATATGTGAGTGTGGACATGCCAGGACACATGTGTGGAGGTTTGAAGACAGCTTGCAGGAGTCGGTTCTCTCTTTCCACCTCGTGGGTCCAAGGAGCAAGATTAAGTGGTCAACTTAGTGGCCAGTGCCTTTTATCTGCAGAGCCATCTGGCCTGTCTAGCATTTTCTGTTTTTATTTTTAATGTACTAAATAATGGATTTCACCATGGCATATTCTTTTTATTCTGTATATAATGTACATCAATCATATTTGCCTCCCCTTCCCCACCACCTCCTCCTTGCTCTCTAGAACTTCTCAAGTTGGCTTCTAAGAAGAGACTCTAGCATGGTCAGCAGATCCCCTAGAACTACAAGCAAAAGCTTAGGCTGGCCTTGAACTCTTGATCCTCTTGCTTCAGCCTCCTGAATGCTGGGATTATAAGCATGTGTCACTGTTGGGAGCTGACTCATAACAGAAAGCGGCTATCATCTTTGCAGCCATCTCGAGCCATATACCCTGACAAGAGACTTGTTTTCAACAGCCCACAACAGCTGAGCACACTCTGATAAACATCTTGTTTTTCTCACATATCTTGTTTTGCTGCTTAGTGCCGCCAGCTGCAAGGAGCACGTGATATCCACGCTGCAAGGCACGTGACATAGTGCCTTCAGCTGTGTTCCCCTGCTTGTCCACGAGGGCAAGGCACGTGGTAAAGCATATAAATACCCAGGATTTCCTTTCAATAAAGGGGAGACTTGATCAGACCCTCTGTCTTGTCTCCATTCTTCGTGTCTCTTGCCCCTCCATCCCCACTCTCTCTCTTGCTAGACCCTGACCCACGGACCGGAGCAGCAGCTCAGGCCAGGACAGAATGGCCTCCAAATGTGGGGCAGAACGAGCCATTACACATCACCACACTCCACCAGCAGATCCAAACACCCTTAACCCACCTTTGAAAGACTGAACGCATCTGTCACAAGTGCTCTGGGGAGAGGCACAGGATGCTTTGAAAGGAGGAATTGGAAGGCTCCCCCAGGGATTAGTTCTTGTCATCACCAGTGGGTAGGCTGAAGTGGATAGGCTGTCTCCCAGGAGACCCTTCTCGTCAGAGTACACAGAATACAACTACTGGAGTTAGCCAAGGTGCTGGGCCTTCTCCAGCTGGCTCAGGAACTAACCCTTCTGGCCCTGCCTTTCCCAGTTCAAAGGGTAGGATTTCCTGAAGCTGAGAAACCTGTGGGGCCTCCACCCTGTGGCTCTAATCTCATCAATGGTGTTGCTGAGCCCACACTTACCTACTCTTCCTTCTCCAGGCCAGTAGGTGATGGTGCGCTACAGTGAGCTCTCTCTCTCTCTTCCTCTCTCTCTCTCTCTCTCTCTCTCTCTCTCTCTCTCTCTCTCTCTCTTTGTATGTGTGTGTGTGTGATCTTTGGAGCTAAATAACATGTTTATAACATGTTTATCTAGGCCTACATCTGAGCCTAGGCCCAGGTCTTAGAGGAGAAACTTCCTGGCCTCAGGATTTCCTTTAAATACATGGGTTCCAAAGAGTTCAAAGGGTCTTTGTAATAATTAATCATTGTCAGTGACCTGGGTATAACAACTGCTGTGAAGTTCAGAGGTTCTGCCCATTCCTGGAAAACTACTGCTGACTGCCACAAAGGAAGACCACATAGATCCTGTCCTCAGCAGAGGAAGACACACAATTCATAACTGGAAATTCAAAAGCCAGAGTCCGGGGCTGTGGCTCCGTGGCTGGAGTGCTTCCCCAGCATGGTTCAAGACTTGGGTTTGATCCTCAGCTCTGAGTAAAACCAGCAATGGTGCGTGCATAGGAGGATCATGAGTTAGAGATCAGCCTGGGCTGCATATCTCAAGAAACAGAAAGAGGGCTGGGACTACCGTTCACACGTTAGAATGCAAGAGCATGCATGAGGTATTAGATTCAATTCCAGAGGGGGGAAGGAAGAGGGGGAAGGAGAGAGAAGATGCTAAAGCAGAACACTTACCATCATGTTCAAGGGCCTGGATGGGATTCAGTCCTGAGCAGAGAAAGCAAACTGAGTGTGGTGTGCACACCTCTAATCCCAACACTTCGAGGCAGGAGTTCAAGGTTAGCTTGGGCTACATAACATGTTTATAGTCAGCCTGGTATATGAGAGACTCTGTCTCAAGGAAAGAAAAAGGAAAACAAACAAATCAACCAAAATGGAAAATAGAAGGCGGGGTGGGAAAAAAATTGAGAGATAGGAGGGATATGGTTCACTGTAAGAGCACTTGCGTGTGTTGTTGTAAATTGATTGGTTTGTTTTGTTGTTTGTTTGTTTGTTTGAGACAGGGTTTCTGTGTGTTGCCCTAGCTGTCCTGGAACTTACTATGTAGACCAGGCTGGCCTTGAACTTAAGAGTTCCATCTGCCTCTGCCTCCTGAGCGCTGGGTCTAAAGGCGAGTGCCATGACCACCTGGCTCATTGCCATGAATTTGTTCCAGGATAGTGAGGTTTAGTAAATCTCAGCTGAGCATGGTGGTACATCTACCTAGTAAGACTGTCTAGAAGGAGGAGGAAGGAGAGGAGGAGGAGGAGGAGGAGGGAAATGAGGAGAGAAGGAAGGAAGGGAAAGTAACCCTTCTCAAACAGCAAGGATTAGAAACAGCATAAGTCACATTTTAGTATGTAGATGTCTTTACTCTTCTCCACATCCCCATGACACTTAGAGAAAGATCTCTGGTCTCCTGGATTGAGGTTGGATGCAGAGAGCCTCTTCCATGGGGATGTTCACCTGCCAGGTCCACAGGGTCCTGTATCTGGTCCATGGGAGCAGTCGGTTTTCATGCCCTATGCAAGCACATCTGGTCCTGTGAGAAGCCCTGCAGTCAGAGCTCACTGATCCTAGTTCTCATGCTTTCAACCACCTGTCCACGATCCCCAGGCTCAAGCAAAGCCTTTGTCTCCACCCTGGGACAGATAAACCCCAGTGTATGTAAATGGCAAAGGGAAACAACAAGCCCTACTGTGTGCAAGGCACTTTGTAACATGGTTTTAAAAAATTGTTTTACTTAAAGAAATGCTCCTGAAACTGGAATGATGGCTCATCAGTTAAGAGCACTGGCTGCTGGTCCAGAGAACCTGGGATCCATTTCCAGCACCCACATAGTGGCTCACAATCGTTCATACCTCCAGCTCCAGGGAATGCCTTCTTCTGGCCTCAGTGAGCACCAGGCATTTACACAGTGCAATACATACATGCAGGCAAATATACATACACACAAAATAAATAAATATAAAGATTAAAAAATTTAATTGCACCGGGCAGTGGTGGCACATGCCTTTAATCCCAGCACTTGGTAGGCAGAGGCAGGCGGGTTTCTGAGTTCGAGGCCAGCCTGGTCTACAGAGTGAGTTCCAGGACAGCCCAGGCTACACAGAGAAACCCTGTCTCGAAAAAACAAAAACAACAACAAAAAAAAGTAATTGCAAATTCACCAGAAAGAGTTAGCATTTCTGAAATGACATACATCTAATGGTTTAGTAGGAAACTGACAGTCTGCTATAGCAAAACATTTTAACACATCTCTCTTACTAACTGATAAAATAAGCAAAGTAAAAATATAAACATTTTTAATTGAGCAGTTAATGAGCGAGCTCTGTTTCAGTATTCTGTTTACTCCAAGTCAATCCAGTCATTCGCTCTCCCAGTTACTGTAGAATTAAATAAGTCTTCCTGCCATCCCAGTGTCTTGCTGTAGAATCTGTGCTGACCTCATACTCATGATACTTCTGCCTCAGACTCTCAAGTACTGGAATTAAAGGTGTGTGCCCTCTTGCCTGACTGATAATGGTCTCCAAATATCAACCTTAGCACATATTCTGCAGTAGTTCCTGCCAAGACAACCATTACATCCTACAGGGAAGTTCCTTAAATGACTCAAAATAGCTTCAGGAAGTTCCTGAAACTGACCAGATTCACTAAGTCTCTTTTTCCCATGAGTAGATAAGCCAAGTTGCTGAGAGTCACTCCCAGACTAGCCAAGCTACAAAGAGGACTCTGAGACCAGCCCAGCTGCTTGAAAGAAGCAGAAACCAGCTGAGCTGCCTGGAAGAGCTTTAGACCAACTGAGGTACCTGGAAAGGACACTCTCCAGCCTGTTGAACCGCCTGCAAGGTGTGCAGTGTGCTCCAGGTTCCCAGCCTTGGAAGCTGTCAGTCATGTTGGGGTGGGTTTTGGAGATGGGGTTGTCTTTGAGTCACTTCTGCTCCTGTAAATGACCCCTCACCCATATTAATGTAACGACTCCAATAAAACCCACTGGTTTCCCAAGTTGGACTTTAGTGGTATCTGTACTTTGATCTGCTATGGGTCCAATATTTGGGACGAGTAGATGTGTGTGTTGCATGTTCCCAGGAAAGTCTTGTCACACGATAACATACATGAAGAGCTTAATAAATGTCTGGGATTAACTGATCACAGCAGCGGAAGACCCTCTGCTCTGTGACTTTGATCTAACTTAACTTCTGTGAACTTCACAGCCTCCAAGGAGTCGGCTGTAATAACAAATTATTTTTCCAAATTGTTCTGGTAACCAAATTACAATAACATAAAGCCATTTCCTAAGGGACACTTACAGAGCAGAGATTGCTGTTGTTGGTTAACTGCCTTTACAGAACACCTGGTGTCAGCATCAAGAACAGTCTAAACCCTTCCAGATGGCTTAAGGTGTTTGTTCAGGCAGCCATGTGGGCAGACCCAGAATCTCTGGAAGTACAGGAAAGAGATAAGGACGTTCAAGAGGGATCAGGAAGGTGTCCTGCCTGGTGCAGCCTGCCCCCTGGTGGACAAACTTGGATAATCTTACACTTTTGGGATGTCCAGGCACAAACCACTCCCCAAAGAGTTTCTGCAGTGTTCCAGTTGTACAAAACTGCCTTTGGATTTTGTAAGGTCTGGTGGGATGACTTTGGAAGCAATATTATTATGATGGCAATTTACCACGTGTGGTTAACCAAGACTTGGGCGATGCTATCTCCAGATGGTCCATAATGGCAGGGGCAGGATCTCTGGATGTCTGAAACTCCCAAAGGGGAGCAGCATGTTCTGCATCTAGCTCATTGATAGCACAAAGACTCACCCCCAGATCCTTTCCGTTTGTTTGGATGCTGCAGACTGAACCCAGCTCCTCAACCCATGCTAGTAAGTGCTTTACCAGTGAGCTACAGCCCCAGTCTGTTTGAGGGCAGGACGGGACATCAAGTGGCTTGACTTTTGTACCCCACTTTCTTTGGTCATCAAATACAGGCTGTTCTGGGCAGCAAGTGACCTTGGCAGCAGCCTCCATGGACTTAGAGAAGGTGATGTTGCAAAGAGCCCTGGCCATGTGTGGATGGCAAGTCCTCCCTTGAAAACTAGTGCTGATCACCCACCATCTGCACTGAGAGAGAAGCTCCTTCAGGTCCTGCTGGCTCTTCCTGAGGGAAATAAAGGATTGTGGGAGGACCAGGCCACAGCCCCCACTAGGCAGCCTCAGCAGCAGCGGGTCTTCTCCCTCCTCTCAGCTCTCCCCTCACTACTTCAAACATCCATGGCTCCCAGGGTGGCACAGTGCAGACCCTCATGCTGTCAGACTGCCTGACCTCTCATTCCCCTCTGCTGCCAGACTTCCATGACATGTCTGTTTATGATTACCAATTGACAACACAGAGACTCCAAGAAGCACCCCACACATTGCTCCTCATCCCTGCTGTGTCCCAGAGGCCACATTCCTACTTAGAACCAGAGTCAAAGATGGGATGTCAAGACGCCTTCATTCACTCTTTGCCACAAGAAGCAGCCATAGCTTTGTAGTTCAATGCAACTCCTATGGACTGAAGAGGTCAATTAAGAACATGCTGCTCTTGCAGAGGACCAGAGTTCGATTCCCAGCACCCACATCAGGGGACTCATGACCATCAGTAACTCCAGCTCCAGGGAGTCCAAGGCCCTCTTCTGGCCTCTGAGGTCACCTACACTGCTGTGAGCATTGCCACACACAGACAGGAACACACACCTGCAATAAAAAAGCAAAGCATGAGGAGCCCTAAGAGGACCAGAAGCTTCGATGCTGCAAAACCCAAAGATGAATCCCCAGGTCCATGGAGTTCTGGTGAGTGAGCTGCTCTTGGCCTGACTCTTGCTTCCTATGTTCCTGTATTCTTCAAAAATATAGCTGGACGTGGTAGCACATGCCTTTGATCCCAGCACTCAGGAGGCAGAGGCAGGTAGAGTTCTTGAGTTCAAGGCCAGCCTGGTCTATAGAGAAAGTTCCAGGACAACCAGGTCTACACAAAGAAACCTTGTCTGGAAAAATCAAACATACATATGTACATACGTACATACATATACATACATGCATATTTAATCTTAGTGTAAGTATTCATACCTGAGGGTATGCATATTTGCTACTTTCATGCCTAGTGACCTTGGAGGCCAGAAGAGGTCCTCTGGAACAGGAGTTACAGTAGTTTTAAGCCACCATCGTGGTGCTGGGAAACAAACAGTCAGTTGACTAAACATTCTCCAGTCCTGGCTATCCTGGAACTAGCTCTGTAGACCAGGCTGGTCTCGAGCTCAGAGATCCGTCTGGGTTCCCAGCCCCTCACACATTCGAAGTGAACAACGTTCAGCCTTCAAGGTGAAGTCTGAGCAGCACTAAGAGAGCCAGATGCTCAGACAGTAAGAAGAGAACCAGTCATTGCTGCGTGGTGGGAAATGTTTGTTGAAAGAGCACCCAGAGCCAGGTGTGGCGGTGCGAGCCTACAATCCTAACACTTGGGAAGTGGAGGCAGGAGGGTCAGAAGGTCACAAGCGTTCTCATCTACGCTTAGATGTCATTCTGGACAACATAAGATCCTATTACAAAGCAGAAAACCCAAAAGCAAAGAGTAGAGCAGACCAGGAAACCAAGAGCATCTGAAGGGAGCAAGACAGGGAGGAGAGAATAGGGGATAAGTCACAGAGCTAACAGGCCACAGAAAACCTGATGCCACCAAGAATGTTAGCTTCTTTGGGGTTTGGTTTGGTTTAGTTTGTTTTAGTTTGTTTTTTTGTTATTTAGGACATGGTTTTGCTGTAGTCCTCACTATCCTGGAATTAGTTCTGTAGACCAAGCTGGTCTCAAGCTCAGAGGTCCATCTGCCTCTGTGTCTCAAGTGCTAGGATATTTTTTCAAAAGATTTATCTATGTTATGTATATTATTTGTCTTAGTATATGAATACACTGTAGTTACCTTCTGTTACACCAAAAGAGGGCATCCTATCCCATTACAAATGGTTGTGAGCCATCATGTGGTTACTGGGAATTGAACTCAGGACCTCTGGAAGAGCAGCCAGTGCTCTTGACCACTAAACCATCTCTCCAGGCCTGAGTGCTAGGATTAAAAGTGTGCACCCCAGCAGGAGGTTGGCTTCTTCTGTGTGAGGAATGAACCTCCTGGTAATACACTGATAAGCCAGTGTTCTATCTAGTATGGTTGTCTTCCAACATACTTGACAGTGTATCACATGTGTGCTTTGTGCCCTTGGAGGTCAGAACAGGGTGTTGGATCACCCATAGTTGGAGTTGCAGGAAGGAGTGAGCTACCATGGGAGTGCTGGGAATCAAACCTGGATCCTCTACAAGAGAAGCCAGTGCTCTAACCACTGAGCATTCCCTACAGCCCCTGATATTGACTTTTATTGGAGTGAGATTTGAGCAGAAAAGCCATGGGATTGATGTGTATTTTTAAATTGTGTGTGTGTGTGTATGTGCACACACATGTGTCTGATGTATATTTGAAAGGATCAATGTAGCCATTATATTGAGAACAGACTCCAGGGACTGAGCATGGCAGAAGGGAGGTTTAGGAGAGACCACCACAGCATCTTTGGCCAGGGCGTGGATCATTTGGCTTGGGGTCGTGGGAAGGTAGCTGGGTAAGAAGCCGTGGAAATCCAGATGTTTTCTGACGATAAGCAGTGGGTGTTGATGCTGGTCTGAATGAGAATGTATGAGAAGGAGGGGTAACCCTCAAAGGGGTCGGAGTTGTGGCTCAGTTAGTAGAGAGCCTGCCTCACACTCAGGAAGCCCTGGTTTTGATCCCCAGCATTGCGTAGAACTGGACATAGTAGCACACAGGAGGTAGAGGCAGGAGAGTCAGAAGTTTAGGGTCATCCTGGACTATGTAGCTCAAGGTCAACCTGGGCTACTCCGGACCCTGCCTCAATACAAGGCCAGGCATAGTGCCCAACTCCTTTAATTTTGGCAAGTGGGAGGCAGAAGCAAGAGAGTTTTGTGAGTTTGAGGCCAGCTTAGTCTACATAGCAAGTTCCAGGCTGGCCAGACTACATAGTGAGACCCTGTCTCAAAATAAACCAAAAAAATCACCATCAGTGTCATGGCTTGAGCTGCTCCAGAGACGAGCAAATCCAGTTTTACAAATACTGCTGCATCTAAATACCACTGAAGAGAGAGAAGGCATCTGGCTGGCAACGTGATAAAGGCACATAAGAGAAAAAAACTGGTCAGTGTGAATCTTAGAGGTCACTTCATAGGCAGTAACACACACACACACACACACACACACAAGCAAAGGACAAACTTTGATGGCTAATGCTGTCAACCCTACAGGATCTAGAACCATCTAGGAGACCAGCCTCCAGACATTCTGGCAAGGGATCCTTTCGGTTAAGTTCACGGAGGTGGGAAGATACACTTTAATGGGTAGCATCGGTTCATCAGTTGTGGTCCTGGACTGAATAAACAGGAGAAAGGAGCCGGAACACCTGCATTCGTCTCTCTCTGCTTCCTCACTCTGACTGCAATGTGATCAGCCGCTTCCTGTTCCTGGCACCATGCCTTTCCTGCCGCACTAACAAAACAAACCTTCTTTTCCTTAAGTTGATTCTGTAAGGCATTTTGTTGCAGTAATAAGATAAGTATTACAACCCAGCATGACAGGAAAAAAGAAAGAAAGAAAAGAAGGAATGAAAACAAACAAACAAAAAAGGAAACTGCTGTATCCCACCTGTGTGGTCATGGAGGCATTAGCCATCCCCTTTGTGTTATCAGGGCCAGGTGGCACCTCCATTACTTCTCTCTAAATGCTTAGTATCTGTGGGGTCCTAGGCTTGGTCCCCAGCACTGAAAAAAAAATGAAAAAAAATTGTATAATAATAATTCCTACTTTACACAGGAGTTTATTAGGGAGGTACTGAGTATAAAGCACTCTTTTTGCACAGTACCTAGTACTGGAAACACTCACCAATTGTATCTGGCTTTGCTATCCTAGGGGAGCTGCACTAAGAGAGCAGACATCTTGTCCATCTTTTATACATTGTTCACTAGCTGTGTAGGTGCTCAGAGGAATAAATGTTCAGTGGCATGGCATCTCCCTCTCTAGCTCCCCTGCTGTGTGTCCTGTCTGGGTGGTGCTGGGGGCCTGCCTCTGCTCTGAGCCACACCCCTCTGAGGGGCAGCCAGGCTATTGTTGTGGCTAAGATTCTTTCCCCAAATGGAAAACCACAAATTAAAGGGGGGCTTCAGCTCTGCTCTCTGGAATTGAGGGAGGCCACGAACCCAACAAGGGGCCTCCTTCCAGGTCAGAGTCCCTGCCCTGGGGCAAGCCTAGTCCCCTCTCAGCCTACATTTTCTCCATCCCGGCTTCTCTGTAAGCCTCTTGCCCTCCCAGAGACCTCAGCTCCTGCTGTCCTCTGACCTGAGGCTCTCAGGCTCTTTTACCCCCCAGACCAAACTCCAATCCCCTCCAGGCCCCTGCTCAAATCCCTTCTTTGAAGCCCCTCTACCCCACCCAGGCAGAACAAATCGCCCCTGCTCACCCCGCATCTGCTTTGTTCATTTCTCTGTGAGGCAGGGCTGATGGGTTTTCCTCTGCCGCCCCTCCTGTTCCATCTCTGCTGCCACCCTCCTGATGAGTTCCTCAAGAGTTTGTGACCCCGGTCTGCTGACCCCACAGCACAGGGAAAGTGTCCCAAATGATCTGTCGCCAGCAGCTGAGGGTGAGGCTGGGGGCTAGGGACAAAAGGCTCGGGTCACACATATCAGTCCAAGTCTGACTGTTAGGGAAGTCAGAATCATCCAGCATTTCCAGAGCGCCCCAAGGTGCTGGTGATTTCTCAGCCTCCCCTCAAACTACACAAAAACCAGGTCCCATCACCCACATTTGACACGGGCTGCCCAGAGAGGCCACAGTTTTTGTTGGAGGCCAAGTAGAAAAAGTGGAGAGTCAGGATTTGAATCAAGGCAGGACTGAAGTGTGGCTGAGGGGACTGTGGCTGACTGCAGAGGAGTAGACAAGGATCCCCTCTGCGACAGTGTAGGTGTGGGGTCTGAAGCCAGCTCTGAAGGCTCCTCCAGCCCTTCGTCATGATTCCTGACACTGACTGCAGCTATTCCCAGTCTGGCGTCAACCCTCTCTGAGAAGAGCTGCCTCTGACTCAGGTCAATTCCCACCTCAGGTGCTCCGGGAACCAGCTCGGATGTAGGAAGGAAACAGCCCTCAGACTTGGCCTCCCCCTCCCCCAGATCCTAGCTAGTGGGCCGGAAGGAGCCACTTTAAAGATCTCCCTGGGGACCCATGACCAGAAAGAGAGAGGATCCGGCCCTTGTTCAGTGCCCTGAGAAACGAGGGCCGCTGGACAGAGGGATGCGGGGGCCCCATCCTCTTAGCGCAGACAGATGTATGACCTCCCACCTTCCACTCTTTGTCTGTCTTACCCTCCCCCTCCAGCTCTTTCAGAGTCTCTCACCTAATAGAGTCCACCCCATTAGCCCTCCCTCATGCGCTGCTGCTCAGCTCGGCGGTCCCAGGTCTGTGCCTAGCCTTGAATACTTTGTCCACTGGCGTCCTGGTGTGGGGTGCTGACACTTCAGACTGGGAGGCCCCGAGGGAAAGGTTCTCAAACTTTCCCCACCTCCAACACAACTGAAGACCACTCCTCCAGGAGCATAGCTACGGCACTGCCTTCTAACTCAGGGTCCCTAAGTCTCTGCTTTCTGATTGAGTACTGAGTGGGAGCCAGGCTCATTTTAGAAGCATGGAAAAGCAGACATCCAATCAGGATGACTTTTGTGGTACCCACTGGGTTCCCCTTCCAGTAGTCTAGCTTCTGTCCTTGATCCCCGAAACACTGCTGTGATAGGGCCCCCTGCCAGTCCCACCCGGATGCCTGGTTAAGACTAAAGGGATGGGGGGGGGGAGTGAGGCTTCAGTGAGACACTAGGCCCCATCCTCCCCCTGGCAGGCCAGGTTTCCTGCCATTGACAGCATCCCAGCTGGGTCCCCGCCCAGCCTCCCCCCCTGCTTAACCCTTTCATGCTCAGGCCACAGGGCTACTGGACCCCATCTAGAAGGGACTGTTTCGCTGGATTAAATATATGAATCCTTGTGCAAAGCAAGGAGAGCAGCCCTTGACACAGTAAAAGTTGCCTGTAGCTCGATCGGTGGAGGCCCTGCCTCACACACGCAGGGCCAGGGTTTCGCTCACAGAGTTGTACTGCAGAAAATCAGGCATGGTGGCTCATGCGTGTAAGTCCAGTCGAGCGCTCTAGAGGTGGGGGGGGGTAGGAGGATAAGTTCAAGGCTAGCCTGTGCTACTTGAAACCCTGCTACTTGAAACTCAAAACAAAACAAAAGTTAGCTATTACTCCTCCTCATGTGAATTTGAATAAGTCATTTCCCTGCCTGACCCTCCCATCTCTTCAGCTCTAAGTGGGAAAAACAATAAAACCCAATCCCCAAAGGTTGTCTCTTAGATGGATGGTGACAGAACTTGAGAGCATTTGCTAAGACACTGCGACAACTCAGTTTTGTTAGGGACAAAAAGAAGCAAACTCTCCCTTCATTACAGTGGGACAGGGACCCAGGGACCCATAGGAGGCCAGGGTGGGAGAAGTCCAGGGCCAAGCACTGACTTTTGAACTCTGGGTGACAAGAGTTCACCTGTCCACAGGAGTGCTGTGGAAAGGGCTTCTTCATATATAAACAGGGTCAGGGCACGCGGGCAGCCTCCCCAGGTAAGAAGCCAAACACCCTCTTCCCTTCCTCTCCTCCTTGCTAGCGGGCAGGCTCCCCAGGTAAGAAGCCAAACACCCTCTTCCCTTCCTCTCCTCCTTGCTAGCTCCATTTGCCCTCAAGGCATGTGCCCTGGAGTCTTCCCATCCCATTCTGGTACAGATATGGTAATAGCATTCCCCCCCCCCACACACACACACACTCACAGGGTATGAGCTTTAGGGTCTTTGACTCTTAATCTTGCCAGACAGACAGTGGGGGGAGCGGAGAGAGGGGATTTAGAGGGTCTGCGCAAGTCCCTCCTACTTTACTAATTTCCTTCCTCATTAAGTGGGGTTACTATTCCTGCTGAGTTCTATCTAGGTTCCAAGGGAGGGGGCTCAAAGGAGATCAGAGAGCCTAGATGCAAATGTGCCTTGCAAACATTCGAAGTGCTAAAAGGGAGGGAGAGGGTTCATGCTAAGTGGTTGGGCTGGTAGGGGGTGGGTACAACTTGGGAGAAAGGCTAAGACCAGAGCCTAGCACTGGCCTTTGAACTCTGGGTGCTAAGAGATTCACCTACTGAGAGGGGTGGGACTCCTTTACAGATAGGGCTTCCCCCGCCAGAGATAAATGTTGTCAGAGTAAAGTAGGCTAGAGCCTTAGGAGTCCCCAGGTAGGTGGCCAAAGGATAGAGGCTTAGCCCTGGGAGATCTCTTCCCTCACACTTTTCCCTGTAGCTCCGTTTGCCACCATTAAGGCTGTACCCCTGAATTCTTGCTTAACCCTCACGTTCCCTGCACGCCTGCAGCACGCTGCACCCACCCTTAGGGTGCAGATGCCCGGGACTCCCCTCTAGGAAGAGCAGGCTTCCCACCAGGCTCCAACACCAGAAATAAAACAGGCTTAAACCTCCAGAGAGGGAAAGAAAAGCAAATGGCATGGCACCCATTTCTGTTCACTGTCCTATATCCAGCATCGGTACTTCAGAGGGAACCTACAGAGCAGAAGGCCTTGTTTGGGGTTATGTTTCTTCAGCCCAATTTATGGTACCTCCATGGCAACCATTGAACCCGATAGAGACTATTTATCTAACCATCTGTAGAGCAAAATTCCAGGAACACAGCTCAAGGGTCCTGTCAGCACTAAGATTGGTTAGGAAGGAGTTAATTGCTCTGGGTCAGGAAGGGTTAACCTAGGGGGTGGAGGCTCTCCGCTTTTCCTGTGGAGAGTAAGGCTTGGCTGCTACCAAAGTTACTCCCTAATCCCCACTGTCTCTTCTGCCTTCAGTCTGGGTATACCCAAGGACCACTGCAACTCAGCATCGCCACACAGAGGTGAGTGTGTCTGGAGTCCAACGCTGGGTGGGAGGCAACTTTGGATGGATGGCGAGGAGACTGAGGGCCAAGCTACTGAACCTAGAAGTGCCAGTATTCAGAGCCGAAGCTGGAGTGCACAGAGCTGGAATTTACTAACTCTAGGGCTGGGAGAGGTTAGGCACTGGAACAGAGAGGACATGACTGGCTACCAGGCTAGGATGGGCTGTCTGTGGTCAAACATCAAAGCCAGCCCTGAAAACAGGGAACAGGCAGGGGACAGTAGACTATTTTGGTCCTTGTGTTTAGGGACTTTTTATAGCCTCTCTGCTCAAGGCTAAAGAGAGGAGAGGACAGAGGCCATCCGTGAGGTCAGACAAGCTCAGTGCCCTCCTGGGACCTTGGAATCTGACCCACTGCTTAGTATAGTCCCCGAGAGAATAGCGCAGGGCACCGTGGGACTGTCATTACTGCCTAGGTTTCAACCATTCACGTTCTAGTCAGATTTACTGGAAGGCAGTGCTGAGTAGTGGTGTGGAACCTGTAACGTTTGGGCTGAGGCCGCAGTTGCCAGGGTCTCTGCTCTAAGGCCTCTGTGAAGGGTGGAGGGCACCCCCCTTCTTCACATACCCTTGCCTAGTCTGTTCTTTTGTTGCCTCCAGATCCAAAGTTCCTTCAGAACCAATAAGTTCCTCTCAGCTGTGTGGGAACGGGAAATCCGAGGGCAGGGGTGGGTGTGTTGAACCATGTGGGTGGCCCATTCTGTTAGCTGACAAGGAAACTGTCAACTCTTGATTTACCTTCCCTCTTGCCCTTTTCCAAAGAGCAGCACAAGAGAGGTAAAGGAGAAAGGTCAGAGGTTTCTGCATGGGAAGGAGGCAGGGACCCTGAGGGCCAATTTCTGGGTATGCAAGTTATTCAGATGAATCGGTGGAGGGACCCAATTAGTGAGACACTAGGGGTTCCTGCCCGGCTTTATAACAGTAAGATCAGAAACCAAACCCCAGAGGGAAACGTTCAGATAGGCCAGCAGGGAGTCCTAGCTGATCTAGATCTGCACAGTAAGGCAAGAAATCTGGGTTCCAAGGTGGCACCCTTACTCTCAAAAGAACCCGTATAAACCCATTCGTTTCAGCCATTGTCCTGGCCTCTGAAATGGAAGTGTGGGGGTTGCTGAATGGAATTGTGTTTACAGTTAGGTTTTCTGGGACTCCCCTTGGCAGGGACATAGAGTAGCTGGCAGTGGCAGACTGATATGGGCTGGGGACCACCTCCCTCTCCTTCCTGAATAGCCCTGCCGGGCCTGGGCAAGGAAGCTGGCAGCAATTCCTGGAGGCTTCTACCCTGTGGTTATGTCCCTGACCTCGGTGCTTGGGGGCGGGAAGGGTGGGTCGGCTGCAAGACAGCCTGTGGCCGGGGAACCTCCTTGTCTTGGGCTTGAAGCTACACTGTTGGGAAGAGGTATTTTTTCCGGTTAAGGCCGATTTCGGGAATCAGGCTAGGACCCGCCTGATTTTCCTTTCCAAGTGTCCTGCTTGTCTTGTGGCCCAGTGGGCAGATTGGGACGTTCTCAAAGAGGCATAGATGCCCCCTCCCCAAGAACCACCCAATGCCTCTAAAGGTTTGGGAGGGAGGTTCTACTTTCTGCTCTCTGGGCATGGCACCAGTTGGTGGGGGTGGGGTGACTGGCTGATCCTCTACCCAGGAATGCCTGCGGGAAAGGGACAGGAACAGCCTACTCTCTTCCAGACAATTCCTCTCTCCCTACAGGCGCCAGGAACTCCAGAGAATTGCTCGCTGCTCCTCAGCTACCTGCGCATCCTTAACTGTGTATGGAGCACTGACCTGCCTAGCTCCGTGAAGATGCTCCTGGCCTCACCCACTACACCATCCAGGGGACGAACCCCTAGCGCCGTGGAGAGGCTGGAGGCCGACAAAGCCAAGTATGTCAAGACGCACCAGGTGATAGTACGCCGTCAGGAGCCAGCCCTGCGCGGGGGACCGGGACCACTGACGCCACACCCCTGCAATGAACTGGGGGCATCTGCATCGCCCCGAACGCCTGGCCCTGCCCGCAGGGGTAGCGGCAAGCGACAACCAAGACCTGACTCCCTTATCTTCTACCGCCAGAAGCGGGACTGCAAGGCTTCGGTGAACAAAGAGAACGCCAAGGGCCAGGGGCTAGTACGACGCCTCTTCCTTGGCGCCACTCGGGACGCTGCCCCGAGCAGCCCCGCACCTACAGAGAGACCTGGAGCTCCCGCGACGTGGGCTGGGTCCCCGGATACTCCAGAGGCAACAGGGAAGCGAGCACTGTGTCCCACGTGCTCGCTGCCACTGTCGGAGAAGGAGCGATTCTTCAACTACTGCGGCTTGGAGCGCGCGCTGGTGGAGGTGCTGGGCGCCGAGCGCTTCTCTCCGCAGAGCTGGGGCGCAGAGCACAGTCCGCAGGTCGCAACGTCGCCGCCGCCCGGCTCCGGGGACACCAGCGATTGGACATCCAGCGACAGGGACGCGGGTAGCCCGGACTGTGCGGGCGGCGGCGGCGGGGGCTCAGAAGCGGCGGGGTCAGCGCGGGACGGACGCCCCACGGTGTCGGTGGTGGAACGCAACGCGCGCGTCATCCAGTGGTTGTATGGGTGCCAGCGCGCGCGCGCCCCGCCGCGCGAGTCCGAGGTGTGACCACCAACACACGGGAAGACCGCTCCCGGAGAGCTGGCCTCGTCCGTGAACAAATCCTTCCCCTGGATCTCAGGTCTCCCACCCCGATCTGCACGCTGAGCAGGGGGGACCACAGACAGGGGCCAGGCGCGGACTGTGGAAACGGGTCCAGTGGCCACGTGGCCTCTCTAGATGCTAAATGTGAGCAGTGGTGGACTTGGGGTGGGAGATGAGCGAACTACTGAATAAAGCTAAAATCTTATTTAATAAAAGGACCATGAGTATGGCTTAGCGGGCAGATGTTGAAGAAAGAGGAGAACTGGTTTGCGTGGCTGAGTGTGTGAGTTTTGAGCGTGGGTTCCAGGCTGAGTGTGTGACCTTGACCAAACGGGGGCCTTTGACGGTTATTAAAGGAGGCAGAGGACAGCGTTCTGGAGGAGCTGTAATGCATGTGGCGATTGTGCCTGGAATAGAGAAATGCTCAATACACAGGAGCTTGCTTAAATCATCCAGAATTCCCGGAGCTTCGCACCCCAGCCCCGCCCTCCCAGAGTCCGGAGGTAAGAAAGGCTGAGACGGAGGATCTGCGGTTGAAATCACTGAAACTGGGGCACCTTTAGGTCAGGATTTGGAACCTCCTGCTACTATCGTCTCTGTGTGTCCCAGGTCAGTCTCACCCTGTTACCAACCACTGTGGTTTACATAACACTGGGGCCTGAACACAGGACTTCATGCAGCGAGAAGCCCTCCACCAACTATATGGCCAGCGAGGTTCCTTCCTCCCCCCCCCACTCCGACACAAAGTCGCGGGTTTTCTTCACAGGTTCCGGTTGAAGCCTTTGTTCGGGATTCTCCCCCTTCAGCTTCGATTTCCTTCCCTAACTCATTCTCCGAGAAACTATCCCAAAATTCCCCATGTCCCCTGAGTTCCCACGGGCAGCCCTGTTTTGTGCTGCAACAAAACCTTGTACGGACCTGCTAGTGGAGGGCTACCTCTGGTTGGTCCAACATTGTGCATTTCGATTTCGCGTATGCCGTTGGGCCACCAGCAGGATTTGCCGAGTGAGATGAAGCTGGACAGGGAAGAAGAGTCTGTCCTCTGGGGCTTTTTGGAAAATCTCATCTTAAATCTAAGGTCACCCATCCTGTCACCTGGAGTGCCTTGGTACTTGTGTCAGTAAAGTAGGTGAGGAACCCTTTAGCCAGAAGCTCCCCACCCCCAAGGTCGCCCACCTAAAAGTAGCTTTTCCTGTTGTCCGAAAAAAAAAATTACACAGCGACACTGAGTGTCCGATCCAGGAGATTTTATGGGAGGTAGGGAAGGACGGGCGCCAGCGAGGCTGGCCGTCTAGTCGCCCTTGGGAGCGGCCTTCACCCTCATCTCTGCCAGTTTGTGGGTGAGAAAACCCCACTTGAAGCCTGCCGCGGGATCCGCCTCCCGTGTCTCGGGGCACTCGGTGGCCTCTTCGGCAGGCTTGTCCTGTGTCTCCGGGTCTCGCTCCGCGGTGGTCTCCACGCCGCGCAGCATGGACGCCGCCGCCTGCTGCTGCTGCTGCCACCTGCTGGCGAACGCGTCCCAGAATCCTGGTCCGCGTGGCTCTGTCTCGGCTGCGGCCGCCTGCGAGGAAGGGGGCGCAGCCAGTGGGCTGCAGGAGAGGCAGGGGGTCAACAGGATGGCCCGGGGTTCCAGAGAGGGACAGAAGTCAGAAGACAAGCAGTGCGGCCAAGGGAGTCAGGGCAAGGTCAGGGCCTGCAAGCAAGGGGAGGTGGAGAAGGAAAGGGTCAGGGAAAGAGGTGGGAGGGCTGGGCAGAGGGGAACAGGCATCCCCGAGTTGGGTGGGGCGGTCAGGAGTTTGGAGAAGAGACTCTGGTACAGAGACAATAGGCCATCAAGCCGGGTCTGAAAAGCCAGGAAGGGTCTCTGAGGGGAGAAGGGCACGAGAGAGCTGGGGTGGACTTGTTTAGGTCCTGTAGGAGAGATCCCTCGACCCTGGAGAGGGCAGGGAGCCAGGTGAGCAAAGTAGTTAGACTCTAAGATTGAGATAAGAGGAATTTGGTACACGGAGAAAGTGGAAGAAATCCTGCCACAGATGCTTAGAAAAGATGAGGGGTTAGGGGGTGTCGATGCGGGGAAGGGCTGCCAAGGAGAGGCGATAGGCTTGAAGAAGGAGCCTTGCCTCTGGAAAAGTCCTCGGAGAACTGGGACTGGAAGGTGGGGAAGGGGTGGGGAGGACCCCTGAGGCAAAAGGAATGGATGGAGGTCCTAGGGACAAAGGGACTGTGGTGGGTGGGTGCACAGGGCTGGAAGGCAGACGTGTGAGAAACAAAGCCAGTTGGAGATGAAGCCCGAGTCTGTTCTCAATATCAAAGACCTTATTAAGCAACGCGTTCCAAACTGGTGTGCCTTGGGGTCCTCTGAGATCCTCAGGCCTCCATGGACACCAAGAGAATCAGAAGAAGGGGAAATCTACGCTGGTGACAAACTGCTTTGGAGGGTGAGGGTTTACCATCTAGACCACCCTTCGTTGCAAGCATCCAGAAAGGTCTTCTCTGCTGTCCTGGATTCTAGGGAGATGGCTGTCCTCAGGAAGAGGGAGGAGCCTTTACCTCAGTAAGGACTTCCCTTTACCTCAGTCCCAAGAGATTTAACCCCATCTCCTACACAGGCCTGGTGTATCCTGATAGGAAAAAGCATCCTGGGACTGTCCCTATAAAGCCCCACAGGATTAGAAAGACAGAGGGCACCATCATGACAGAAGAGAGATCCTAGGACTCTTGCAGCCCCACCCCCTAAGGACACACTTACTGATCAACACAGGGCTCTGGTGGCAGCAGTTTGTCATCATCTTCTTTGTTAAACAGAGATGACATTGTCAGCCAGCCTTTCACCCCAACACCCTGAACCTGGGAGGAAAGAGCTGGGAGTCAGGCCTGGACAAGCCTCCAGGGCTTCACCCCGGCCTCTGTTAGGCTTTCCAGGCTTGGATGGAAGACTGTGGAACTCACCCTGCGGGCCAGCTGTGACATGGGGTTGAATGTCTCCTCCGTGGGTTCTGCCGTCTCAGACTCCACTAATGCTGGGCTCTCCCTCTGGGACACAAGACACCACCTCACCCTCAGCATGAGAGAAACTCCATTGCTAACCAGTGCACACACACTAGGCAGTCTGTATACCATAAAAGCACATCTCCTGTGCGCCCTGCATCTCCACTTCGGCCCATGGGAGTGCTTACGGGTACACTTATCTCTCTACGATGCCTCTGCTCGAACACACAGGCCTGCACAATAAATCTCTGCAGACACCTCCCACTCCCAAACATCCAAACGATCTCAAAACCTCGGACAAGGGCATACAGTGTGCACTACTACAGACATACATGCCTCTAGACCTTTGTGGCTAGACCTTTACCCCTGTATACACATATGCAGTCAGGCACCCACACAAGAGCATTTATGTGGCTAAGGAATTCATTCTTGTATCTTCTCCTCCTGCAGGAAGCTGGCTAAACAGAGATCTGTGCACAGCCCTCCAAATTTCTCTACCAACCAAACGTAACACCTGTAAAAGCCTACACAAACGCATACAGGAGCAGAATCCTGCTCAAAACACACACCCATGGAAACTCACTAGATCCAGGTCACACCTGCACTGGACTTTTCACAGAGACACTAATTGTAGCATTTTCTTACAGACACATCCGTAGAAAGCCAGCCTTGGACACCAGCCTGTCCAGTCATATGCTTATCCACCCCTCACCGGGCTAGTTCCTGCCCCCGCCACATCTATTTGTGTAACTGCCAGTTACCACACCCTCTAGATGTAAACTCTCTTATTTTCAAAGTCTTTTTTGCCCTCTCCCTCACCACCAAGTACGGTCTAAGTATGGCTTTGATCGGAGGCTGCTACTGTGGTCCACAGAGCGTGAGAGCCACTCCCTACTTCCAGAAACAGGGGCTTGTTACTCTCCAGCTTCGTCCACTAGAAAGCTGTATAAAGCATAACGTCCTCGCGTGTCTTCTGCCAAGTGGTGCTGGAATATTCTTTATTGTATGGCAGCTCGTGAGATCCTTGGAGTCAGCGACTGCTTCTCTCATGGCCCTACACCTTCCTGTTCTCACTTTCTTGAACATTCTCTGTCATTGCACTATGCTGTTCGTAATCCCACCTACAATTTTTGCACAAATCAATCTATCTTCTTCCCCAGCCTATTTAATGCTCAGCGCACTCCCCACCCTTGCTGTCTGTCTGTCCTAGAAAACACAAACTGTACCCACCTCCTCTGCCGGATCCTCTTCAGACTCTCCACTCAGCGTCTGCAGCACTTTGGACTTGTAAGTTTTCCAGAAGGCTTGGGTCATGGCTGCAGGGGAAAGGGGCCTGGGACCCAGGCACGGAAGGTGGTAGCTCAGTGGGCACCAGTGGCTCTGGCTCCAGAAACTTGGAAGAACGGAGAGCCTGTCCCGAGGATCCGGTGACTTCATGAAAGATGCACCAGTCTCCCCTGCTGGCACAGTGCCAAGCAGGTGAACCTGATCCCAGTGGTTCTGAGGTTGGGGCAGCCTTGTGCCATTTCAGCCCCAAGTCTTGACCCATATTGGCCAAAGTTAATGAAGTCAGCTTTTTGGAGAGTCTGTTTTCCTGCCTGCACTCAGGAAAACTGAAGGCGATTCATGTCTTAGAATAGCTGTAGAAAAAAAAGTCTTCCACTCAAAGTCTTGAGTCCAGGAGCCATACCTATGCATCCTGTGATAGCAGCCATCCTAGATGAGTACTCATCAGGGTCCCACCCTGTGTCTACCCAGTTCTCATGAGCTGGAGTCAGAAGATCCCAGGCCTCCAGTCAGCACCCTGGGCTTCCATTTCACTGCAGGTCTGGCCTAGAAACCCGTTCTCCCCAAGGATGCACGTGCCTGACTCCCTGTTTCCTGGCAACTAGTTCCAAAGAGCCAGAACTCTGAATTATTGCTGAGGTCCTCGGTCCCCATATAGTAGAGCTGGCTCTGGCCAGCCTGAGAGGCACCAGGCCAAGATGAGCAAAGTCAACACTTCTTGGTCATTTTCCCCTTTCCTGCCAGCCCTCCCCATGAGCCTGGGCATAGAGAAAGAAAGCAGAGGTGGGGAGTTCTTCTAGGGACATTTCCTCTTGGGCTAGAGGTGCAGTGCCCCCACTCCAAACTCCTCTACTAGACTCTTTGCCTGGATTATACGAAGCCGTGGGCACCAACCCCAGTTCTGAAAAACCAACCAACCAACCAACCAAACAAACAAGCAACCAACCAAACAACAGACAAAATGTTCTTTTTGTATGAAGAGCTGAGCATTCTCCAAGGACAGACCCCTTAGGGGGTAGATTCTTTGTGAAACAATTTTCCGCTCTTTGCCCCAGGAATTTGAGAGTGGGGGACGGGAGGGGGGAGACAGAGGAGAGAGGTAAAATGAAACGCCAAGGGTGGGAGTGGGGGGAGGAAGGCTCTTTGTTAGAACCTAGGGATATCTCTGGGTGACCCATCCGTGATTCCACACTAATTCTCATTTATGAAGTAATTTATTCATGGCACAAGCATCAGTGCTGTCAGAAACGTTAAAAGCATCCCCTACCACTGAAATTCGAGGTGTGGAAAGCGGGAAGTGATGATGGGGCGGGCAGAATAGTGGGACCGGTTCCCCCCAGGCCCGATCCTGCCCCGCCATAGCCCAGTCACTATCATCAACGACCATCTGGGGGCGCTCAAGCAGCCAAGGGGTCCGTGACGTCATCAAAGGCAGTCTGGCCAATCCTGCTCCGCCCCCGGGCGGGCCTCTCGTGACGTCATTGATCAGCCCGGAAGCGACAACACGTGTGGGTCTTTTCCCTGCTCCCTGTTTCTTGGACTTGTGTGTGTGTGTTTCTGTGTTCATGGGTCGCTCCCGGCGAACCGGCGCGCACCGAGCACATTCCTTAGCTCGTCAGATGAAGGCCAAGAAGCGGCGGCCGGACCTGGATGAGATCCATCGGGAGCTGAGGCCGCAGGGTCTCCCGCGGCCCAAGCCGGAGCGGGACGCAGAGCCCGACCCGGACCTGCCAGGGGGCGGCCTGCATCGCTGTCTGGCCTGCGCGTGAGTCCAGCCAGGGGAGGAGCAGGGTCTGAGGTACCAGCCCGGAGCAGCGAGGTCCGGGCCGCGAGCCCCTAGGCGGTTCTGTCTTGGGACCCGTGGGTCAGCCCGCCTCTCATCTCTTCGGGCTCAGAATCTGATATTTGGCAACGAGCTAGGGGCAGGGAGGTAGGCATACCTGAGAGACTTCACCCCTTCACTCTTTCCCTCACCCTACATCTCTGCAGGAGGTACTTCATCGATTCTGCCAACCTGAAGACCCACTTCCGATCCAAAGACCACAAGAAAAGGTATGAAGGGGTCAGTAGAGGGCTGGTGGATGGGTGCCATGCAGGAAGGTCTTGCACTTGGTGAGCTCCGCGATCTCCTACTCTTCTTTCTCCCAGGCTGAAGCAGCTGAGTGTCGAACCCTACAGTCAGGAAGAGGCTGAGAGGGCAGCAGGCATGGGCTCGTATGTGCAACCCCAGCGGCTGGGCGTGCCCACAGAAGTGTCCACTGAGATCCCTGAGATGGACACATCCACCTGAGTGGCCTAAGGATGCAGGGCAGAGAAACTGCCCATGGACAGTGGCTCATCGGCTAGGCTGAGTGTGTTTGTTTTGGATTTTGAGTTTGATGCTGTCTTCTTCTGGGTATTCTGCCCAAAATAAAGGACCTGGACAAGAGGGTACGCCTCTGATACTAACTTCCCTTACCAGGGGTTTCTGGGCCAAGATGTCTACTCCGTACTAGGTCCAGCTTTGGAACAAGTATCCTCCGCCTGCTTCTTTGATTCTGGGCTAGAATCTACCTACATCATAAAACTGGGGAGTAGGATCTAACGATGGCCGAGACTAATCCCCAAGGGGAAAAAGTGGGATTTGGATATTGCAGCCCCCTCACCTGAGTCACCTACCTCTAAGCCTGGGTGACAGGCTGCCTGCCTCATCACGGGGCTTGTGATGGCTGCCGCTGCTTCACCATCTTCCATACGGCATAACAGGAGCCACCTAACCCAAGGACAGCCAGCAGTGTAGCCACAATCCCAACCAGTGGACTCCGGGGCTCTGCCTTCAACTCCCCAGCCACCTGCATCTGGAAGAACACAGAGGGAGCACATGAAGAGTCAACTGAGGCTTCTAGGCAGGAAGGGGATAAGATGGCGCAGCTGAGTAAAGAAGATACGGACGCCATTTCTGCCCGAGGGAGATTCCACCCCAATCCTTCTCGCCTCACTGCCCATCTGGGTCCTGGCTAGTCAGGCAGCAGGGAATGTGACAGCCTGGCTGTTGGGGGTATCAGCTTTGTCATTGGGGGAAGTGGGGAGGAAGAGGTCAGTAGGGCCGAAAGCTGGTATTTAGATTTACTTACCTGTAGCACCCGGAAGTAGCCAGGAGTCAGGCGTCGAAATCTCATAGTGGGGGTCTCCCTGTCGGCCTGTGAAATGGGAGCAGAAATGCAGACTAGATGTTGTTGCCCAGGGTACCAAGAAGTAGACGCCAGAGCATAGGGGTCCCTGACCTATTTGCTTGGGCACTGCGTGCTCAGAGGATGCTCACAAATGCTGGCTTACCCAAGTCTGGCAGGGGGTGGGGCGGCTGGATCTTTAAATCTGGTCCCTTCCCCCCTGCCTGCTGCTGCCTTGCCAGCCTTCGGAGCAGCTGTCAGGAGAGATCAGCATCAGGCCTGAGTATCAGCTCCTCCCCCATTTACGAGAGAGGCCAGGCCAGACATGTAGGTAAAGCCTTGGCTGGCAATGCCCAGGAGTCCAGGCATCAAACAGGTACTGGGCAGCTTTCCTCAGCCCTGGTCTGGACCATATGTGAGCATTCAGCAAAAGAGGCCATATGACTTGTTAGCCACTTTGCCATTTGGGTTCTCTAAATTCAACCATCTTGGTGGGAGGGTACACTTCATTCCCTCCCAAAGATGGAGTTCCCACAAGTTCATCTCTTTTGTAGACTTGAACATGATCAAAAATTATTTTCTTGTGCCATTAAGCTGTCATTTGTGTTAAAAAAATTTAACTACGTTTACTTGTGTGCATGTATTTTGTTGTCTCTCATTTTTTTCTTTTTCTTTTTTTTTTTTAAAGATTTATTTATTTTATGTATATGAGTACATTATTGCTATCTTCAAACACACCAGATCCCATTACAGATGGTTGTTAGCCACCATGTGGTTGCTGGGAATTGAACTCAGGACCTCTGCAAGAGCAGTCAGTGCTGTTAACCGCTGAGCCATCTCTCCAGCCCCATTTTTTTCTTTTTTTTGAGACAGAATCTTTCTACATAGCCCCCTGGCTGTCCTGGAACTCACTATGTAGATCAGGCTGGCCTTGAACTCAACAGAGATCCACGTGCCTCTGCTTCAAGAGTGCTGGGATTAAAGGTATAGGGCAGCATGCCTCACTTTTGGTTTTCTGTGAAAATGAAAAACAGGACTGTTTTCAGAATGGTAAGTAGGATATCTAAATCAAGAATAAGAAGACTCTAGTGCGGTGATTGAGAGCCTGTCTATCCTTTGCAGGCTCTGGAGTAGATCCCCAGAACCACAAGGAAGAAGAGAAAAAAGAGTGTTAGCTGGGCATGGTGACACATGTCTGTAACCCCAGTACTCCGGAGGCAGAAGGATCTCTGAACTGGAGGCCAGAGAGACCTTGTCTCAAAAACAAAAGGAGAGAACGAGACACAGAGGTGGCCAGTCATGGTAGCTGTCTTAGGGTGTTACTGCTGTGAACGGACACCATGACCAAGGCAACTCTTATAAGGACAGTATTTAATTGGGGCTGGCTTACAGATTCAGAGGTTCAGTCTATTATCATCAAGGTGGGAACATCCAGGCAGGCATGTTACAGGAGGAGCTGAGAGTTCTACATCTTCATCTGAAGGCTGCTAGGAAAAGACTGGCTTCCAGGCAGCTAGGATGAGGGTCTCAAAGCCCACACCCACGGTGACACACCTACTCCAACAAGGCCACATCTACTCCAACAGGGGCATACCTTCTAATAGTGCCACTCCCTGACCAAGCATATATGAACCATCAGAGTGGCGCACTCTAATCCCAGCCCTCAGGAGGCAGAGGCAGGCAGATCTCTGTGAGTTCGAGGCCAGCCTGGTCCACAGAGTAAGTTCCAGGACAGCCAGGGCTATATAATGAGATCCTGTTTCAAACAAAACAAAAGAATACAGACCTGAATACAAGGTGAAACTGGAGTTCATACCTGGCATGTGTAAAACCCTGGGCCTCCATCCCTAGCACCCCATAATCCAAATGTGGTGTCTTATGTCTGTAACCCCAGTACTCAATAGGAGGATCCGAAAGTCAAGGTCATCCTCCTCCGACATACAAGGAATCCCAGGCCATCTGGGGTCTATACGACTCTGAAAAGGAAAGAAACGCTTTACAACTGTTTCAAGACTGCTTTTCCTTAGCCTATTATTATTATTATTATTATTATTATTATTGGTTTTTCGAGACAGGGTTTCTCTGTGTAGCCCTGGCTGTCCTGGAACTCACTCTGTAGACCAGTCTGGCCTCGAACTCAGAAATCCACCTGCCTCTGCCTCCCAAGTGCTGGGATTAAAGGCGTGCGCCACCACCAACCAGCAACTTAGCCTATTCTTAACTCCTGATGGCATCCTTTTTCTCAGGCCCAATGTTATGTAGCTGCCATTGGTTAGGTACCTCTGTGTCTGTCAGACTTTGGATGACCGAATGACCACTATCTGTTCTCAGTCTGCTGACCCAGACTTCTCCGTCACACTTCTGCATTCCCTGTCTTATAGTTTGCTAATTAATCTGTGAAGAGGAGAGCTGAGTACATGGTTGTGTGTTCGAGCACATGCCCAGCATGTAAGACTTGAAGTTCAGTTCCCAGCACCACAAAAAGTATGTGCTAAGTTAGACCACTCATCCTACTAAATGCTCCTATTTTGAGATAGTGTCTCTCTAGTCCTGCTGTCCTAGAACTCACTATGAAGACCAGGCTAGCCTCAAACTTAAATCCACTTGTCCCTCCCTTCTGAGTGCTGGAGTTAAAGGGGTGTTCCCACCATACTTGGCTAGTGTTCTTTAAAAGAAATATATTTAAAGTCTATATATAAATACAGTAAAATTATTGGGGTGCATGAGTGCTGTGGTGTGCGTGTGGCAGTCACAGGACCATGTGTAGGAATCAGTCCTCACATAGGTTCTAGAGACTGAAGTCAGGTCGTCAGGCTTGGGGACAGGCAGGGTGCCTTTACTGATAAAACAATCTCATCCGCCCAGTTTTATGCTTTCATTCAAGATGAAAAACGATGCCCTGGGGCTGGAGAGATGGCTCAGAGGTTAAGAGCACTGGTTGCTCTTCCAGAGGTCCTGAGTTCAATTCCTAGCAAACATCTATAATGAGATCTGGTGTCCTCTTCTGGCCTGCAGGCATACATGTAAGCAGAATACTGTATAAATAATGAATAAATATTTAAAAAGAAAAATGATGCCCTAATACAACTAAAAAGTAAGATTGAACTTTAATTTTTCTAGTGCTACATATTAATAAGTACCTCAGCGTATCACACATTTGTGTCTCAGGTTTTGTTTTTTAAGAAAAAATTAGCTTTTTGGCTCAGAGTAGGCTACAGTGCAACTTTCTTCGGTTGTCCCAAACTCAGGTTCATCTGACACCAGCCACCTCTGCCATGCCACCCAAGTTCAACCCCAACGAGATCAAAGTGGTATACTTGAGGTTCACCGGAGGTGAGGTCAGTGCCACATCTGCCTTGGCCCCTAAGATAGGTCCTCTGGGTCTGTCTCCAAAAAAATGTTGGTGATAACATTGCCAAGGGCATATTACTGGAAAGGTCTGAGGGTTACAGTGAAACTGTCCATCCAGAACAAACAGGCCCAGGTTGAGGTGGTGCCCTCTGCCTCTGCCCTGATCATCAAAGCCCTCAAGGAGCCTCCAAGAGACAAGAAAAAGCAGAAAAACATTAAACACAGTACAAACATCACTTTTGATGAGATTGTCCGCATTGCCCGGCAGGTGAGACACTGGTCTTTGGCCAGAGAACTTTCCGGGACTATCAAGGAGATCGCGGGTACTGCACAGTCTGTGGGCTGCAATGTGGATGGCTGCCACCCTCATGACATCATAGATGACAACAGTGGTGCAGTGGAGTGCCCAGCTAGTTAAGAAGCAACAAGAAAATATTTCAATAAAAGAGCATTTGATAACCAAAAGAAGACATTTAATATATATATATATATCTGTGTACCATTATCATACCTAGTGACCTCAGAGGCCAGAAGAGATCACTGGATCCCTGGAACTAGAATCAAAGACAGTTGAGCTGCCATGTGGGTGCTAGGAACTGAGTCCAGGTCCTCTGGAAAAGCAGCCAGGGCTCTTAACACTAAGCCAGCTTCACAGCCCTTGTGCTTTTTGAGGCATGTGTTCCACCCTACCTGGTCAGCATTCTTTAAAAATAAATATAAATAAAATATATATTACATGGTTACATTAAAATTTTTATTGGGGTTCTACATAGTCCAAACTGTCCTGGAACTCACAATGTAGACCAGACTGGCCTTGAACTCCCAGAGCCTACCTACCTCTGCCTCCTGAGTGCTGGGATTAAAGTGTGCACTATCACACCTGGCCACAGATTTGTGTCCTGTCATAATTGTTGGCGTAATTCTAAGCATTGTTTTGTGGTTTTTGTTTTGTTTTTTTTTAAGATTTATTTATTTTTATGTATGTGAGTACACTGTCGCTGTCTTCAGACACACTAGAAGAGGGCATCGGATCTCATTACAGATGGTTGTGAGCCACCATGTGGTTGCTGGGAAGTGAACTCAGGATCTCTGGAAGAGCAGTCAGTGCTCTTTACCTCTGAGCCGTCTTTCCAGACCCATTTTGTGTTTTTTAAAAGAGATTTTGTGTGTGGGGGTGTTTGCCTGTGTTATGTACCATGTTCATGCAGTTCATGAGGAGGCCAGAAGAGGGCGTCAGATTCCATGGAACTAGAGTTACAGACAGTTGTGAGTCAACATGTGGGTCCTAGGAATTGAACCCGGTCCCCTCTCTGCCTGTTCTTAACTGTTGGCCATCTCGACAGCCCCAATTGCTTGGGGCTTTTTAAGAACATCATTCTAGCTGGCTGTGTGATGTGAACTGTGGTCCCTGATTTTTTGGAAACTGAGGCAGGGAAATCACTAGAACCCATAAGTTGCAGAGCAGTCTGAGCAACATAGTAAGGATGAAAAGCATCTTTTAAAAATAGCAAGAATAGAGCTAGAGAGATGGCTCAGTGGTTAAGAGCACTGACTGGCCGGGCGGTGGTGGCGCACGCCTTTAATCCCAGCACTTGGGAGGCAGAGGCAGGCAGATTTCTGAGTTCGAGAGTTCAAGGCTAGCCTGGTCTACAGAGTGAGTTCCAGGACAGCCAGGGCTACACAGAGAAACCCTGTCTCGAAAAAACAAAACAAAACAAAAAATAGCAAGAAATAAAAGTACTTTCAGGAGGCAGCTAGCGTATCTGCAAATGTCTCTCAGGAATGGCTGGCATGTTTCCTCTTTACTTACTATGGCAACCTATCAAGGCTCTTTGTGTCCTAAAATAAATGATAACTGAAGTGATTAAAGTCTTACTTTGAGAAAGGGCCTCTAAGTCTCAACAGATTGTCAAAGGGGTAGAGTCCCAGGCTGATGCTTTTATTTACTTAGATTTAGTTTCTACTGTTTCATTTTGTTTTGGAACGGGCTCGCTCTGTAGTCTAGGTCCTCCTTGAACTCGAGCAATCCACCTGCCTCAGCCTCCAGAATCCTGAGATCACAAGCAGGAGTCACCATTTAAAGCCAACATTTGCTCAGATACTTGCAAATGTCCCATGAAACAAGGACTGTTATACCCTAGAACTGAACACTGAAAGTTAGGTCAGCTGTCTGTGGGACAACTCCAGATGACAATAACGAGATGCCACGGGGACCGGGGTGGGTGTTTGGGAGCAAGTCATGTACTTTGCTTCTGCACCAACCATTCATCAGGTACTCTAGGCTGGGATTTGGGCCCATAGTCGTTTTGTTTTGTTTTTTTTTTTTTGTTTTTTGTTTGTTTGTTTTTTGATATTTGAGAAAGTCTCCATGCACAGCCCTGGCTAGCCTGGAATTCACCATGTAGCCCGTCTAACATCAAACTTAATGGGATTCTTCATGGTGAGGCCAGTTTTCAGTCGAATCCCATGCCAGTTCCGGACTGCCTGAGTCACACCCCTTGGCGCCAGCCCAGGAGTCCAACTGCCTAGCTGCCAAAGTCCTAGGATGCCAGAGGGGCAGGGCAGGAGGAAGACAGGCGGTGGACCAATGGCAGTGGCACTGCCTCACCTGGGTGGCCACGTGGGCCCAGGTATGCAGCGGCCCCGCCCTGCCTGTCCTGGCCCAGCCCCTCCGGCTCCAGGCTCGGACTGGGAGCGGAAATTCCTGCAGGGGCTGGACGCTGCGGGCGGAGCTCAGTATGGAGCCGGTGGAGGCCTGGACCCCCGGGAAGGTGGCAGCTTGGCTGAGAGGTTGGTGACCCGGGAGAGGCGGGGCCGAGGTGGGCTCAAGGGGATTAGTGAGGTGCCCCTTGGACCAAAAAGTATGGAGGGAAAAGAAGAAAGAACCTGCGGAGTCTATTAGTCAACAGGTATTTATAGCGCGACTGTCCTGTACCAGCCTACCAGAGTCCCCTGTACAGGCACAGTGCGGGCAGAGATGGGTCAGGCGACACTAGAGGACCCAAGATGTAGGAAAGAGTCTTTCTTAGACTTTTGTGTGTTCTAGGGCCCCGCCAAGGTGGCGGCGGACAGGTGCGGTAATAAGTAAGCAAAACAGGGAGGCTCTCGTGGCCCACGCCCCCTTTATCTCCGTCATCTTCCCTGTGCCCCAGGGCCCTGTGAGCTATTATTAAGCCCATTTTTCAGAAGTAGAAACATACAGAGCCAGGAAGTGATTTGTTCAGTCTTGGAACAGGGCCGGCCCTTGGTGTCATTTTCCCGGTCTGAGGTTGGCAGTAAGAGAAACAGAAACCCTAGTCATTCTGAAGAAGTGACACAGCTCCACCCTGGGGCTTCCGTCGGGAGTGAGGATCACTCCCTAGGTGACCAAGAGTCACAAACACAGTCAGGCTCAGGAAAATGAGGGAGTTCTGTGGCTGCAGGAGGGAGTTTGGGGCTCTCAGAGGGGGGTGGCAGCTGAAGCCTGCTTGGAGGCCTTTTCAGTGTGAGCAGCCCGGGAGAGTACCCGGCAGACTCCCACACTGGGGCCCAGGCCAGCACTACCACTCGCCAGGACGGTGACCACAGGTCTATTCGTGAATTGGACAAACTGAGACCACGGTGGTGTGACTAGCATGCATAGCTGGAATGTTTGTGTTCTCTGGGAGGGAGGATGGCAGACCAGAGCATTCAACATGGGAATGAAATTATCCGAGTAACCCTGGCTCCTGAACTCCCAATCCAGCACTCATAACGGCACAGGAGAAATGGGGGAGGCATACTAATGACTACACACTCCCCATGACAGTCGGACCTGGGATGGGAGGCTTTCCATCAAAGCAGGAGCAACCTGCTACAACTCTCTCCATTAGTCCAGATGGGTAAAACTGTTGTTGTAATTTTATTTATTTATTTTATGTGTACGAGTACACCATTGCTCTCTTCAGACACACCAGAAGAGGGCATCAGATCCCGTTACAGATGGTTGTGAGCCACCATGTGGTTACTGGGAATTGAACTCAGGATCTCTGGAAGAACAGTCGGTGCTCTTAACCGCTGAGCCATCTCTCCAGCCCGTATTTTGTTTGGAGACAGGGTTTCTATATATAGCCCTAGCTGTGAACTCAGGGATCCTTCTGTCTCCTTGTTCCAAGTGCTGGGATTAAAGGCATGCGCCACCACACCCGACTATGGGGAAAGTTCTCAAAACATTGCCTCGCACAAAGTAAGGTCGAGGTAGAGACAGCCTGGCAGTAATGTGATGGCCGCTGCTGTCTGGCTGTGGACTGAGTGGCCCACAGCAATCATCTTAAAGTACGTGGTTAGAAGCAGGCACTTCTAGGGTTCCCATTTTATTTACTTTATGTATGTGTGTCTTACCTGCACATATGTATGTGCACCTTGAGAGTGCTGTCAGATGGTTGTGAGTTTCCCTGTGGGTGCTGGGAACTGAACCTGGGTCCTCTGCGAGAACAGTAAGTGTTCTTAACCACTGAGCCATCTCTCCAGTCCTGTTCCTGCTTTATGTGAAGAAATTTAGGCGCAGAACTATTCTATATCTTAAGTGTCAGTCCCCTTCTCAGGTCCCCCTTACTCCATGTGCTTGGGATATGAATACTAGGAAAACAAACTTAAGTACCTGCCAAGAACAGTATGTGTTGTTCTTAGCCACTGAAGCATCTTGCTAGCGTCTTTGGTTGTTTTTGTTTTTTAAAGATTTATCTATTTCATGTGCATCGGTGCTTTGCCTGCATGTGTATCTATGTAAGGATGCCAGATTGCCAGATCCCCTGGAACTGGAGTTACAGACAGTTGTGAGCTGCCATGTGGGTGCTGGGAATTGAACCCAGGTCCTTGGGAAGAACAGCCAGTGCTCTTCGGCACTGAGCCATCTCTCTAGCCCCTGTTTGTTGGTCACTGTATGTCAAGGTATTTGAGCATGAATTTGGTAGATGGCAATGCTAGTAGGTTGGACACACATGCTAGAGTCATTGCTGTATATGGTTTTCAACTCAGTAGCATCATCCGTGAGAAGGGCAGAACCCAGCCAGGGGCTCTGAGCTGTCATTAGGGACAGGAAGGAGGGGGAGGGCTCTGATGTAATAAAACCTCAGAATGGCAATGACACTGGTTCCCCACTGCTGACCCCTTTCTGCTCCAGGTCTTGATGATGCCCTACAGGACTATCCCTTCGAGGACTGGGAGCTGCCTGGAAAGTACCTGCTGCAGCTATGTCCCCAAAGCCTTGAGGCTCTAACTGTGTGGCCCTTGGGCCACCAGGAGCTCATTCTAGATGGGGTGGAACAGCTCCGGGCACTGGTGAGTGAGCACTGCCCGCCCTGGCTGTAACATCCACCAGCTTAGGGGTTTGCCCATGTGGACTGCCTGCCAGGGCAGATGCAGTAATATGCCCTGCTTTGATGCAGGGCTCTAAGCTACAGACGGAGAACCTGCAGAGCCTGGCTCAGGGGCTTCTGGAAAGGACCCAGGGCTTCCAAAACTTGGTCCAAGGCCATCTGGGCGACTGTGCTGAGACACCTGCTGATATCCTCAATGCTGCTGTAGAGCTGGTCCGGGAGGCCCATGCCCTCCTCTCTTGGCTCAACAGGTATTAGGGATGGGTGACTAGCGACTGACTGTTCTTGTCCTTGGTATCCTCTAGGGTCTGGGACAGACAGTGCTTGGCTCTTGATCTGATATGTCAGAGCAGATCTGTGCAGAGACACTGGGGCACCTTGCTTCCCACCCCACCCTAGAGCTTGTCATCTTAATGATTTTATCAACAGTTGAGTCTTTGTTTGCTTGTTTGATGCACACGTGTGTGTGTGTGTGTGTGTGCGCGCGCACGCATAGGAGTGTGGCAGAGGTCAGAGCATCTTTTGCAAGAATCAGTTCTTGTCTTTCACCATGGTGTCCCAGGCACTGAACTCAGGGACTCAGGTCATTTAGAGGCAAGCATCTTTACCAATGAATAATCTCCCTCGTCCCTCAACCAGTGGAGAACAATTGTCTGTCCTATGTATCTTACCTCAAAATATCACCTCCTCAGAGATGCCTTCTCTGTATAACATTCTTGCAGCTCATGTATAATGCCCAGGACAGTTGAAGTTAAATCATCAATGATACAGCTTTCTATTTAATGGCTGTCTCCCTGGTGCCTACAACAGGGCCTGGTACATAGAGGACAAATAAATCCTATGCTGAGCACAACCCACCAAAGGTAGGACTTATCTCCAATTCTCAGGTGACAATTATGTCCAACATCTTAATTGTCCTTCCTCTGCCAGGTACCTCTTCTCTCACTTAAATGACTTCTCTGCCTGTCAGGAGATTGGCGTGCTGTGTGGGGAGCTGGGCCAAGTCTTGCAGGAGGTATGAGGACAGGGGACAGGGGACAGGCTGGTCTAGGCTGCAGAGCTTTTTATAACCTGTGAATCAGACTACGATTGGGTGTGAGAGATAGGGGGTGGTGAGCAAGAAGAGAAGAAGCCTGTCTCTGGGTGTGGGGTGACAGGCCATGGGGTGGGTCATGGGGTTTCCCTGGCAGAAGCGCAGGTGACATTTGGGAACGGTGGGAGGTTAGGACGTGGGGAGTGATTGCTGTTGAGTCAGGATTGAAACTTTAGAGTTGAAACTCGGAGACCGTTATAGCTCTGGTAAGGATACCAGTGTAGACAAAGCGAGGGACGAGCTGCAGAGAACCTTCCCCACCCCGTGTCCCCGGGACAAGGTACCCTCACTCCTTTCTAAAGAGGAGCCCTATACTCTCTGCTTTTAGGACTCCCCAGAGGCTGAGAAGGAAAGCAAAATCCTGAGGATTGTGAGTCTCCTGGGTGGCTGGGGAGGTGTAGGGTGTGGAATCAGACACAGTCAGACAACCTGCAGTCCTCCCACAGAGCAGCCATGTGGCTGGAATCTGTCACAACATCCTGAGCTGCAGCCCTGAGGAGCTGCTGGAACAGAGGGCCGTGTTGGAGCTGGTGCAGGTGGATGACCCTTCTGTGAGTTCTGACTCCTAACCTCTTCCTGCAGACCCCCTGGCAGCCTTGTCCGAGCCCTGAAACATGCCCCAGGAGCCCCCGCATCTTGTATTGATATGTCTTCTGTGTACAGGTGTTTAGATGGAGACCCAGAGGATTTATGTGGGGTCTCACCATTCCTGGGTACCTTTCCCAAACCAGATGGGCAATTTCATGTGTCCCAGGCATCAGATTTCAGCCCTGGCAGGGCTCTGGGGGTGGGGTCGGGGCAGACTAATAGAGATGGGAGAGGATGCTTACATTTGAAACAACCAGTTGAGAAAGTCAGAGTTGCTCTCCCTCACCCCCAACCCCATACCATCCCCTGTTCTCTATTCAAGAAACTTCTGAGACTCTGTTATCTCAGAAAGGACACAGTTTCCCTGTGTGGCCTTATGGGGAGTAGGGGGTGGGGGCAACAAGCCCAAAGTTACACAGCAGTTAGGACAATGACATCGTGGGGCTCTATCCCCACTCTGCTCACTTTAGAGTCCCCATGTCCACTGTGGGGTCCTGCCCACTGCCTCTGCTGAAGCCAGGCTTTTCTTGGCTTGGCCTCTATCTCTACAGGATCTGGAAATTCACACCACCAGCAACTGCCTGCACTTTGTGTCCCGAGTAGGGGTTCAGGTAAGATCCCTAACCACTTCCCCTGACTACCCTGGAGGCCTTCTCCCCCATGCCAGCCATGGCAGCTTCAGGCCGCAGGAAAGCCTCATTCTCTGAGCCCCGTTCTTCACACCAGGCTACCTCCGGCTCCCAGATCCTGCCAGGAGATGAGATTGTTCAGATCAATGAGCAGGTGGTGGTGAGTGATGGAGAAGGGGCAGGCTTGAGGGGAGGGACACCGAAGACAGTTGTTGGTGGGGGAGGGGAAGGCACCGGAGGGTTTTGTTCCTTGTGAAGACCAGGGCTGTGGGAGCTGCCTTGCATGACATGAGCCAACACAGGAAAGTCTCATGGTGACTGCTGATGGGTGGAATCTCACTTGGTCGCTAACCTGACCTTCCACAGTGCTCAGTTAAAGGGGTTCCTGAAAGCTCCCTGAGGTGGTGTGAAGCCAGTGAGACCTGGCACGGAGCTCTGAGAGGGAAGGAAGAGTTATGAGGTTGCTGCAGAACCCCCAACTCAGTTTCCCTGTCTCCTAGGTGGGCTGGCCCCATAAGAACATGCTGAGGGAGCTGCTGAGGGAACCAGCAAGGGTCAGCCTTGTACTGAAGAAGATTCCCGTGCCAGAGACCCCCTCACAGGTACCTGCTCCACCCCTCAACACCTGCTTTCAGACTCTCATGGTCACCTTTGTCACTTTGTTTCTGGTTGCTTCCCAGACGCCCTTGGACTCCCCTCACCTGCTAAGCCAATCGCTGCCCCTGAACCCACCGTCTCCCAGGTAACAATCTCTACCTTAGGGTGTGACTTGAAGCAGAGACCATGGGCTCATCTTATACCCCCTTGCTCTCCACAGGGTTCCATCTGAAGGTCTTTTTGCCTTCAACCTGTCTTCAGATGGAAATCCTGGACCCAGTCCAGCCTGGACAGGTAGCTTGACAGCCCTATCAAGTGGCTCATGGCTCTGGACAAGTCACCTGAGTGCCCAAGCAACTCTCCATGCTAACATTTCTGCCCGAAGTCCTGGGCCTAAACTCATGGATTTTCCCTCTCCCTCCTCCCTGCCTGACAGACTCTTCCTCCCTTGATGCTCAGTCCCTGCCATCTCCCCCTGGGCCACCAGGCACACTTCCAGAAGAAACAGCAGAACCTCTGGAGTCTTCACGACACCTTGACAAGGTAAATGCAAGGACTCAGCAGGGAAGGGTGCGGGCTCTGGATCTAGACCCTTCTCTAAGCTCTTCATGGTCTTTTCAGAGTTCCATCCTTGGTCGGAAGAAATCTAAAGGTATGAGAGGCCCTGACTGAGTGGGGTCTTAGAAATCTTTACAGGGCTGGGTATGACCCCTTACCTACACAACAGCCTTTCCTGGAAACACGGACCCCTGCTTCTAGTCTAGGCCTCTTGCTAGCTCTGAGACAGTGAGGAAGACGCCTCTGTTTGTCAATTTTCTCATTGTGTGTTCCTGTGTCTGCATGTGTGCGTGTGTGTGTGTGTGCGCGTGCGTGTGTAAAACACAGAGCCCTCCCCACTACCAGAAGGTATATATCCCCAGCTTCTCTAGTCAAAGTCACTGAACCTGAGGATGTCTGTAACATCATTATAAGCCCAGAGTATGACATTAGCTCTGCTGGGGAGTCCCATGGGGAGAGGTTGACTTAGGGAAAGACACTTGTCAGCCCCTCACCAACAGGGTCTGCTGTGTTGGGGCAGGTATAGCCACGAGGCTGAGCCGCCGGCGGGTGTCCTGCCGAGAGCTGGGTCTGCCAGACTGTGATGGATGGCTTCTACTACGTAAGGTACCCGGTGGCTTTATGGGCCCACGCTGGCGCCGCTGCTGGTTTGTGCTCAAGGGACACACCCTCTACTGGTACCACCAACCCCAGGTGAGACCCCATACACACTTGCGTAGGTAACAAGGGAACCTGAGGGTCACCATTCTTACCTTCTGCACAAGCGAGCCCCATACTTTCCCAGTATTCCTGTTTGTAAAGTGAGGGTGGCTCTTGGTAAAAAAATAAGTTTATACTCATATAAAAGAACGTTCTAGGCCAGGCGGTGGTGGCGCACGCCTTTAATCCCAGCACTTGGGAGGCAGAGGCAGGTGGATTTCTGAGTTCAAGAGTTCGAGGCTAGCCTGGTCTACAGAGTGAGTTCCAGGACAGCCAGGGCTACACAGAGAAACCCTGTCTCGAAAAACCAAAAAAAAAAAAAAAAAAAAAAAGAACGTTCTAGAGGGACTGGAAAATCAGCTCGGCAGTTAAGAAGTAGTTGAGTTATAACTCTTGCAGAGGTCTGATGTTTGGTTTCCAGCACCGACCTGGTAGCTCACAACTGTAACCCCAGTTCCAGAGAATCTGGTACTCTCTTCTGACTTCTGAGGACATTCAGTCTGGGCTACACAGCAAATTGCAGGCCAGCCCAGACTACAGAGTGAGCCTGACGTTTCAGAAAACATAGCCCGGTGAGATGGCTTAGTGGGTACAGGTGCCTGTCATTAAGCCCGATGTCTTGAGTATGATACCCACAACCCACATGATCTGACAAGCTGTCCTCTGATCTCCATGTGTCTTGTGGCATTTGTGGAAAGGTGCCTCTCTCCCCCAATAAATAAATGTAAAACATTCTTTTAAGTGTAGAAAAAGTCACTTTTATTCTCCCTACCTCTTCTTTCTCTCCCAATATTTTATCCATCTTAGTGATAGGCCACTCAATAGACATTCAGGTGCCTGCCGGATCCAGCTCTGAGGTAGAGCACTGAAGGCCACAGGGAAGATTTGGATAGTCCCTGGCCCTCAGCATCTTAGAGGCCCATGGGGAAAAGGGCTGAATACATCCTGTTTTATTTTAAAGATTATTTATTTTATATATATGAATGAGTACACTGTAGCTGCCCCCAGACACACCAGAAGAAGGCATTGGATCCCATTACAGATGGTTGTGGGCCACCATGTGGTTGCTGGGAATTGAACTCAGGACCTCTGGCAGAGCAGTCAGTGCTCTTAACCACTGAGCCATCTCTCCAGCCCAGCTGAACATGTCCTTAAGGACAATGGACCATGTGCTAGGATAAAGGAAATCCCCAACTATGTGTGGGAGCCCAGTCCCCCACATTCTGGTCCAAGGACCCTAGAAGCTTCCTTGGAAAGCCGAGTTTGGATGTTTGTCAAATGAAAGGGAAAAGGAAAACCAGGAAGGGAAAAAGGCTTTGCCAGACAAAGCAGCTAAAGGGCGAGCCTGAGCAGGGCCTCTCCCTTTTGGCTGTTTTTCTGGATACCTTTGCTCCCTTTCCCTGTGTAGATGTGCCCCTTGACCACACCTTCAGTCCTGAGCTACAGGAACCCAGAGAGGTAACTAGGGAGCTGGCTGAGCCTTGAGGACCCATGGCTCCGTGCTGACCTTCATGCTGTGATCCCCCAGGATGAAAAGGCCGAAGGGCTTATCAATATCTCCAACTACAGCCTGGAGAGTGGATATGACCAGAAGAAAAAATAGTTAAGTCGTGGAATGAGATGGGCTTGGGAGAAAGGGGGAGAGGGAGAGGGAGGTGGCGTGAATGTGTGGCAGGTGGCTGGGATTCCTGATCCAGCCTCTCTCTGGCTTCTGGAGGGCACGCCCAGAGGAGGCTGTGACTTCTTTCTGTTCCCTGGCAGTGTGTTCCAGCTGACCCATGATGTGTACAAGCCCTTCATCTTTGCCGCTGAGAACCTGTCCGATCTGAGCATGTGAGTGCCACTTCTCTGTCCCTACGCCCATGCAGTCCTCAGCTACCAAGCGCTCAAGAGCTGAGCTCAGGAGACTGGACTAAAACTCTAACCCCCAGAAAGCCTCAGTTTCATCATCTGCCAAATGGGCAAAGAAGCATTCCCGACCTCACTTGCTCTCTGAGTGTCAGTTCTGTAGATCTGGGACATGGTGGTTCACCCCTCTAATTTCCAGCACTTACAAGGCTGAGGCTGGAGGATTGCAAGTATGAGGCTGGCCTGGGTCACGTGGTGAGTTTCAGGCTAACCAGAGCAATTTAGTAAGACACTGTCTCAAGAGAACAGGAAAGAAAGTGGAAGATATACCTTAATGTAGAGTGGTTCCTTACACTCGGGCTTCAGGATCAGACAAGATTCAAGAGGAAAAATTAGAAGACGTAGGTAAGGGCTGGAAAGCTCAGACCTACGTGGGCCTAAGTGAATGGAAACCCTACAGTCCACATGTTCCCTCCAGGTGGGTGCGGCATCTCATCACCTGCATTTCCAAGTACCAGGCTCCAGGTCGGGCCCCCTCTGCCAGAGAGGAAGGTGAGTGTGTCACAGAGTGGGAGAAGGAGCCCAGGCACCACGGAGTCCCTGCCATTCCTCAGACTGGGTGCAGGAACTCAAATCCCCTGGCTTACTCCATGGCTCTCCAAACCCAGTCTGTGATTCTCCAACTTCCCACCCTAGATTGCTACAGTGAGACAGAAGCAGAAGACCCCGATGAGGAGACCGGGTCCCGCTCAGCTTCTGTGAGTAGAGTCTCACTTCACAGTAGGAGCTAGGGGCTAGATGGCAGGTTGTGGGAACTCAGGCTAATCCTCCTTCTCCTGCCTTGACACAGCCTGGCCCAGCCCATGCTTGGAGTGACACATCACCCGTGGCTTCACCCCTGCAGAGTCCAAGGACCTCCTTTGGCTCTTCGCCAGGTGCTGCCCTTGAGAGCAGGGAGCTGGGCTTCGGGACTGTCCTGAGCATATTCACATGTACTCATCCTGCAACCTGATTCCACAGACAGCAGTGACAGAGCCCTGGAAGGAATGGTACAGGGGCTGAGGCAGGGGGGGGTGTCCCTCCTGGGCCAGCCACAGCCCCTGACCCATGAACAGTGGCGGAGTTCTTTCATGAGGCGCAACCGTGACCCTCATCTCAATGAGCGTGTGCACCGTGTCCGGGCACTACAGAGCACACTCAAGGTGAGCTGGGCACACTGGGCACACTCAAGGTGAGCTGGGCACACTGGGCACACTCAAGGTGAGCTGGGCACACTCAAGGTGAGGTGGGCACACTGGGCACACTCAAGGTGAGCTGAGCACACTGGGCACACTCAAGGTGAGCTGGGCACACTCAAGGTGAGCTGGGCACACTGGGCACACTGAAGGTGAGCTGGGCACACTAGGCACCAGCTAGGATAAGGCTCTGGGCGTCAGGCCCTGGTGGTGTCTAGTTCCCAGCTCTACTGTGAGCTCTGGACTGTACAGGCTACAAACCCTGGATTTTCTGGGGCCTAATCCTGAGCTCCATACTCCATTCGAGGTTCAGCTATGTTCTGAGGTAAATTCTAGAAGGCTCCGTGTAAAGAGATTATATATTTACCCAGACTCTTGGGCCAGGGTGTCCTGGTGGTGAGCACAGGACTTAGAGCTACTTCTGGGTTCTGTTCCTCCTTGGGTGACTGTGGATCTTTGCCCCCTTACTTTTACCTCAGGCAAAGCTGCAGGAACTGCAAGCCCTAGAGGAAGTGCTTGGTGACCCTGAACTCACAGGAGCAAAGTTCCGCCAGTGGAAAGAACAGAACCAGGAGCTATATTCAGAGGGCCTGAGGACCTGGGGAGGAATGTGGGCCCAGACTAGCTCCCCAGACCCAAACTCTGACTCTAGGGGTCATTCCCCACAGCCCCTACCCTCTGACCCTGAAGAGCCCTCCCAGCTTTTTTCCTTGACCCCAGAGAACACCCTCTAACCTCCTGACCTCTGACCTTGGTTGAGGACTACTTCATTCCTGGTCTCTGACGTGTTTAAGACATGTCCAAGGGGTCTGTGAGAGACCGGAAGGACCGTTAGCCCTCAGTCTTACCCCAAACTGATCCCTCTATTCTGAGATTCCACACTTTCTGCTCATGTGTCCCCTAAAGTGGAAGGAACTCTCCCCTCCTGTCTGTGAGGTAGAAATCCCTCAACTCCTCCTCAGATCTGGGATGTACCTGCCTCCCTGAGTCATTCAAAAAGGTTTCCCAGACCAGATCTAGATAGGTGTTTGTTTTACGTGAGAGATGCTTTTCCACCAAATAAAGTTGACTTCTCTGATGTGAACCCATGTGTCTTTGCTTTAGAATTGGGAATCTGTGCCCTCTTCCACCCCACTTCCCCCACCCCACCAACACACACAGGGGTAAAGAGATGCCAGGCTAGGACGAATGCTTTCTCCATCAAGGGTGGGTGGCAAGCTCTCTGTGTAGCCCATTACCCTGAGTTATACACTCAGGGCCCCTATGCCAGGGTACTGAGCTCTGTGGTCATGCATCTGACCTGTCTATCTCTCCTTAGACCTTAGAGGTCAGACCTGCTTCCCTGTCCTAGCCCCAGGGAGCCACATCCACTTAGTAGACAAGGAAACTTGTCTTTCTGAAAGGCCAGGTGGGCATCAGTGGGACATGTAGCTGGAGACAAGGGCGTCTCTCTTGTCTTCCCTTCACTCAGCCCCTCTAGTGGGCTGGATCCAGAAAGGGGACCTCTGTTTACTGTATTTAGATGGTATGGAAGACCAGACCCCTATTCCCACCAGCCTCTAACCTATGACCCCATCCTGAAGCCCTTGGCTGAATACTTGGTTCTCTCTGTGAGGTACACCTCACGGGAGGAAGTTGTTGTTGTTTTTTTTCTTTTCTTTTCTTTTTTTTTTTTATCTGCTTGGAATGTCAGGGTGGAACCCAGAAGGTGGTAGGTAACAGCCGCCTCTATGATCTCACCACAAGGGGGAGAAAGACTGCTTGCAGCAAAGAATCAGTCTCTGAAGAGAAGGGGACAGAGCAAAGATGTCTGAAAAACAGAAGTGGTGGCAGCGGACAGAGAACATCGAGGGCCAAAAGTCGGGCCTTAAGGTAGGGAGCCCCTGCCTGGCACTGCCATCAGGCTGGCATCTCAGGCTGCGTGGGGGCGGTGGCCACACTGAGGGCCTCTTCCTCTCCTCTGCAGAAAAAAGCCTATGAGCTCCTGGGTCGGCATGAGGAGCAGGTCCTCATCAACCGTAGGGACGTCATGGAGAAGAAGGTGAGGAGAGGAGGAAGGTGAGGACAGGCAGGGCTGAGGGCGGAGGTAACCATCACCCCAGGTCCCTTCTGCAGCTCTCTGCCCTTTAAGTGCCCTCCCTGAAGACCTTCCTTGGGAGATAATCCCTATTGGAGTGCTTCTTCACAGAAACCCCTAGAATGTGATAACCACTCATCAGCAGAGACACCCAAGCTCCCAAAGGTCCCCAATAGTGGTCTTCTTTTTGATGACCATTTAGGTGGTGACTACTATACAGAAACCAGCACTTCACGAACTCAGACAATATCACCCTCTAGGGCAGACCCCTGGGTACGCCCATTCACCAGAAAGGGGCAGAGGAGTCAACCAGTCCTGGGAGAGGCCACTTGTAGTGACATCTGCCTGAAGGAAGGTCTTCCGTCTCTTTCCAGGACGCCTGGGACGTGCAGGAGTTTATCACTCAAATGTATGTCAAGCAGTTGCTTCGCCATCCAGCCTTCCAACTGCTGCTGGGCTTGCTGCTGCTGACCAACGCCATTACCATCGCCCTCCGCACCAACTCTTATCTCGGTCAGGTGGGATGCTGGCTTGATCTCTACCCCCACTGGCTCTGACCTGGGACAAGATGCTTTCCTCTCAGGACCGTGGCTCTTCATCTGTGTGTGATGATCAAATTGGTTGTTAAAGTCTGGTCCTCACCCAGACCTGGTGCAGCAAACCTGTGATTCCCAATGCTAAGGAGGCAGAGGTGGAGGCAGAAGTGGAGGCAGAAGTAGAGGCAGAGAAGAGAGGCAGAGATAGAGGCAGATGGACCTCTTATCTGTGCAGCAGGTTCTTTGCTAGGCTAGTGAGATTATGTTAAAGTAAATAAAGTGTGTCTTTGTTGGCCTTGCATGGGATCTACAAGGTGAGAAAGACTCCTTGGGCTGGAGAGATGGCTCAGAGGCTAAGAATGTTTGCTGCTCTTCCAGAGAACCCAATATGGATCTCCAGAATAGAAATAAAAGGGGAGGCCATGGTTCAGTACATGTCTGTAATCCCAGCTCTCCTGTGGAGACATGGGAAGTGAGGGACAGCAGAATCCCCCAGAAACTCAGGCTAGCTAGCCTGGAGTATTCACCAGGGTGGCAAACAGCAAGACAAGACCCTGTCTCAAAATGGGAAGAGGTCAGTTCTTACATTGTTCTCTGATCTCCACATACACACTGAGGTGGCTGTGCATCCACATACACACAAGCACACAGG
>NW_021621113.1:7136777-7142162 GCF_004785775.1 Grammomys surdaster | reverse complement strand
TCACATACTCAGGCACACACACAGGCACATATACACACAGGCACATACTCACACAGGCACACACACAGGGACACACACACAAGAAACAGAGAGGAAGAGGAGGAGAAAAAGAAAGGAAACATAAGAGAATTCATCATGTGTCTGTCCAGCTTGAGAGCCCAGGCTTGCTTCAAACTTTCCATTTCTCCTAGGCTGCCCTCAAACTCAAAACTACTTTAGCTTTGCCAGTGCTGACATCATAGCTGTGCGCCATGATACTTGATAGATTTCTTGTTTTGTTTTAGCTTTTATTTATTTATCTCCTTGGTTTGAAACAGGATCTTACTATATGGCCCAGCCTGGTCTCAAATTTATGACTCACCTGTCTCAAGCACCTGAGTCCTGGGATTACAGATATATGCCACCATGCCTGATGGGTTTTATATATATATGCATGTGTGTGTGTATATGTGTGTGTGTGTGTGTGTATGTGTAGTGTATATGTATAATCCAAGGACAGATTTGAAAACCTACAGCTTCCTCCTAAATTCTGAGAATCCAGGTGTGAGTCACTACACCTGGTAGCTTTAATTTCTTATGAGTTGTATACATATATACTGTTTAAATTCAGTGTGTCCAGGGTGGCCGTGACAGATGAGCTCAGAAAGGTGCTCAGTGCCCAGATCACATAATGGTCTTTATGTCAAGGGTGATAAGTTTGTACCCAGGAAAAGATTTAAGCAGCATTGAAGTGAAATAAAATTTAGAATTGAATTGAACTGAATTTTAGAAAATGTCCTGGCTGGGGCTGGAGATATGGCTTAGTGGTTAGAGCACTTGCTGCCCTTGGTCTCTGGAACGTACACTAAGCAGCTTACAGTTGCCTGTAGCATAAGGTCTAAGCCTCTTTTGGTCTCCAAGGATACCTGCATGTGTGTGGTGTGCATACAAACCACACACTTTTTAAAAGAAAAAAAAAAGTCTTGTAAAAGACACAGGTAGCCACAGTGTGGACCATGCAATGAAGAGGGCCAAGGATGAAAGACAATGAACCAGGATGGGTCAGAGATGTGCAGGGGAAAGATACTGTGACTTGGACCAGGATGATGGCGGTAGTTAGAAGAGCATCATATCCTTGGGCTCTTCTGCCTCCTCCTCATGGTACTTAGACTCAGCCTAGGGCCTTGTGCATGCTAGGCTAGCATTATACCACCAGCCTGTAGCCCCGACGCCACGGGCTTCTCTGATGAATTACGTTGCTAGTTAATGTTTACTGAACCTTTACTATGTACCTCCTTATGTTACCACATGTCATCATGCTGTGCAGGCAGACAAAGGAACTGCAGCAAGTTGGGTTTGTGGCATGGGCAATGGGTGCGGGGCTGGTGCTTATGGGGACAGCTCAAGAGAAGCGGATAGCTCTAAAAGACTGGACACTTGAGAGCTGCCAGTGTCGGGGTTGGGGACAAGGCTGAGTGGGGATGGCATTTGGAGTGAAGGCAGGAGAGGGCCAAGACAGCTTCCCCATGAGAGGAGGGACTGGAGGAGCTGGAAAGGTAACCGAAGAGTGACCAGTGGCAAACAGTGAGCTCAGGAGAGTCCAGCTGAGGGAGCCGTCAGTCTGGCCGGCCCTGGTGAGAAGCAGGCCTGATAAAGACTACAGGTGTTCCCAGAGTTAGCACCCTTGGCCTCTCCCAGAACCAGCTCTTAACCAGCTTTTAGGGAGGCAGCAACTCACTTATGTAACTTACACAGTGAGGACGGTGGAGGTCCATGCAGAAGCCATTGTTGGGTTATGAAATGAATTCAGACTGCATCATCTGAAAGGGAAATGGGGCTGGGGAGATAAAAGGAGAGAAGAGAGGGAGGGAGGGAGGGAGGGAGGGGAACAACATTACATTTTTTCGTGTGTGTGTGTGTGTGTGTGTGTGTGTGTGTGTGTGTACCATGACAAGAATGTGGACATCAAAGGACAACTCAAAGGAGGAGTTGGCTTTCTCCTTCCACTGTGGGATCCAACTAAGGTTGCAAGGCATGCTGGCATGCACCTCTGGCCACTGAGCCATCCTGCCAGTCCCTGAAGATCATTTTGTAAAATGTAAAAAAACAGCTCTTATTTGGGTCTTAGTCAAATCTGTTGGAACTGAGGCTGAGGATGTCATTCAGTTGGTACTTGGTTATGTAGTTTTGAGGCCAGCCTGGACGACATGAGAGTGTCTCAGATAACATAGTAAAAGAGGAAAAAAATAAAGCCTGAAGCCCTACTGTTGAGTTTGTGACTATGAAGGTCAGTCCCTAGAAGCCTGTAGGTCCAGTAATAGTGAGTGTGAACAGCGAGAGGCCCACGTAAGGGGCAGGGAATCTGTTAGCTGCTGGGGTATAGAAATAGAGGGGGCAAGGTGACTGGTTTGCTGGGGTTAACTCTGTGGACTGGGAGTTGTTTGTGGGGGGGGCTAGGTCACAGCTATGAGAAAGCAAAAAGACCAAGATTTAGGTTGGGCAGGAGTGAATTTGGTTTGGGACAGGCCCTAGCTATCCATCCACCGAATCACACACCCAAGGTAATGTCCTAGATCTACAATGGGGAGGACACCTCAGACCTGACCCAGAGAACTTGAGATGCTGGAATCAGTAGGGATTATAGGGACCAGACTAGCAGAGACGTTCTCTGGAATTTGGGGTCCTGCAGTTCCTGGGGGTCATGGCTTTTTCTTTAAGTCCCAGAGTCTGCTTAGCCCATTTTATACCTTCCTTTCCCAAATAGCCTTCTCTAGATGTTAGGGGTATGTGCACCTGGGCTCCTAATTCTCTGTGAGATGCGACAGAAAAGGAAACTACTATCCAAAACAGTATTGACAGTCACATGACACACTTGGTGCTGCCTGGCTTTTGTGCAGAGTGTCCCCTAAAGGAAACCATAGAGATATTGAGGAGGAAGAGTAGCTGGGGTTACCCCCTACACACACACACACACACACACACACACACACACCCTCTCTCCAGCCTGGCTTGAGTCCTGCTCTCTGACACGTCTCCTTTTCTGTCTTCCATATAGAAACACTATGAGTTATTCTCAACCATAGATGACATTGTGTTGACAATCCTTATCTGTGAGGTTCTTCTTGGCTGGCTTAACGGATTCTGGATTTTCTGGAAGGTGAGCTCCGGGAATCCCTGGCATTGCCCTTAATCCCTCCATTGCTGTCTGCACTACATGGAGTCTGCGCTACATCAAACCCTGCAAAGTAAAGGGTTTGTATGGAGAGAGGCAGTGAGTAAATGAGTGAGTGTGTGAATGTGTGTGTGTGTGTGTATGTTTGTGTGTGTTTGTGTATGTGTTTGTGTATGTTTGTGTATGTGTGTATGTGTGTGTGTATATGTGTGTTTGTGTATGTGTGTGTGTGTGTATGTGTGTTTGTGTATGTATGTGTATGTATATGTGTGTGTTTGTGTATGTTTGTGTGTGTGTGTGTGTGTGTGTGTGTGTGGTGTTGTAGCAGGATATGAGTTGTTCAGGGAGTGCCCCCTCCATGTGTTGTAACTCCTGCTCCTACCTTCCCGGCTCTCTCTACTTCACCCAAACCCAGATTTCTGTATCTGGGAAATGGAGTTGAGGGGTTGAGAGTTTCTACCTTTATTTACATGGACCTGGATCAGTACTCCGTAAATGTCTTCTGTAACGAGGTCATTTGTATTTTAACTTTTATGGGTTCTAGTCCCTGTTGCAACAATTCACCTCTGTCAGGTAAGCACAAAGCCACGCCGGCCAGAAATGGATGGATAGGAGTGGCTATATTCCAGAAAAGCTCTCCCCCGCCAGGTGTGTTGATAAAGTGTTTGTTTGTTTGTTTGTTTGTTTGAGAGTCTTACTATGTTGCCCAGGCTGACCCCAAACTCCTGAGCGCCAACTAACTGGGACTACTATCAGGATTGGCTCTAGTCCAGTAAGACCTGATTTGTGCCAAGCACAGTAATGCACACGTACAATCCCAGTAGTCAGGAGGCTGAGGTAGAAGGGTTATGATTTCAAGGCCTGCCTGGCCTAAGTAATGGGACACTGTCTCCAGAAGACAGACAAAGCACTTTGTGTGTGAACACTGCAATTTGAGTTTCCCAAAGTTTCACATTTCCCAAGCCATCCTCCTCTCTTCCCTTGCTTTAAAAAAATCACACTAACTCCTTAGAACGTCCTCAGGAAGGCTCATCCAGGATAGCCTGTGCTGCTCTGAGGCTCCTTCCGAGTTTCTCTCTGGTAGGGATAAAGCATATTCTTTATTTGCCTCTCTCAAAGGAATCTGGGAGCCCAGCAGGCCCAAAATTTGTTTCCTCAGAAAATGGATCAAGATAGGGGATCCAATAGGAGCTTAATTCTAGGTGGATTCGTCAAACCAGATTCAGTTCTCCATGCTGAGGACTGAGCCCAGGGTCTCACACTTAACAGGTGTCTCATTCACTGTCCTGTTGCAGTGAAGAGACACCAGGACTAAGGCTCTTACAAAAGAAAGCATTGATTGGGGCTGGCTTACAGTTTCAAAGGGTTAGTTCACTATCATCATGACAGGAAGCATGGTGGCAGGCAGGCAGTGTGCTGAAGCAGTAGCTAAGAGCTTTACATTGGATCCACAGGCAGTAGGCAGAAAGAGAGAGGGAGAGAGAAAGGGAGGGGGGGGGAAGAGGGAGAAGAAGAGGGAGGGGGAGAGGGAGAGAGACTTAGCTAGTCATGGGCTTTTAAAATATTAAAGCACACTTTCTTTTTTTTCTTTTTTTTCTTTTTGCTTGTTTTTGTTTGTTTTGTTTTGTTTTTCGAGACAGGGTTTCTCTTTATAGCCCGGGCTGTCCTGGAACTCACTATGTAGACCAGGCTGGCCTCGAACTCAGAAATCCGCCTGCCTCTGCCTCCCAAGTGCTGGGATTAAAGGCGTGTGCCACCACCGCCCAGCTAAAGCACACTTTCTTTTTTTTTTTTTTTTTTTAAACTTTTATTTTTATTTATTTAAGTACACTGTAGCTGTCTTCAGACACCCCACAAGAGGGCATCAGATCTCATTACAGATGGCTGTGAGCCACCATGTGGTTGCTGGGATTTGAACTCATGACCTCTGGAAGAACAGTCAGTGCTCTTAACCACTGAGCCATCTCACCAGCCCTAAAGCACACTTTCAATGACACATCTCCTCCAAGAAGGCCAAATCTCCTCCAAGGCCACACCTCCCAGTCCTTCCCAACAGTTCTACTCCCTGGTGACCAAGCATTCAAATATATTAGCCTATAGGGCCATTCTCATTCAAACCACCACATTAGGCTTATTTACTCATCCACCAGGTTACTCTGGCCCTCTTTCCTCTCCTCTCCTCTCCTCTCCTCTCCTCTCCTCTCCTCTCCTCTCCTCTCCTCTCCTTATCCTCT
>NW_021621113.1:7129675-7131777 GCF_004785775.1 Grammomys surdaster | reverse complement strand
CTCCTCTCCTCTCCTCTCCTCTCCTCTCCTCTCCTCTCCTCTCCTCTTTTCTTTTGTATCCAAGACAGGGTTTCTCTGTGTAGCCCTGACTGTCCTGGAACTTGTTCTTTGGACAAAGCTGGCCTCAAACTCAGAGATCAGTCTGCCTCTGCCTCCCAAGTACTGGGATTAAAGGTGTGTGCCACCATGTCCTGTCCTGTCCCGTGACCCTCTTTTTACTTTGAGACAGGATGACCCCAAGCTTACACTGTAGCCCAGACAAGCCTTGAACTAGGATAGACATCCTTGTTGCCTTAATACTTTTTTTAAATCTACTTTTAATGATGGTTCTTAAATGCTTTAACCTCCCTTCTAGCCTACCACCCACCAGAGGTAGTGGAAAAGAAAGATATGGGGGAAGTGGACCTGTTTAGACATGGCTCTTTGGAACAACTCTCTTCATTGTCAGGAAATCAGCAGCTCAGTTCACAGGTCTGTAGTCCACTTGCAAATACTTCATGAATATACCAGCAGTTCAGTTCAGTAGTGTCAGGACAGCAGCAGCGGTAGCACGACCTAGCAGGAACAGCCAGACCTCATCGTGAGTCAGCATGAAGGATTTGAACCAGCAGGGACGCCAAGAGAAGTTCTTGGCCATGCCTCTCTCAGTGAAGCAAAGATCAGAGAAGACAGGAGACCAGCAAACATTGCACAGCTAGTTCTAGAAGCAGCTCTGCCTCCGTCACTGTCCCATGGAGTCCTTTTATACTCTCTCCAAACATCCCGTGTCCTCTATGGGTCTTGCCTCACCACGTGTCTTACCTCAGCAAGAAGTGGGTCTGTCTTAGCTGACATTACTCTGCTAATAGCCTGAGTCTGCTGAAGAGGCAAGAAGCTGCAGCCTACCGCCAGGAGTTGTAAGCGTCCTTTCACGTGCTTGCTTCTGCAGACCATCCTTTCACCTGTGTCTGCTTCAGTGAAACACTTCATCACGTGTTTGCCCCAGCAAAATATCATCCAACACAACTGACTTTCCAAAGAACCCTTACCCACTTCACTGCCGCAATCCCTACCTTAGTCTCCTGAGTGGCTGGGGTTCTAGGCCTTGATTCCACAGAAGGTCAGACCTCCATCCCCTGTGTGTGTGGTATGTGGCACAGACCACAGTCAGGGGGCAGACTTGTATTTATTGGACTGCCTCCCAAATTTAAGGACATCCTTCATTAAAAAAATAGGGTTTGTTCGTTTTTTTTTTTTTTTTTTTTCTTCTGAGACAGGGTTTCTCCATATAGCCCTGGCTTTCCTGGAACTCACTCTGTAGACCAGGCTGGCCTCGAACTCAGAAATCCGCCTGCCTCTGCCTCCCAAGTGCTGGGATTAAAGGCATCTGCCACCACTACCCAGCTGTTTTTTTTTTTTTTTTTGTTTTTGGTTTGGTTTTGTTTTGTTTTAAAAAAAAAACATTTTCTTCAGACACAGTGGCCAAAACTTTATTGAAAAGTATGTGGAGTGCTAGGTCCACTCCAACCCCTCAACCTGTTGTCTTTAATCACCTCTTTAGGTAATCGTCTTAGAGCCCCTGCTTATCTGCTCTGGGTTATAATCCTAGGCAACCAGGCATGTATTTTTAGTGCTTCCTTTTCTGACAGTAGCCTTTGGTAAACAGCACTTTGCATTAAGTTGGTAGTACTTATGGGGGTCCTAGAAATCTGTCTCTAATATTACCACATGATAGATGTACAATCTCTTCTCCTGTCAACCTCTCACTGCTGGTCCCGTTAGTTGTCTTCAACTTATTGATTGATTGATTGATTGATTGATTGATTTAGAGATGGTCTCACTATGTAACACTGCCTGGCCTGCAACTGCCTCTGTAGAACAAGCTGGCCTCAAACTCACAGAGATCTAACTGCTTCTGCCTCCTGAGTGCTACAGTTAAAGACACGTAACCACCAGGCCTAGACACTTTAATTGGATTAATTATAGTGTATGTTACACATCACACGAAGGCAGGAGCATTCTGGAGTTTCCAAGTCACCGAACTGTAGGTCAAGTCACTGGCTAAGAGGCTAGCCTTGTGTGTGTGTGTGTGTGTGTGTGTGTGTGTGTGTGTGTGTGTGTGT
>NW_021621113.1:7117752-7129665 GCF_004785775.1 Grammomys surdaster | reverse complement strand
TGTGTGTGTGTGTGTGTGTGTGTGTGTGTGTGTGTGTGTGTGTGTGTGTGTTCACTATGTCTAAGAATGGCTGTTGACATAGGTGTCGCACTGTGATTCTGTGTGTTTGCAGCATGTTGGGACAACAATAGGGTGACAGCCACGAGTTAACAAAGCAGCTATCTAGCTTTGTTCTTAGAGGTGCTGACTCTCCCATGCTTGGGGTGTGGTAAGGCTGATGGGATGCTCACGGGGGCTGGGCTTGATAGACCCTAACGAGCTGCTCCCCCATTCAGGATGGCTGGAATATCCTCAACTTCGCAATTGTCTTTATCTTGTTTTTGGGGTTCTTCATAAAACAACTGGACATTGTCTCCATCACCTACCCTCTCAGGTGGGTTGGGAGCCCTGAAGGTAAGAGGGGCATCTGTCTGGCTCCCAGGAAGGAGAAGAGAAATTGTTACATTGGAGGGAGGGAGGCAAGGAGGAGGAAGGGGTCTGGGAATGCTCAAGAGGCATCCCTGAGAGGCACTTCCTGCAGGGCGCTTCGGCTGGTACATGTCTGCATGGCAGTAGAGCCCCTAGCCAGAATCATCAAGGTCATCCTGCAGTCGATGCCAGACTTGGCCAATGTCATGGCCCTCATCCTCTTCTTCATGCTGGTAAGTATTTCCCAGACCCAGTCTGTCTCTTTCCCGGAATATAGCCTGTAGAGCAGTGGGGTGGGACGGGTGCCCAGAGAAGCAAAGGACTTGGGTCTGAATCCTTGGCAGTGTTTGCTTGCATCCATTTGCATGTCTTGCCAAGCTCCAAGACTGCTGGGTGAGATTAGGTGGGTTCTGGTCTCTCTGACAGGTATTCTCTGTGTTTGGGGTCACGCTCTTTGGTGCATTTGTGCCCAAGCATTTCCAGAACATGGGGGTTGCCCTGTATACGCTCTTCATCTGCATCACCCAGGATGGATGGCTGGACATCTACTCTGACTTCCAGTGAGTACAACTCACTGGGGCTCTCTTGAGCTTCGTCTCTTTCTGGCTAGGGCAGGGCTGGAGTTCCTGCAAGAAGGAAGCAATGAGAGGGGGCTCCTGGAAAATGAGAGGGGGCTCCTGGGAAATGAGAGGAGGCTCCTGGGAAATGAGAGGGGGCTCCTGGGACTTCCATGAAGCTGGCCTCACAGGAAGTAAATACCCAAGGAAATCATGGGGCAGGACCTTTGGCTTTGTGGAGCATGAACCTTATTGCCATAGATGTGTCGCCACACATTCCATAGGACCACCTGACCCTGTTCATGGAGACTTCAGCTATGTGGCATAGCTGACTCAGCCTCTGGCCAGGAAGCAGGTCTGTGGTTGTGCCTGAGGTTAGTTACTAGGTGCTCTCCAGCTTGCACCAGGGCACAACAAACCACCTAGATTCCTGGGAAGTTTGGGCTCAATCCACTCATGCTCAGACCTGCCCCCTAAGGTCATTCTTGTATTCTACTCTTTGCTTCCTCACTATCAAGTCCAAGTCCAGTTTCAATCCATCCCACTCCCTGCTGTGATGTAGAAGCCAAGTTGAGTTTCTTCAGTCATGATTCATCCAGACACAGGGAGCAGAATTCCCAGCATTCAGGAAACACAGATAGGCGAATCAGGGGTTCAAGTTAATTGTTGGCTATAATTAATAAGACTTGTTTCAAAAAAGGAGAAAAAAGGAGAAGTGGGAGGAGAGACATGCTAGGGTAAAGATTAGTGGGTAGAGTGTTTGCCTAGCTTGGGTTCGATCCCCAGAACTGAACATAGCAAGACTGGTGGCATTCACCTATGTACAGTCTGAGTCCAGCCTGGGCTAACATGAGTGCCAATCTAAAAACATAAACAAAAAAGCTAGCACAGTGGCACACAACTTTAGTCCCAGCACTCAGGAGGCAAAGGCAAGAGGATCTCTGAAAGAACGCAGCCAGCCTGGGCTATATAGCCTATTTCAAGATAACCAGAGTTACATGGTCAGACCTTGTCTCAAAACAAACAAACAAACAAACAAACAAACAAAAAAACAATATCACCAAACCAAAGCCAACAACAACAGAAGTTGGGACAATAGTGGCCAGAGCACGATTGCTTGGTGGCGTTCGCCTTTAATCTCAGCACTGGGAAGGCAGAGGCAGTGTGATGTCAGTTCAAGGCCAGCCTGGCCTATGTAGACTTCACAGTGAATTTGCACTGCATGTCTGTCCCCTTACACTGGGCCTGTAACATTAGACAAATGACTCCATTGTTAGCCTCAAGCTCGCAGCCATCTTCCTGCCTCGGCCTCTTAAATGCTGAGGTTACAGATGTGTTTGTTTATTTATTTGTTTATCTTACGGTTCCGGCCCTAGGCATGCCAGGCAAGCCTTCTACTACTGAGCTGTAGCTCCAACCTCTAGCTTTTAAAAGTCGGAGAGGTTTGTTTTATCTGTTTTGTTTTTAAATGGAGTCTAGCATAGCCCAGGATAGTCCTGAACTCTGGCTCTTCCTCCTCTCACTTCCCAAATGCTAAGCTTACAGACATGTGACTCGTGCTGTGCAGAGCCTTCATGCATACTAGGCAAACACTCTACCAACCAAGTTTTATTTCTAGTTTTTGTTTTGTTTTGCTTGAGACAGAAGCTCAGGTGCCCAGACTAGCTTTGAACTTCTACTCTCCTACCTCTACTTCCTGAGAGCTGGGCTTTATTACTTATCTGATCCTCTGTTTACTCATAATGAGAGAGTGTAATACAGTATTGACTACATCATGGGGTAGCAGGAGGATCAGTCTAGAAAGATCTGCAGAACTCTTCTATAAGGCAGCTCAGCATAGAGTGCTTCTATCTACAGTGGATCTCAGTGTGACTGTGGCTTGTACAACTGTAGCTTGTCCTTGACGCACTATAGAGTGTTGACAGCTGGTTTGAGAACTAGCCCTAATTCTTTGAGGCATAAAGGGCCAAGGGAGTGATGGAGCCTCTCTCTGCCTGCCATTCCCAGGACGGACAACAAAGAGATCGCAATGGAGGTGGGGGCTGCCATCTACTTTGCTGTCTTTATCACCCTTGGTGCCTTCATTGGGCTTAACTTGTTCGTCGTCGTGGTGACCACAAATCTGGAACAAATGATGAAGACTGGCAAGGATGAAGGGCAACTGCACATAAGTTTTACTGATGTAAGCTGGATGTGGTTGCGCATGCCTTTAATCCCAGCACTTAGGAGGCCTAGGCAGTTGGATCTCTATGAGTTCAAGGCCAGTCTAGGCTCCAAAGGGAGTTCCAGGACAGCCAGGATTGTTTCGGAGAAATCCTGTCTTAAAACAAGAAACTTTTAGTGAGGTGTGTGGGATGGGGTGGACAGGAGGGAGGAGAATGTGTCATGAGGGTGGAGGCAAGATCCACACATTTGTAATGGTAATAATGCTCACTTGCCAGCACTCTAACGAGAATCTCAAAGGATCTGATGATGGCTCATAAGTAAGAACCCAACCAGTGCACTGGAGAGGTGGCTCAGTGGTTAAGAGCACTTGCTGCTCTTGCTGAGGACCTGGGTTCGGGTCCCTCCTACAAGACTACTCACAGTTGTTTGTAACTCTAGTTCCAGGGATTCCCTAGCCTTCTTCTTATCTCCACAGGCATTACATGTACACTGTGCCTTTACTTACATATACACAGCAGGCAAGACATTCATACCCATTAAATAAAAGTAAATGCTTGCTGGGCGTGGTGGTATATGGCTTTAATGCCTGCAGAGGCAAGTGGGTAAATGTTAGTTACCCAGTATTCACTTGGCAGAAATTCTATAAAGATGGAGTGGAAGTGGACTTTGGAAAGGTTAGAGGGCCATAACCACTGTCACTTTAGAGTAGGTAGGGCTTTAGGTTTGCGGAAGTAAGAATTTCCAGAGGTAAGAGGGGGACTTATGTGCTTGAACTTGAGTTACCACAACAAGCTAGAGAGGCTAAGATTGACTAGAGCTAAGGAGTGTGCCCGTATCGGATGGTTTTCCTAGCTTACTGGGAGGCCCTGGGTTCCATCCCTACCATACACAGATTAAAACATAATACCAAATGAAGTTAAAGGGGGCATGTTCTAAGAGATGCATCCTCCCTGAAGCCCTATGACCCTGAGCTGTCTCTCTCCCTCCATCCACTGTCCCCAGACAGAGGAAGAGGAATGGACCAACGAGCTGCCATTGGTGCATTGTACAGAGGCCCGCAAGGACATTTCCACTGCCCCCAAGGAACCACTGGTTGGGGGCCCCCTATGTAACCTCACAGAAAAGACCTGCGATAACTTCTGCTTGGTGCTTGAAGCAATACAGGAGAACTTGCTGGAATACAAAGAGATCCGAGAAGAGCTCAACATGTAGGGAGTGCCCTGGGGATTCTGAGCTGGGCCTGGTCTCAAGCTCATTTGCAAAGTAGTGTGCCCAGGGTTCATGCTTCCCAGCTCAGGAGCTGCTATCCTGACCTCTGGGTCGGTCTTGTCTGCCAGGAGGGGGCCTACTCACCCTGGGTCTCCTTGAGGGATGTTTCAAAGGCCAGTAGAAGTAGTTAGTGGGGAGGGGAAAAGAGGGTGCACACCAGGGAAGAGATGGAAAGGCTCCAACAACACCCACAAACATGGCATCTCTTCTCCCCCAGGATCGTGGAGGAGGTACGCTCCATCCTTTTCAACCAGGAGCAGGAGAACGCCATAATGCGCAAACATACCTCCAAAAGCACAACCTTCCTAAGCGAGTCCGCCCCAGACATGCATGAGGTGGCTAACCAGCAAGACTTGATCACTGCGCTGGTCAGCAGGGAAAAGGTGCCTGTTCCTTTCCCTACCTAATCGAACCCCTGCCCCGCCCCCATAACACGCACACCAATAGCCTACAGGCACATCGGTAAGGTTTCCTTCCTTTTCCTGTAGATCCATTAAAATCCCCACTCACCTTAGCTGGCCACCCAAGTCTCCCCATTTCCCTCTCAGAGAAGCCCTGTCTCCTTCCATCAGCCTCCACCCTGGGAGCCAGTCCATGTTGTTCACCGCCCTCAGCGCCCACAAATCTATTCTTAAGTGGCTTCTGCCAGCTCAGCTCTTCCTTGGAAACAGATGTTTAGCTCCACATTGGGCAAAAGGCCTTCTGTGTGTATCTCTGTCTGTGTCTGTCTCTGTGTGTGTCTGTGTATGTGTGTTTCTATGTATCTATGTGTTTCTATGTCTGTGTCTTTGTGTGTGTGTGTGTCTGTCCGTGTGTTTCTATGTCTGGGTCTCTGTGTTTCTGTGTCTGTGTGTTTTTGTGTGTGCATGTCTGTGTCTGTGTGTGTGTCTGTGTGTTTGTGTCCCTGTGTGTGTGTGTCTGTGCCTCCTATCTCATGGGACTGGAGTGGAACAGAGTCTTGGGGATGCCTGAGTTCTCCTGTTTAGAGTGGGTTCTAAGCATGCTAGAGTTACCCGGATGGAGCAGCTGTTGAGTCAGGAGGAGGAAGGAGCAGGCTGTCCCATTAAGGTAAGCAGAATGACAAAAAGATCTCTTGGTTTGCAGGTGTATGAATCTACCACAAACATGATTAGCAAACACAGGTTCAGCCACTGAGAAGGCAGTATGAGAACCGAAGGGCCTGCACACACAGGGCCAGCTGCTGCATCCCAGACTGGAGCCCATCACTCTCCCTTACACCCGAGAGGCCATGGGGCTGGAAAGGTGGCAGCATCTGCAGGGCTTATGCCTGGGAGCCTCAAGTCCAGAGGAGTCAGGATTCTGGATGAGAGTGGAAGTACAGAAAGGCGTAGCCATGCTTTGGCCTAAAAATGAGTATCCCTGACCTCTGCTTCAGTCAGAGCTGGATGAGGCCTGTGTGGGCCCAAGCACCATAAAGAGAAGAGCCAGGCCAATGAGACTGTGTGCACCGAAAATAAACTTTTGTGTTATAACCAATGTATCTGACTACTAGTCCTCTACCTGTTCTGCACCCCTCCCTTTGGTGAAAAGAGAAGAGGTTATACCCTAAAAGCCTCCTTGCTTGGGGCTTAGTGGTTCATACCTTATTCCCAGTTGGGAAATAGGGGCTGGAGACTCAAGAATTCAAGGGCATCCTCAGCTACATGGCTAATTGAAAGGCTAGCCTGGGCTACATGAGACACTATCTCTAACCAAACAATACATACAAACCCACCAGTCTGTGCTGAATGTGGTGACAACTATAGAATCCCAGCCCCTGCAAGACTAAGATAGGAATATTGAAGAGAGTTGGAGGCTAGCCTGGAGTTCTCAGTTGGAACTTGTTTTGGGGTTGTGGTAGAAAAATGGCCAGTTAGTCTGATGATCCCCTTAAGGGTTTCTAATCTGATGAAGTTATTCCCCAGATCATTTTGACTTAATGATAGAGCTTTAACCCCTGATCAATTAGGGTGAGGGTGCTGTTTCTGGGCCTCATGTTTGGGAGCCCCTGACTGATGAAGCAGGCAGTGTCCTCTGTTCTCTCTTGCCCTGGGGACCCCTGATTGGACCACCATGGTCCAAACAGCACAGGTGGCTCTACTCTTGGACATCAAAGGGTGGCCAGCTAAATCGTAAGTCCCCAAAGGCCTCCTGGAGAAGAACAACACTGAGGTTTATTGGGAGGAAGTGGGAGGATTTTGTGGGTCAAGTGAAGTCTGGTGGGGGGAACTCGGGGCCTGTGGCTGGAGCGGTAGCTGAGAGCTTATATCATGATCTGCAAGTGTGAGGCAGAGAGAATGCTGGGAATGGTGGAGGCTTTTGAAATCTCAAAGCCACCCCCAGTAACAACAAGGCCACACCTCCCAGTCCTTCCCAAACAGTTCTACCAATTGGAGACCAAGCATACAAATATAGGAACCTGTGGGAGCCATTCTCATTCAAACTACCACAGAGAAAGCTGGGTCAGTACATGTAGGGTTGTAGGTCACTGGGCACAGCTGCTTGGGGAGGCAGAACTGGGGGAGTTTGACTATGCTTATCCCATGCTACTACAGGGACAGGTGCTGGGCTATAGGAAAGTGCAGAGACACAGCTACAGGGGTGAGAAAGTGCAGTCTGAGATGTGGGAAGCCCAAGCTGGTTCGGGGGTCCCCTGGCTTTTGACGAGACTGAAGTCATGAATTTCTCAGACTCTTGGACATCCAGGTGCCTCTGGGAGTCTCAGAAGAGCACAGAATGGAGTCAGGGTCCCCTGGATGGGGGTGGGAAGTGGAGAGAGCTCAGCAGAAATGATTGTCCTTAGCTTGGCGGAGACAGGCTTGGTGGTGATTGTGGCTGGGAGTGCAGAGAGGCCCTCTATGGGAGAAAAGGCTGTGGCTCTGTAGGCAAAGGCCTTCCTCATGGCTCCCTATGGTGGATCTTGAAGAAAAGAGACAGTCCATGGTTCTAAACAGTTTATTGTCATGGCGGGAGATGGATGCACAAAACCATACCCCACTTCTCAGGGTGGGCCTGAGATTAAATACCTTTTGCTGGGAGAAATGTCTGGGAAAGAAGCTTACTGGCTAAGCCTTTGGGCCTCTAGGTACCTCATTAGCACGGAGAACTCTGTTTTGAGCCTACATGACCATGGGACATGTTTCTTTTATGTGAGAAGCATGGCACATGTTCCAAGTCAGGAGTCTGGCAGGAAAATGGGAGTCACCTAAGCCTCAGGTGTGTGCCCGCAGAGAGTCTCTGGGTCTCGACCTGCCTTACCACACTTCCTGGTGTGATTTTACATCCCACAGCACAGGCAGAAGGTCTGACTTCTCAAATGTCAACTCAGACCCAAAAGAAGGGAGGCCAGTATCGCCAAGACTCAGATACTCTGGTGCTGGGGCCAGGGAAGCTGGGTGGCCCAGAGGTCTGCCCTCCTATTCATTAAAAGCTGACGACTAGGATCCTTGGGGATTGTCACTAGTTGGAACTGCTGTCCCCAGAGGTCCACTGATTGGAGCTGATGGGAAACAGCCTCTCCCCCTCCTCTGACTCCCCGTCAACACTGGTTCTAACTATAAAAAAAAGCCCCAGGATCCTGTTGTCTTGCTGTCTGTCCCTTTGTTCGGGCCAGAGCTCCTTCCTAACGTCCCCCAGGACCACCCACCAGCACAGACATGGGCAGCCACTGGTGTCTGCTGCTTCTCCTGCTGCTCAGTAGGGACAGAGTCTTCAACCTGCTTGGTGAGTACCCAACACCTTTTCTATCTCTCACTTGTGGCTTCTCTTCTGACTGGTCAGAGAGGGGAAGAACTTGCCAGAAATCCAGGTGATGCTTCTCCAGAGATGGCTGAGGGAAGCTTTGCCACACCCTGATGTCTTCAGTCTAAAAGGCATAGGGCAGAGGCACCAGATTTTGAAAGACAGGATGACCTCCATGGGGCTCTGACCTCTCCCACACGTCTCTTCCAAAGCACTAGCTTATGTTTGCCTGTCTGACTCCTCCATCTGTCTGTCTTCCCCTTTGTCCTGTCTATCCTTCCCCTCTGTGACAGGTTAATAACCTTGGACTTTTCAACCGGCTGAGGGCTCAAGTGTTTAGACCCTGTTGCTTTGCGTTTCTCTGACAAGGTCTGTACCCTGGTGCCTCGCAGTTTCGGAAAGGAAAGCATTCTGGGTTCTGAGTACCTAGGTCGGTATAAGGGAGTATACAGGCAAGATACTGTATGTGTCATCAGCTCCCCAGCTCTGTGACTTTGACCGTGGACTGGAGCCTCTTTGACAGAGCAGTGAAGCAGCAGGCATTAGCAAACATGCTGAGAGCAGCAGCGGTGTGGGCGATGTCTCGTCACTCCAGCTGCAGGGGTCCACTCATGGAGTAGCTGCCTGAGCCTGCTCCTGTGCCAGGCACTGTGTGAGGGCTTCCATTGCCTTACCGTAAGCAATCCCAGGGTCTCAGTCAAGTACTATCGGCGTCCCTGCTCTGTGGTGAGGGAAACTGAGACTCAGGCACATGTTGACTTCTACATCCTCTCAGTTACACCATAGGGACTGTCCCAATTACAGTAGGGACTGACCCCAGGTCTGGCTCTAAAGTCTAGGTCACATGCCGTGGCCGAGGATGGGGAATATCAATTATCATGAAGATAATTAAAATCCCAGTCAAGGCCGGGCAGTGGTGGCGCAGGCCTTTAATCCCAGCACTTGGGAGGCAGAGGCAGGCAGATTTCTGAGTTCGAGGCTAGCCTGGTCTACAGAGTGAGTTCCAGGACAGCCAGGGCTACACAGAGAAACCCTGTCTCGAAAAACCAAGAAAAAGAAAAAATCGAAAAAAATCCCAGTCAGGGATTGTAGATAAACTGATTCTAAGATGTGCAAGAAAGAGCCGGGGGAAGCTGGCCGTGGTAGCCCAAACCTGTGGGACATGGAAGCCGGTGGATCGTATTCAAGATTAGCCTATGCTATAGTCTCAAGGAATCCAAAAAGTAAAAAAAGTAAATGTAAAAGGATTGTAAAACTTTCCATGATTGTATGTGTGTGTGTACCCGCACGCGTGCATGCACATGCAACCACTTGAAAGAAGCATAAAGTTAGGTTGAAAGTGGTGGTATATGCTTGTAATCCGAGCCCCAAGGAGGTGAAAGGGTCAGACATCAGACTGGTGGCCTTACAGAGGACAGAGATAGGTAGAGGAATGTAGCAGGGTCAAAACCCCTGGGCCATCACCTCACTTAAAGCCCAGGCTGTTACTGGGTATCAGATGCCCTGGAGCCAGAGTTATAGGCCACTGTCAGCCGTGCAACATGGACGTTGGGAACGGAACTTGGATCTTGCTTTTAACTGTGAGCTATCTCTCTAGGCTACCCTACCCCAAAGCAATTTTTTTTTTTGAAGGATAAAATGGGAGACTAGGGGTAGAGGTAGGGGGAGACGTAATAGAACAGATGTTACTGGTGGTGGTGCAGTGATACAGAAGTAAGCCAGCCAATGGGAAGACAGCGGGACAGAACGGCATGATTCGTCAGTGGGGAAACGAGAGACTTCTGCAGATGGACAGAGGAGCTGGATGACCACTTTGAAAATTCATGAAGTCAGATTCGGTGTAGTAGTGCATGCCTACAGTCCCAGCCCTTGGGGAAGTGGAAGATCTGGATTTGAAAGTTAGCCTGAGCTACTCAAAACCCCGTCTCCAAAAATTCCAAAAGGGGGGGGGGAAAGCATGCAGTTCAAGCCGAGGGAGATAGCCCTCCGTGAAAATAAAAACGTGAGGGAAGTCCCAGGGACAAGGCCTCTGCTCTGTTAGCCGGTGATTTTGTGGCTCCTCTAACAGTAAGCCCAAGTATCTCATTATGCTGAGTGGGACATGGGGACCAGAACAAGTGGTGGGCTCCCACAAGGTCACACAGGAAACACAATAGAACCAGTCCCCATCCCAAGCCTCCCTACTCTTTGTCAGCATTCCGGGCAGCTCTGTTACCCTATGGTGACTCCTCAGGTCTGCACAGGAGGAAGACATTGGAGTATCGGTGAGACAGGGGCATGCAGAAGTGGGAAGGCCGAGGGCCAGCGCCTTTTCTGATGTAGTTGATGGGAAGGAGAGACTGGCCCATGCCAGCTCACCTTCCATCTTCTGAATCAGCTCTCTGGTAGTTGCTAGGTATCTAGAGGAGGGTATCAGGTGATGGCCTCTTTCTGCCTTTTGCCCAGGGGAAGGAGCAAGGTTTCCTGGGAATCTCCTTCAGTGCACTTGCGTGGGTTTTCCCCTCAAGGGAGAGTGGCTCGCTCAGCTTGGGAAACAAGCCGATGTTTTTATAAGTTCCACAGGGCAGCTGAGAAAAAAGACTCAGGAGTCTGATGGATCTGGATTCAAAAGCAGCATCCTCACTTCTTAGGGGTGTGGCCTTGGACAGACCGATCCACCTGTTTCAGCCTCAGTTTCATTTCTCTGGTGTGTAGGAATAATAGATCTTACTGCAGTTGGTGAGCAAACAGTGTATCAATTCTGGTGCCTTAGACAAATGAGAGTAAAATATGTCAAGTTCATCCTTGACCACTAATGTTTTAAAACAAATTTATTATTATCAGTGTGTGTGTGTGTGTGTGTGTGTGTGTGTGTATGTGTGCAGCGGGGAGAGAGTACACTACGGTACAGTTATAAGTCAGATGATGAACTTCGGGAGTGAGTTCTCTTTGACCGTGGGGTTTGGGAATTAAACTGAGGTGTCAGCTCTATGTGGCATCTTTACATGATAAACCATCTTACCTTACCAACCCTGCAGAGAGACAGGGTCACTCTGTAGACCAGACTGGTTTGAACTCACTGAGATCCTCTTGCCTCTGCCTCTCTCTGCCTCTCTGCCTCTCTGCCTCTCTGCCTGCCTCTCTGCCTCTCTGCCTGCCTCTCTGCCTGCCTCTCTGCCTGCCTCTCTGCCTCTTTGCCTGCCTCTCTCTGCCTCTCTGCCTCTCTGCCTCTCTGCCTCTCTGCCTCTCTGCCTCTCTGCCTGAGAAGTGGATGGAGCAGTAGGCCAGTGTCTTCATTTTCATTTCTGTTCTTGTTTTCACAGGCTGTGTTTTAGTCTGGGTGGTTGCCTCGGACTCACCTTCCACAAAAGTTTCCATGCTTAATGAGAATCTATCTTGCTCATCTACGAGTTCAGTTGTGACTCACCAAAAAAATGGCCACATCTCCACAGAGGAACTTAACAGTTCCTCAGGGAAAAAGACATCCACAAATAAGTCCCAAGGACAGATGACATCAGCTACTCTTCCAACATCACCCCAAAGCAGTAGTGAAACAGGGCCCACTGAGCAGACGGCCTCGACAATGCACACGAACATCAAGACAGTCACCAATAGTATGTCACTGTTAGATCTCACGGTGACCTCTACAGCAAAGGAGCTGGTAGGGTCATCCAAAAGTACAATTTTATTTACCTTGGCCACTTCAGCTGAGACCCCACAACTGAATCAAACTCCGCCCTCATCAACACCTGACAAAGTCATTGACACAAATAAACCTTTACCCACGACAACC
>NW_021621113.1:7068672-7117742 GCF_004785775.1 Grammomys surdaster | reverse complement strand
TCTGTACCCCCAACCCCAGAGACAAACCTCACAATGACAAGCATGCCACCTGACACACACCACAGCACAGTCACACAGACACATTCCCAGGCAGCACAGACGGGCTCAAATGTGGGCTCGGGTACAACCCAATCATCTGACCACTCTACAGCCCCTGTTCCTAGCGCCGCAGAGACAACCAAATCTTCCGATATGATTGGGACCCATAAAGCATTCCCCAACTCTAATCAGAGCAGTGGTCAGGGAGGTGGTACCTGTGCTTTGGATGAATATGCAGGCAGTACCGGAGGTTGTGTGTGCAATGACAGCTACTATTCCCACTTGAGTAAGTGCATATAATCCCTTCCAGGAAGTTGCTGTCTGCTGCTGCTGTTTCTCCTTGTTCTTCTTCTCTCCCTCTTCCTCCTTTTCTTTTTAAAGTATCTCCTTTGTCTTAATTTTATGTGTATGGATAACACGGAGTAACATGAATAACTCATGTGAATAAACCAGATAAAAGGCTGGAGCTAGAAAGGTCACAGAAGTCTGAGAAGGCCCATTCGAACCCTGTCCAAAGGTTGGTAAGGCATTAGCATGAAATGAATGAGGAACCCACCAGAAGTGATGTCTCATGAGAGGGTAGGTGGCTGTGCAGATTAGACTATCTACCCTGCTCCGGCTCCTGGGACCTGAGCTGCTGTCCAGATACTGAGGGGGATTACAGACATGCGTGGCATGTCTATGTCTGGTTTTGTGCGTGTGCACACACACACATACCCTAGGGTCTAGCTTCCTGCTTAGCATTGGAGAAGAATTGGAGAATAAGCAAATTAACTTTCCTAAGACCACTCTTTGCCAGTTACATTTCACTGAATTAAAATAACGATTTCACTGAGGTCCTGGCCACACTCCCCAGTTCCCTGATGACCTAAAACTGAAATTGAGGTGTAGCAGGAGCCACCTCCTTTTATAACTCTTACCTCTCCAGCTCTGCTTGTTCTGTCCACTGGCCCAACTCTCAGTCCACCTGACTCAGGACAGGAACCTCATCTCTCAAGTTTGTTGATGAGTTGGGGTCTCCTAGTCGAGAACTGGCCTGGTCACTGAAGATGACCTAATGCTCCTGACCCTCTGCCTCTGCCTCCTAAATTTGGGGATTAAAGGTGTCTGCCATCATACACTATTTACGTGGCACTGGGTATCAAATTATGGCAGGCAAGCAAATGGGCTAACAAAGCTACATTCCCAGCCCCCCACATTAGCTTTGAGGCACTGGAGGTTACTCTCGGAAACGAGATTCTAAGGACCTGTGAGGGCCAGGAGTCAGAATCCCATAACTCAAGAGATGATTCTTGGGATCCACATGTGTGAGAATCTGTATTTAAATATATTTAATTTTTCCTGGTGTTTCAAGACAAGTTTCTGTGTGTAGCCCCTGGCTATCCTGGAACTTGCTCTGTAGACCAGGCTGTCCTCAAGTTCACAGAAATATGCCTGTCTCTGTCTCCTGAGTGCTGGAATTAAAGACATGCACTACCGTGCCCAGATATGTTTACAATTTTAAAAATTATTGGTGTGTTTGCATGGTGTGTGTGTGTGTGTGTGTGTGTTAGGGAGCACACATGCCATGGTGTACATATGGAGGTCAGAGGACAACTTTGTGAAGTCAGATTGCCCTTTCCACTTCATGTGGGCTCTGAGACTTGAACTCAGGTCGACATCCTTCCAGGATCCTCTGGAGACCCCCACCTCTGTCTCTTCTTCCCCTGCAGAACTATCCGGAGAGATAGCGACCCTGCGCTGCAGGCCACAGGACATTGAGGTGTCTCTCAGGAGCTGCTTCCTGAAGACTCAACGCTGGGTCCTGAAGCAAGATACCTTCAAGAAGTGTTTCAGTATCAATAAGACAGAAGAGGGTCATCGGGTCCAGGTCTTTCAGTTGGAGAAGAAGGAGGGAACATGTGGACTCCACATCTCTGTAAGCTGAAGGGGGATTTTAGAAGAAGGGGAAAGATGTGGGCGGGGCTTGGACGGCTATGGGAGGGGCTGGGAAGGCTGTCAGGCGGGGCTAGGAAAGGAGAGATCGAGTAACCCTAGACTTTGGTGGACTCAAATCTTTGCCATCAGACCATCCCAGATGAAGAAAAAAGAACACGCTGTCTCCAGACTGGGAATTCCTTTATACGTGCTGTTTGCTGAATTGGGTTATTGATTGGTTCCCAAACTGTCGGCCATGAAACACTTTAAAATCGTTAACTACAAGCAGTGGGTTATTGATTTCTGGCCAGCTGCCAGGTCTATCAAATAATTTTTAATAGTTCTAATCTTGAGAGGTTTTCACCATAGACAAGTAATCAAAGGCTAAGAGAACTTACGGTATTTTTTCAAATTGCAGTTTGAACTTGAGGTAATCCTCCTGCATCAGCCTCCTGAGTCCTGGGATTACATGCTTGCACCAGCACTCAGAGATTAGTTTCGTAAACAAAGCATAACTCACATAAATAATAGAATGCCCCCAAACGACAACAGAGACCCTAAAGCCCCTGTCAGAACTCAGCTCCTCCCCTCTTTCCTTCTTCTGGTTTTTGTTTTTTCTGGTGGCGGAGACTCAATGTGTGCTAGACAAATACTCTACCACTAAGATACATCCCCCAACCCTAAGAGCTAGAATTCTTTTTAAAATATTCTTTTTGAGACGCCATCTTACTATTTACCCTTGGCTGGTGTAGAACTTACTAGGTAGAGCAGGCTAGCCTGAAATTCACCAAAATCCATCCACCTCCACCTCCCAGTGCTGAGATTAAAGATGTACCACACCTTGCTCAGACTTAAAAAAATTTTTTTTTTTTGAGAGGGGTCTTTCTATGTGGTCCTGGGTGTCCTGAAACTCTCTATGTAGACCAGGCTGGCCTTTGTCTCCCAAATGATAGGATTTAAGACATATACTGTTACACCAACTCATAATTCTTTCTTTAAAAAAGATTTATTTATATGAGTACACTGTCACTGTCTTCAGACACACCAGAAGAGGGCATCAGATTTCATTACAAATGGTTGTGAGCCACCATGTGGTTGCTGGGAACTGAACTCAGGACCTCTGGAAGAGCAGTCAGTGCTCTTAACCGCTGAACCATCTCTCCAGCCCCTCCCTCCCCTTTTAAAAGAAGATTTAGAATTCTTAACAGCTCAGTGGTCCTATTTTTCCCCCCCAAGAGATTCTAAAATGCAAATTGAGACCTATAATCCCAGAATTCAGGAAGCTGAGACCGGAGGATTGCAGAACTCTGGACAGCCTGAGCTACAGAACAAGACGTTCTCCCTGGGTTGGAGAGACAGCTCAGCAGTTAAGAGTTGCAGAGGGCCCAAGTTCTCCCAGCACTAGCACGCTCACAATTGCTTCTGATCCAGAGCCAGAGATCTGCGACCTCTTCTATCCTCTTTAGACACCTGCACTGTCATGCACAAACCCGTAGAGAGATACACAGATGTATGTGATCGTTAAATAAACTCCTAAAAGTTGTCTCTCAGACAACCACCGCCACCACAAAAACAACAATAAAACAACCCGGATGTGGTGATGCTGTGTGCTAATAAGCTCAGCCCTTGGGAAGTGGAGGCAGGAGAGGGTTCGAGGCCATCTTTGGCTATATAGTTGGAGACTAGTTTGGGCTACATGATGCCCTCTCTCAAAACTAAGGTAAGATAAAATGAACATTGACATTTAAGAACCATGGGATAAGAACGTCCTTTGGCAACTCTTAGTTCAATCCTCACCACCATATAAACTGGGCATTGTGACACAAACTGGTAACCCTGGCGCTGGGAGGTGGAGCCAGGTGGGTCAGGGATTCAAGATTATCCTTAGCTACATAGTCACTAAGGCTAGCCTGAGCTACATGAGACTCAGTCTCAAGAAAAGAAACTTAGGAACCATGGCATGGGGATGAAAGTGATGGGCCCCAGAGCCAGAGTGACGTTGGGTTTAGGATTTACTGCTTGCTTTGTACTTACTTCTCTTAACCTTTCTGAGACTTTATTTTACTCATTCCTAAAATAGGGCTGATAACAGAGAGCTGTGTTCAAGTCACGGGACCAGACTCAAAGAGTTGAGCGATTGATTTTATTTTAATAAACAGCATGTAGCTAGAGCAGATGCGTGAAGGTGTTCATCCTAGGGGTTTGTGGGTAATGTCTGCTCCCCCATCTGTCTTTTCTAGACCAACAGCAGCCATGCCCTGCACTCTTTGGATGTGCACCTTGAACAGGCTCTCCCCGGCTCCAACAACACTGGCTCCAGAGTGCTGCGCTTTAGCTGTGCCTATCCACTGGTCGTGAACATCAGCAAGCCTGTCTCCTACCCGGGGGTCTCCATTCCGTGAGTTATGCCCAGTCAACTGTCTCTGCAGCTAGGCCCTGGGCCACCCTGTGACTGGTCTTAAACTCAGAGAGATTGCCTGCTTCTACCTTGTGAGCACTGGGGTCAAAGGCGGTGCCACCGCTGCCTGGCATGTCTGGGCTTTTTAAAATGGGTTATGGGCTTGATCTAAAGTCGTCCTGCTATACGCTATATGGTAACATGCATTACCTCCTACTGTCCCGGTCCTTTATTTTTGGGGCGGGGGGAGAAGGCTGCCAGCACTCAGTGACCTTAAGCGTAAGTTAGAAGGTGAACACGAGAGTCCTTCTTCTCTTTGAGGTTTCATGGTTGGGGGGCTCTCCCTCTTATCCCTCTCTGGATATAGCTCCATCCATGTTCCAAATACCGGCGAGACTGTCATCACCCTGAGCATCTTCACAGACTCGAAACTCTCCACTCCACTTGAGAACAGTACAGCTCCTGTCGGCATGCCTCTCTACGTGGTCCTCAAGTCCACTGACAGTGATCCTGACCGGTTTGCCCTGGTGGCTAATGAGATCTTTGCAAGTACCAACCTCTCCAACACAGAGGCTAAGGCCACTTATCATTTTGTGAAGGAGAGGTAAGAGTCCATCAGGTCCCTGGGCTTGGGCTGTGATTTACTCGGATACTTTTGGACCCTAGCCTGCTTTTTTTATTCGCCTGACATAATTGCTGTCTTGGGGGCTTGCTGCTGAATAAGCTCCCCGTCTCTAGTTCTTTAAGATTCCTCTACACTCTGGCAAACAGACATGGAGAGGAAGTAAAGACTGGTAAATGTTTGCTGAGTGAATATATCCAGCCTCATTTTACAGATGAGTAAACTGAGGCTCAGGGCAAAAGATCTCACAGCCAATAGATGACATTCATTTCTTCTACTCTTCTCCCCTTCCCCAGTTACTGAGGGCCTAGAGTGATGAGATCACAAATAATGCTAACATTTCAGAGTGTCACATGCTGTTACATATGAAGTACATTACACACAATAGCAGCCAGCTAATGATGACGTAGTGTTTGTCTCATGCCAGGCATAGTGTGTGAGTCATATCGGTTCACTGAAATCTTACACACTGTGATGTAGTCATACTTCAAGTCCCACCTTACTCAAGGAGAAACCAAGGCTCAGCTCAGGTGTTGGTAGGTGACTCGCTTTGCTAAGCGTTGAGCACACTAAGAAAAGAGCTGGGTCTCTTAGCCAGGTGTGACGGCCTAGGTCCCAAATCCAAGCACTTGGGAGGCTGAGGCAGGGGAATTACCTAGAGTACCAGGCTAGCCAAGTAAGGCAACAAGACCCTGTTTTAAAAGTAATAATTATTGGGGGCTGGAGAGATGGCTCAGAGATTGAGAGCACTGACTGCTCTTCCAGAGGTCCTGAGTTCAATTCCCAGCAACATGGTAGCTCACAACCATCTGTAATGGGATCTGATGCCCTCTTCTGTCCTGCAGAAATATATGCAGGCAGAACACTAATAAATAAATAAATAAATAAATAAATAAATAAATCTTTAAAATAATAATAATAGCAATAATAATAGTAATAATAAAAGCTGGGCACGGTGGTGCGCGCCTCTAACCCAAGGGCTCAGACAGAAGAGGGAGTTAAAGGCTAGCTTCAGCGACATAGTGAATTCCAGGCCAGCCTGAGTTACATGAGATTGTGACTCAAAATTAGCAAGAGAATGAATATCTCCTTCCTTTTCTATCACGTTTTATGCATGTTGACAGTAGTCTTCCTAGAAGCCTAGTGGATTATTCATCCATTTGCGGATCACAAAACAACCCCATGAAGTGTTGTCTCCTCCACTGTGCAGATGAGAGAGCAGAAGGCTCAGGCTCAGAGTCTGACAAAGGACTGCTTACACTAGCCTGGTCCCAAAGCACACTGCTGAATTTGTCCGAGTATGCAATTAGCTTTTCCTGTATTCCCAAGGTTCTGGAGTTCCTATCTAGGTAGGAACAGCACTCTGGTCCAACTTGGCCACATAGTGGCTACCTAACATCTCCATACCTCAGTTTTCTCCCTGTTTAAAAAAGAAAGGGCAGGGCAGGGGGCTGGAGAGACGGCTTGGCAGTTAAAAGCACTTGCTGCTCTCACAAGGGTTTGGCTTAGGTCCTCAGCACCCACATGTTCCAGATGATGGGACACCCTCTTCTGACCTCCATGGGTACTCTATTCCTGTGGTCCACAGACACACTATAGGCAAACACTGACAGACAGAAAATAAAATAAATAAACCTTTAAAAATGGGGAGCAGGAACAATTAAAATGCAAATAAAGAAAATATCCAATAAAAAAATAAATAAATAATGGGGAGAAAGGGCTGGAGAGATGGCTCAGAGGTTAAGAGCACTGACTGCTCTTTCAGAGGTCCTGAGTTCAATTCCCAGCAACCACATGGTGGCTCACAACCATCTGTAATGGGATCCGATGCTCTTCTAGTGTGTCTGAAGACAATGACAGTGTACTCATATATATACAAAATAAATAATATTTGTTTTAAAAAATGGGGAGCAGTCAGAAGTATGGTCTACCTCAGAGTACTGATGTGGGGAATGAAATAAAATAATCCGTGTAAAGTCAGTTCTCAGCCAGAGATCCAACACCCATTATTACATAGGACAAGTTAAAGTGGCAAAAATCAAACTTTGTATGTCCAGACCTCGGGCCCCAAGCCTGGGTCTTAAAGATGAATGCTCGGCTTTCTCCCTGCAGCTGCCCAGTCCGCGGCCGGATGCTCCAGGACTTGAGCAACGGGGCCTCCATATACGTGATACTGGCCTTCACTGTCTCACGATTCTTGAATAGTGACACGCTCTACTTACACGCCCAAGTGACCCTCTGTGACAAGCGAGTGGGACACCCATGCCAACCGGTAAGTAGGGTTCCTGAAGGCCAGCGATGCAGCTGGGACTGAACCAAGGGCGGTTGTGGGATTGTGTGCGGGCTCACTTTCTAGGGAGCAGGCTTTTAGGAAAGTTAAAGCCAACATTTGAAGACCTGTGTCTTGTAGATGAGGATGAGTGAACTTATTTGGGCCGTGGGCATGAGTTTTTGAGGTCCTGGGGGAAAGTCTCCAGAGCTGTCTTGTCGCCCACAGTCTTGTAGTGGGAAGAATCCCCTGAGGAGAAAATCACCCTGGGACGCTCGAGCTGAGACCCACGTGGAGCCTAGTGGTGGCAAGTGGATCGTGTTTGGACCTCTCCGAATAAGTGGTACATGGATAGACCAGGAAAGGGCATCGGATCCCCTGGAACTGGAGTCCCAGATGGTTGTGAGCCCCGGTATGGGTGCTGGATTCTCTGAAAGAGCATTCAGTACTCTTAACTACTGAGCCGTCCAGTTCCTCCAGGCTCTGCGCCTCCTTTCCTGTCCCATCAACTCAGCCTTCTCAAGCTGTCTCTCATGCCAACCTCAATTCCATCTTTTTTCTTGTCCTGGAACAATCGTTTGTTTTTCTATTTTATTAGAGTACTTTAACCCTCATTAAGAAATCCCACGCCTTTAGTAAATCAATCCAGAAATATATTCTCTGATGGACCCTTCTGAGTCCCAACCTTAAAAAACAAAACAAAACAGCCCCTTTTCCTTTTGTGCCACCCTGATGGAATGGTGGGTGAGCGTCCTGTGTGAGGGGCACTTTGAACTCAATCTCTGTTTCTGTGTGGTTGCAGAGTCCAGAGCCTCCGGCAGCAGGAACTCAGCAGGTTGGTATAAAGGTATTTCTTTAGGGAAGAAGGGTCTCATGTTACGTGGATTCTCTAGGAACTCACACAGGGTCTAGGCTGGTGCTGATCTTGGATACTGTTTCTCCTCTGAGCTATGTGACCACCTTGTTAAACCTCCTGAGTCTCATGTACATGAGTCTCATGCAGTACATGGCAGAGTTAATAATGAAGCTGTTGCCTTATCCTGCCTCAAAATCTGATACTACCCAGAAATGACTCAGAGTTAGGGGTTGAAGGTTTAAAATGCACAGGGGACAGTGGAGCATGCTGGAACCCAGAAGTTTAGTACCAGCTTGTGCAAGATAGTGAGACCCTACTTGACATAAAAGCCAGGTACAGAGGTTTACCCTGTGATTCCAGCACTTAGGAGTTACAGGCTGGAGAATTAAATGTTCAAAGCTAGCCTTGGCTACAGAGTAAATTTGAGGCCAGGCTGGACTATGTGTCTTAAGGCAAAAGAAAAGAAGAAAGGAAACAGAGCAAGACAAAACAGTGTACACAATCACACTCCAAACTGAGGTTGCTTAGTGGAGAGGTGCTTGCTGCTAAGTTTGATTATGTTCTATCCCTGGGAACCATGTGTGGTGGGAGAGAACCAGGAAAAGATGTCCTCTGACCTCCACATGGACACCATGACTTGCATGTACTAAATAAATAAATAAATAAATAAATAAATGTAATAAAAAGTTAAAACTCTCCCAGACTCTGAAACCTCCTCGAATCCCATTTTTAAAATATTTAATTTTAAATTATGCATATATGTGTGTGTACCCTATGCACATGAGTGCTGGCACTCAGGGACGCCAGAGGTGTCAGATTGCCCTGGAACCTAAGTTACAGATTTTTGTGACCTGTCTCATGTGGGTGCTGGGAACTAAGCTGAAGTCCTCTGCAAGAGCAGTCAGTGCTCTTAACTGCTGAGCCATCTCTCCATCCCCTTTAAAACTAATTTACAACCATTTCTTTCTTTCCTCCAGGAGCCTGGAAATCCATCTTTCTCCTGATCATGATTGGCTGGATGCTGGAATAAAATCTGACCCATTCTCCTGACTCCAATCCTAGAGTTTAGTGTCTAGTTTATTTGTGGAGACAAGGGTGGAGTGGGGGAAGGGTTGAGTCAAGGCAAGTAGTGTGGGCTCTGATAGGTGCCAGAGAAGCTGCGCATAGACCAGTTTGTAACTCAATCCTGTGGGGAAGGTGGATGCTGCACAATGGCCTGTTTGCTCTTCAACCCTTCTCTAACTGGGACTCTTGGGGGAGGGTGTGTGATTACAGTGCTCAATATGATGGGGGAAGAGTAGAGGATTTGTTGTCAATAAACACAGGGAATTCTACATTTTCTGATTCCTGTCAGTATAATGTGAACAGAATGATTCAGTGTTTCAGGTCAATGGTCTGAAGGATTGGAGATGGGAGAGAGAGAGAGAGAGAGAGAGAGAGAGAGAGAGAGAGAGAAAGAGAGAATGTGTGAAAATCACTTTATTCTCTCTATGGAGCTTCATCTCCACATATGTAAAATGAAAGTTTTGACCAGATGACCTCTGCTTCTATATGGGACTCATTCCCAGGAAGCCCTTGGGCCTTGATCAGCTGACCCTACTGTTTGTCTGTCTCTTTCTTTCTCTCTTTCTTTCTTTCCTGCAAAATGACCAAAACTCTTCAGTTCCAGAATGAGAGTTAAATGCATGTATATAATATTGCCCAAGCCTTTTCATCCTTTTCCTTGGTTATTCCAGGCTTCATCAGGTCCCCTTTCCTAGTCGAAGGTTGAGGATGGATGCAGCAACAGTGTTTGTGCTGTAATCGTTTATCCATCCCAAACCAGATCGATTACATCCCTGGGACCATGTTATACCCTGGAGATTCAACAGTTCACAAGGCAATCTTAGACAAACTTAAGGACAGGGTGAATGAGCGCTGGAAGAAGACTGTGGCCTAGGAAATGGGGCAGGTGTTAGGTGTCAGCAGGCAAGCCACACAGGCTGATGTGAGGAGACCGAGGCTGGAGGATTATTCTGGGTCTGAGGCCAGCTGGGTTATATATATCAAGACCCTGTCTCAAACAAATAAACAAACATATAGGCAAAATACTACAAAGGGTTTGGCTCAGCAGTAGAGCATTGGCATAGCATATACAGTACCTTGAGCTTGATTCTTAAAACCACAGTAAACAAGCTCAAACAACCCCCACACATACGTACGCCAAGAAAACAATCAGAGAACAGAAGCTAAATTCGGTGGTGCATACCTGAAGTCACTGTGCTGGAGAACTGGAGTCGAGAAGATCAGGAGTTGAAAGTCATCTGGAGGTCGCTCAGCTTTGTAGTGAGTTTGCCAGCCTGAGTTTCACATAACCTTGTCCAAACAAATGGCAAACTCAAGGAATACTGACAACTGATTAAAAAAAGAAAAGAAGATGTCACCCAAGTTTAGCTTGGGGAACCAACAAATTTCTTGGGGTTACCCATAGGAGCATAGGTGAAGGATTACTTCCAGGGGCTTAGCTGACTCAAAGGAAGATGCATCAGCAAAAGGCCCTCCCTGGCATAGGTGAAACCACAAAGATGACATCCCTGGAGCTGCCTGCCCAAAACTCAGCTGCACCAAAACCTCTTCCCCAGTGACTGTTGCCCATATAACCTTGGGAGGACCCTGTGAGTGTTGGAAGTTTCTTCAGCACCCTGAATCTTGACATTTTTCGTAGCTTTCTTAGGATTGTTTCTCTTCCCTCCAGGATAGAGTGTTTCAGTTGGAGGAAGTCGCTATAGAACAGTAAACAGCGGAATAAAAATTCAATGTATGGACCTGGGTTTGATGGTGTTCATCTTTAGTCCCAGACCTTGGGAAGCATGAATATGCAGAGCACTATGACTTAGGGACCAGGCTGGTTCACACAGTGAGTTCTGAGACCTTGTCTCAAAAAAAATATACAAAAAGAGATGGGTAGGTGGCTGGAGAGAGATTTTAGCAATTAAGAGCACTTGTTGCTCTTGCAGAGGACCCCGGTTTGATTCCTAGCACCCATATGGCAGCTCACAATAGTCTGTAACTCCAGCTTTAGGAGATCTAATGCCCTCTTCTGGCCTCACTGGGCACTGCATGCTTGTGGTACACTTAACTTTTTAATTAATTATTTTTTATTTTATGTATATAGATGTTTTATCTGCATGTACATCTAAGTTAAATTCAGCAGTCTTTTTTTCTATTTATTTGAGAATAAGCACATGTGTGCCTAATGCATGCTCATGGTCATGTTTGCCATAGGACACTCTGATGGTTTGAATAAGAATGGCCCCCATAGATTCAGGTGTTTAAATGTTTGGCCCATAGGAAGTGGCACTATTAGGAGGTGTGGCCTTGGAGTAGGTGTGGCCTTGTTGGAGGAAGTGTGTAACTATGAAGGCAGGCTTCGAGGTTTCTCCTATGCTCAAGGTATGCCAGTGTGACACACAGTGGTCTGCAATCTGCAGATCAAGATGTAGGACTCTCAGCTCCTTCTCCAGCACCATGTCTGCCTGCAGGTTGCCATGCTTCCCACCATGATGATAATGGACTGAACTTCAGAAACTGTAAGGCAGCCCCAATTAGATGTTTTCCTCTGTAAGAGTTGCCTTGGACATGGCGTCCCTTCACAGCAATGAAACTAAGACAGACAGCATATAGAGGTTAGAGGATAAATACGTGGAGTCAATTATCTCCTGCTGTTGTGTGGGTCCCAGGGATCGAATCTGCTGTCAGTCTGCACAGCAAATGCTTTACCCACTGAGCCATCTTGACACTCCTTTCAGGTCTTTCTGAAACAGGGTTTTGTTATATGGATCAGGCTGTGCTTGAACTTGCTATGCTGCTGTCGGCTTTGAGTGCTGAGACTGCAGGCATGAACCCCTGCGTTCTACTCTTCCTATCTTATTTGGTTAAATGAGAAAGTTATATTTAACCAACTCTTAACATTTAATAAAAATGATATGTATGAATATTCTTTGTTTTTAAACAGGTTCTCCTGATGTAGCTTTGGCTGTGCTGGAATTTGTTATATAGACGAAGCTCTCCTCAAAACGCACAGAGATCCACTTGCCTCTGACTCAAGAGTGCTGGGATTAAAGGTATGTGTCACCATGCTTAGCTGGGTATTTGTGTTTTGCCTGTATGTATGTAAACCTACTACTTGTGTGCTTGGTGCCCATAGGGGCCAGGAAAGGGTATTGTGTCCCCTGGAATTGGAGCTGTTGAATGGTTGAACACGGTTGAGAGATACTAAGTAGTGCTTGGAATCAAACCCCAGTCCAAGAGCAAGTGCTCTTAACCACTGAGCCATCTCTCCAGCCCCAAATCTAGTCTTTTTTTACTTTTAATCATGCTGGTTGGTATACTTCCATTGATATATTTCATTAAATATGCAGCACATCTTTTTAAAATAATAAAGCAAGCCAGGTGATGGTGGCACAGGTCTTTAATCCTAGCACTCAGGAGGTAGATACAAGCAGATCTCTGTGAGTTCAAGGCCCACCTGCTCTACAGAATGAGTTCCAGAACAGCCAGGTCTACCAAAAATAAATAAAGAATAATAAATTAACTTTAGCATTTGGAAGGTAGGAACAGGAAGATCATGGAGGGGGTTCAAGGTTTGCTTGAATTACAAAGTAAATTTAAGGATAACTTGGTTTACACAAAATTCTGAGTAGACAAACAATGAAAGTAACTGAAGATTTATGTATACTTAAGAATTATGGGGTGGACTGGAGAGATGGCTTAGCAGTTAAGAGCACTTTTCAGCTCTTCCAGAGGTCCTGAGTTCAATCTCCAGCAACCACATGGTGGCTCACAACCACATGGGATCCAATGCCCTCTTCTGGCATGCAGGTGTACATGCAAATAGAGCACTCATACAAAAATAAATAAATCTTTTTTTTAAAAAAATGTATGATTGCTTTTGAAATGGGAACCCAAAGACTATTGAAATGTGAGAACTCATTTTCACATGAAAATTATCACATGACGGAGTTACTTTCAAATTACAGAGGGAAATTGAGCCAGGCATATCTGGTCACACCCGGAAGCTCAGCGTCTGGCGAGTAGATGCAGAAGTGGATGCAGAAGGATTAGTTCAAAGTTGACCTTGGCTGTAAAGCAAGTTCCAGGCTAGCCGGGACTCGATGAAACCCAGTCTCAAAATATAAACGAGGGGAAGTTGAGGGCAATTGCTCTTCTGTCATGAGAACTGGTCAGATCTCAGCACCCATAATAGGTGCTCACAAAATCTCCAAGGGATCCAGTGCCTTATGGCCTCTGAGGGTACCAACTTGTTACTCTCCAGTGCTTTAAATTGTATTTTTATCATTTAATTGTATTTATCATATTTAGAGATGATGGTTTTGAGCGGTGAGCGGCCAGACATAGATGCTGGAAACCGAACATGCAACCCTTGAAAGAGCAGCAGCGATAGCTCTGATAGCATTTAACCGCTGAGCCAGCTCTCCAGCCCCTCATCAACTCTTAATTCTAATAGTGACCCCTGAGTAGACAGTGACCCTGGCAGGTCACAGGCGCAATCTGACTTCCTGGTTCCGGAGGGAGGGGGACCGAAGTAGGTTGGGCGGGATTCCCTAAAGCCCGGTCACAACCAGGCAGGCCACCTTAAGCCTCGCGGACACAGCGCCACCTAGTGGTGGAATCCGGTATGGTGCGAGGAGACCGAGCTAAGTAGCCGCTGTGTCATGCGCAGAGCGACGCACCGGTCCGGCGCCTCCTGCGCAGTGATCCACCCGCCCACGGCCCAGGACAGTAAAGGGGCGGGACACGAGAGCGGCCTGAATCTCCATTGGTCAATTGTAGGCAAAAGGAGGCGGGGTAGCCACTAGCCTTGACTTTCTATTGGCCAGGGGCAAGCAGAGAGAGGCGGAGCCGGGCGGCGCGCGCTCCAGGGCGTGCGGCTTGACGGGCGTGGAACGGCCGTTAGGCGACCTGAGGAGCGGATTCGCGGCTCGTGCGGACGTGGTGACCGCCGTCGGTATCCCAGAGTGAGGGAGGTCGCCGCTCGCTCTCAGGCCCGTGTAAGTTCTTTTTTGGGGGCTCCCGCCGAAGCGGCGGTCCCTGTCCCTCATTCCGTTATCCCGGGAAAACCTTGGAAAGTCGGGACCCAGCTTCTGGGGGTTGTGTGTGTGGGGGGGGGAACCCCGTGGAGAGCGAGGCGCATGCGCAGATGGACCGAGCCGTAATTCCACCCCAATCTCTTCTCTCACCGGCTGAGTTTCCTGGCTAAGGATCCTCACACGCCCCCTCGCGTCTCCGTCCTTCCTCCCTGCACCTCGCGTTCCCCTTGTCATTAACTCCACGGCAGTTTCCATACGTGTGTGCCAGATGCCCCCTGCCTTCGTTAAGAGCCCACGGCCGGCGGGAAGAGCCCGGCAAGAATAGACGTTAAGCAAGTTATCACTCGGCGAGTGGAGACCTTTCACAAAGGGCCGGGAACTGAAGGCGCCGGTGTGGTGGGGTCAGCGAGCCATCCCCGCGGAGGTGGCGTCTGAGCTGAGGGGTAGTTGAGGGGCAGAGGACGCCTGGGGACGGCCTAGCTCTCTCCCAGGGCTTTGCTACTGCATCTAGCAGGAAGAAGCTAGCGATGGTACTGTGAGACGGCCCCCAACCCCCATCCGCAATTAGCTGAAGCTAAGGTCAGTGGTGGGCAAGTTGAGGAACCTGGTCTGAGGCTTGGGATGAATCAGAACTTTAGTTTGTCTAGCAGAGTGTTAGAACATTTGACTTTAGTAAATCAGGAAGGTCAGACGGTGTCTGTTTTGTTGTTGTTATTGAAATAATGAGCATTAAATAAGCCCTTAGCTCAAGTGAGGCAGGCCACCCACTACTTAGTTATGTCCTCTGCCCTCCCTCTCTTTTCTTTCTTTTTTTAGGTCTAGGCTGGCCTAAAATTTACTGTATAGCCCAGGGTGGGCTTCTGCTGTTGTAGTTTTGGATTTTGAGACAAGATCTCACTGTATGGTGTTGGCTGGCCTTGAACTCACTTTATAGACCAGGGTGGTGTTGAACTCACAGAGATCCTCCTGCTTTCACCTCCCTTGCTGGGATAAAGATGTGCAACTCCATATCAGACCCAGACTGCCTTGAATTCATATTAATTTTGCCTTAGCCTCCACAGTGTTGAGATTCCAGGCTCACATGTGACCAGTAGTTTTTCTTTAACGTGGTATGATACATTTCTGATGGTGCAAGGCCAGACAGACAGTAGGCAGTCAGTAAAATTGGGTTGATGAATATAGTATCAGAACAGGGTTTCTTAAACTTCTCCCCCTCTCCTCTTTCCCCTCTCCCTTCCCCTCCCCCTCTCCCTCTCTTTCTCTCTCCCTCTCCTCCCCCCCTTCCCCTCTCCCCTCTCTCTTTTTAATGTTCATTAGTAGTTTGCCTGCGTGCATGTCTGTGTGAAGTTGTCAGAAGTCCTGGACTAGAGTTATAGACTGTTGTGAGTTGCTATGTGGGTTCTGGGAATTGGACCTGGGCACTCTGGAAGAGCAGCCAGTGCTCTAACCACTGAGCAGTCTGTCTCTCTGGCTCTTAGACTGCCACTTTTGATCCCCTTTTTTTGCCTGGAAAATTTTTAGGAGATCTTGAGTGTGTAAGTATATCAAACATTTGCTGACAAGTGATGAAGAAACTTACTTTGAAACAATTATTTGAAGTTTGGTTTGGTAACCTGTGCTTATAATCCTAGTACTCGGGAAACAGGCAGGAGAATTTGTAAAAGTACTGGCTAGCTCAGTTGGTGGAGCATGAGACTCTTAATATCAGGGTTGTGGTTTGAGCACCACATTGGGTGCCAAATGTAAAAGTACTGGGGGCTTTTCTACGCCCACCCTTGGTCCCAAGTGTTGACAGAGATTTTTATATTTATTTCATATCATATATATTTATATATAAACAGTTGCATTTTATATTTATTAAAAGTCTCAGCACGGGCAGGATTGAGCTATTGTAACCTGACTGTGTTGTCTTGGCATACTTCCCAGCCATGTGATGTTACCTGTCATCCTAGACTCCCTCTGGCACTTCTTTCTTAATGTACATCCTCATGGTGACCTCCTCTGTCCCACCGGAGACCTTCTCTCTCAATCGCTGGGCTCGGAAGTCCCACCTTACCCTCTCCTGCCCAGCTATAGACTGATAAGCTCTTAATTGACCAATTAGAAGATGATGAAGAACAATGTTTTACAAAATTCTGAGTCAGGAAACGCTTCATAATAATGACAGTACCAAGTCTGGACTGCAGTCGAATATACACTGCACAAAAGCGTCCCCAGCATCATTGCCTGGAGTTCAGTGCTAGTCTGATCTGCAGACTGACTTCCAGCCAGGGCTACATAGAAGACCCGACTCAAAACAAGAGAACGAAGGTCTCTGGTATGTGTATAATTTTTATCATTTATTAAAGACAACAGCTAATTTGTATTTTTTTAAAGATTTATTTATTCATTTTTATATATATGAGTATACTGTCACTGTTTTTGGACACACCAGAAGAGGGCATCAGATCCCATTACAGATGGTTGTGAGCCACCATGTGGTTGCTGCGAATTGAACTCAGGACCTCTGGAAGAGCAGCCAGTGCTCTTAACCCACTGAGCCATCTCTTTGTATATTAACGAGGTGTTTATTTTTACATAATTAAATATTGCCAGGGATGGCGATCGATGCTTGCATTCTCAGCACTTGGAAGATAGAGGTTTGAGGATAATCCTTGGCTACATAGCAAATGCTAGGCCACCTTGGGCTACGTCAAACCTTGTCACAGAAACCAAAAAAAATCTTGGGTGATTGTTTGATATTGCAGGATACAAACCATCTTCAACAGTTTTCAGAGTTGATATTTTGATGTTATCACTATCCATACTGAGAACACTACTCCCCATAAATACATAGTACAAAATGGCAGAAGTGTGTTTAGGGCCATTTAATATTTATCTGTGTGTGTGTGTGTGTGTGTGTGTGTGTGTGAGAGAGAGAGAGAGAGAGAGAGAGAGAGAGAGAGAGAGAGAGAGAAAGAATGAAAGAGAGAGAGAAAGAGAGAGAACAAGAACACTTTCAGGAGTTCTTTCTCTCCTTATACCATAGGATCCAGATGCAAGAATTGATTGAGGTTGTCAGGCCTGTGGCAAGTCGTTAAACCTGCTGAGCCATCTCATTAGCCTGTCAAACAGCAGTTTTTCAGGTCAAGCATTTGAACACCATACATCACATACACATGCTATATAACGCCAAGGAAGACTTTGAATTTCTGGTCTTGATGCTACAACTAGAGATGTGTGTTGTTCCTTTGCTCTGTTTTGTGTGGTACTGCAGATCCAACGTGAGAAGTTGTGTGTACTGGAGAAGCACACTGCCAACTGAGTGCCTCCCTAGTCTTGTGGTTTGTTTTGTTTCTATCTTGTTTTTTTTTTTTCTTTTTTGAGATCTCACTGTAGCCCTGGCTAGCCTGGAACTTGCTGTGTAGAGATCTCTTTGCCTCCACCAGCTGCTGGAATTAAAGATATGTGACATGTCTGCTTCCCTGTGGGTTTTTTGTTGTTGTCGTTTGTCTTTTTGAGACAGGGTCTCATGTATCCCAGGTTGCCCTGGACCTCACTATAAAGCAAACTCCTGGTCTCCTTCTCTCCACTTCCCAAGTGGTGCAGATTACAGGCATACACCACTTCAAGCACAGACTATTTTGATGGCTTAAAAAGAAAAAAAGATAGTAGGAGAATATTAAAATTGTTTTCTTCATAAGGGGAGAAAACCTTGAATGCACGGTAAAAACAGTCTAGTTCATGACCTACAATGCCTCAAAGCTGAGCCAAGGTGTGTGAGGCAGTGTGTTTGGTATTGCACAGCTTGAGGGCATGCACAGTGCAAAGAGTTTGTGTTGCATGTTCAGAACCAGGGCTGCAGTGAAGTCAGGCAATACAGAACAGGTGAGCCAGGAACATCTTGCATTTGTTACATGTTTGATTTTGAATTGATAATTGGCTGTTATATATTCAAGCATCTTTTACTATTACTAGATTTTTTTACAATCTTCACTTTGTATTGTATCACCTACCAACCCATAGTTTAAGAAGTTGTATGCTGAAGCCATCCAATAATGGTACACACCCTTAATCTCAGCACTATCGAGGCAGAGGCAGGGGCAGGCCAATCTGAGTTGAAGGCCAGCCTGGTCTACAAAGTTAGTTCTAGGACAGTCAGGACTACATAGAGAAAAACAAAAGAACATAATGTGTGCTGGGCCTTCAGGATGGCTCAATAGATAAAGATGTTTGCTGCCAGGCCTGAGACCTGAGTGTCCATACGCATGTGCACACATGACTACACAGGCCCAAGGTTGATGGCAGTAATCGTTATCGATTTCTACCTAGTTCACCCAGGCAGAGCTGGCCAGGGTAGTTAATCTTTGAGCCAGCTTGCTCTTGGCATCCCCTATCTCTGCCTTCTGAAGCTGGAGTTACAGATGAGCGCCCACTCCCACTTGCATTTACTGGGGTTCAGAGTGTCTCCACTCCGGTTCTCATGCTTATGTGTGAGCATTTTAACTACTCAGCCCTTCTCCCAGCCTCTCAGTCTAGACCTTTATTATCTGTAAAAGGAGGATGATAATAGTAACTGACTCAGAATTGATATGTGTACTAGACATGACACATGATACATATATAAAGTATTTCTTATTTACCACAGGGTTTAATAGGAAGTTTTACATACATGTTACATTTTCTATATGAGTGAACATTTTTGTAGTGTATTCACTTTTAATTTAGTTACTAATTCTGTTAGGGGCTTTTATCTCCTTTCTATCTGCTTTCAGTTGTATTTCTTTAGCTGTATAGTTGATTATTTGTGTTGGGTTTTTTGTTGTTGTTGTTTGTTTGTGTATTTTATTTTAGAGAATCTGTAGCCTTCAGTGAGTCCTAAAAATCTTTTTTTGTTGTTCGATTTTTCTTGAGACAGGGTTTCTCTCTATACCCCTGGCTGTTCTGGAACTCACTCTATATATAGATCAGACTGGCCTTGAACTCAGAAATCCGCCTGCCTCTGCCTCCCGAGTGCTGAGATTAAAGGCAGGCATTACCACTCCTAGCCCCTGAAAATCTTTTTTTTTTTAAATATTTTAAGCATTTATTATATTTTATGTGGTATGTGTGTTTATTAGTGTGACTGTGGGCCTCCTTGTGCCGTTTGTGTAGCGGTCACAGAACAGCATCAGGCATCAGTCCTTGTTTTTAACATGTTTGGGACAAGGTCTTTGTTGTTTGTTGCTGTACACATCAGGCTAACTGGCCCACAAATCACTAGGGATTCTTTTGACTCTCATCTCAGTGTACAGAAGCACTGTGAGAAGAGCTACTGTCTTAGACTTTTTCTTGGTTTGCTTTTGGTGTGTGGTTGGGTTTTTTTATATGTATATTTATGTATCTTTGTGTATGTGTGCACCTACACACATTTGTGAAATTCCTGCAGAGATCAGATGAGGGTCTTGGATCCTTTGCAAGGTGGAATTACAGGCATTGTAAGCTGCCTGACATGGGCCCTGAGAAATGAGCTTTGAGCAGTAAGCACTCGTAACTGCTGACCTATCTCTCTAGTCCTGATTTGATATTTTAGGACAGGTTCTCACTGGGTAGTGCGGGCTGAAGATCTCCTGGGTAGCATCCAGAGTGCTGGGTTTACAGTGTGTACTATGTTCAGCCTAAAAAAAAATTTTATTGTTGCTCATCTGATTCTAAGCTTATTAAGAAAAGTCTAGAGTAACTTAACATGGTTTATTCTTAATTTTTTTTGTTTGTTTTTGTTTTTGTTTTTTTTTGAGACAGGGTTTCTCTGTGTAGCCCTGGCTGTCCTGGAACTCACTCTGTAGACCAGGCTGGCCTCGAACTCAGAAATCCGCCTGCCTCTGCCTCCCAAGTGCTGGGATTAAAGGCGTGCGCCACCACCACCCGGCTATTCTTAATTTTTTTAAAAAAAAAATTTATTCACAGATTTAAAAAAATTTTTTTAAACTTTTCACTGATACTTTGTGAGTTTCACACCATGGAGCCCAGTCCTGCTCATCTCCCTGTCCCCTCGTATCTGCCTTTCACCCTTGTAACCCCTCCAAATAAAACTCACACAAACAACAAAAACAGAGCATAGAGACCATCTCCCCATAAAAGCTGTAGTGTGTCACAGTGTGTCTCACAGCATGTCCCTCTGTCCACACGTCTTCACTAGCGGACGTTCACTGCAGTGCGTCACGGTCTAGTTCAAGAGCTCTGGCTTCTGTGAACCATCAATGTCGGATCCTCACCAGGACTCCTCCTGGTTATCCTGTTGTTGCCCTGAGTCACGGAGATCCCGAAACTTTGGAACAGCAAGACTGGTCCTTTCATGCATCTCAACAAGGGCATCACCCCACACCCATACCACCTCACAACAAATGAACCATGGAGCCAGCTCTCTCTCTTGCCCTTGAGGCTGCTGGCTCACCTGCTTCCCCTCAGTTGGCCCAGTACTACTGTGCTCTGCCCAGGTGAGGCACAGGGCCCACTCTCCTGAGTCCTGCAGCTGTTGATGTACAGGGCCAGCTCTCTGGCTCTCATGACCTCTCCCTGACTGCCTCTGAGGATGAGAGGGCAATAAGACAGCATCCCCTCCCCCAACCCAGGTTACCTCACAGCAGAGGGGTGGCTGGGCCAGCTCTCTTGTACTCTTGGGGCTGGCTCACCTGTGCCCCCTCCACCAGGGCCATCTTTACTCTGCTGCTCAGATAAGATGCAGGGCTTGCTCTCCCGAGTATTGCAGCTGTCAAGGGGGCAGGGCCAGCTCACCTTGTTATCATTGACAGTTGACTTCATCCTCCTCTCTTTCCATCCCTCCCTCCTTCCTTTGTTTATTTCATTTTGTTTCCTGGGATAGGGTCTCATGTAGCCCAGAGTAGTCTTTGTTTGTTTGTTTTTCCAGACAGGGATTCCTGGCTATCAGACCAGGCTGGCCCTGGAACGCATAGAGATCCACTTGCTTCTGCCCTGAGTGGTGGGATTAAAGGCACGAGCCTAGGATAGTCTTAACTTGTGCCTCTCCAAATAGCAGTGTTTGGGCAGGCATGGTGTAAGAAAGCTGAGAGTTCTACATCTTGTTCCAAAGACTGGCTTCCAGGGAGCTAGGATGAGAGTCTTAAAGCCCATGCCCACAGTGACACATGTCTTTCAACAATGTCCCACCTAATAATGCTACTCCCTGGGCCAAGCATATTCAAACCATCCCAGCTACCCTCTTATCTTCTCCACGTGCAGTATGGTTACACATACACATCAGAATGATAATCATGAATAATTTTTTTTTTTTTTTTTGGTTTTTCGAGACAGGGTTTCTCTGTATAGCCCTGGCTGTTCTGGAGCTCATTCTGTAGACCAGGCTTGCCCAGACTTTCAGATCCACCTGCCTCTGCTTCCTGTGTGTTAGGATCAAAGTTGTGAGCCACTACTTCCTAGCCAAAAAATAAATAATTTTTAAAATTTTAGTTATATGTATATGTGCATGTGAGGTGTGGGTGCAGGTGCCCAGGTCCAGAAGAGGGGATTGGATCCCCTGGAGCTGGAGTGACAGCGTGCTGTGATCTACCTGACATGGGTGCTTAGAACTGAACTCAGGTCCTCTGCGAGAGTAGTACACTAACTTAACCACTGAGCCATCTTTCCAGCCCCTTTTATTTGTTTCTTTGAGATGTCACTTTGTTATGTATTTCCTAGGTTATGTATTTCTTGAACTTTTTGTAGTATCAAGCAGTTTTTCTCTCAGCCTCTTGAATAGTTGGGACTACATGTGTGTCACCATGCCACCATGATTTATTTATTTTTGTTTTGTTTTGTTTTGTTTTGTTTTGTTTTGTTTTGAGACAGGGTCTCTTGTGTAGCTTTGGTGGTCCTGGAACTCTCTATATACACCAGGCTGGCCTTGAACTCATAGAGATGCCTCCGCCTCCGCCTCTTCATGCTGGGATTAAAGATGTTTATGTATGAGTGTTTTGTCTAGATTTTTTTTGTGTGCCATATGTGTACTTACTGCCTGCCACCAGAGACCTGAAAGACAGTGTTGGATTCCTAAGGTTACAGATAGTTCCTTTGTCCTCTAGAAGAACAGCCAGTACTCTTAACCGCTCTGAGCAATCTCTCCAGCCTTAAAATACTCTGTGGTATAAAATATGGGAAAATGCTTGATATATGGTATGCTGTTGTAAGATAGGTATTTTTTTCCCTTCAAAATGATATGTATCCTTTCATATGCTGATAAGTCTATTTGTTGACTGATAGCCCCTGGGCAGTTTTTATAAATCTTTTTTCTGGGGGGTGAGGGGAGGAAGGGATGAGGGGTGTTGTTAACCAGGGTTCAGCCTGGAAGAATTCTACTCCTTTTGATATGGCAGTAGAACTTAATGAGCAGCAGTCTTGGTGAGCAAATCTTTACAGACAAATTTTTATAAACATCCTTAGTAACCCTAAACTCCTAATTGTTAGAAGTAAAGCCCTATTTTTCTTAGCTTTCCACAGTCCCTAGGAAGTCTGGGTAGTATGTTAGTTATATCTTCCAGTCATATTTGAGGCAGTACTCCTTTAGCTGAATTCTGCTTTTGTGTAACTTATATTTTCCCAACCAAGTTTATTCATAAATCCTTTGTGCCATCAGTTTCTCGTTTCCAGCTTCTCCATTAGCAGCAAACCCAAGGGGGTGTGCTCTCTTTGAAGCTCTAGACCCCTTATTTGCCTTTGGCCTATGCATCGCTTTACGTGTGGCCCTTGTAATATCCCCTTTTTCTCCTTTTCTCCTGTTTTTCGTTTGTTTTGTTTGAGGGAGTCTCATTATGCTGTACAGACTTGTGGTAGTTCTTCTGCCTCAGCTTCCCAAATGTAGGATTATAGGTATGCAGTAGCACACCTAGCTGTAATATCTTTATAATAAGACCATAATTTATTTATCTAAACAGGGTATGTAGTCCTGGTTGACCTAGAATTCATTATGTAACTAGGCTGGCCTTGAATTTGTGATAATTCTCCTGCCTCTGCCCCTTGAGTGCTGGAATTATAGATGTGTTCCCTATGCCTAATCTACACTAGTAAATGTAAAGATTCCTTGGGTTCTGTAAACCATCCTAGCAAATAAACTCTAGGAGGGAGTCAGTGGATCGCTGACTTGCAGCTAGTTGATAAGCATGGGTACAACAAGCTGGGAATTAAGATAGCATTGGCAGAGATGGGTAGTTGGAACCAACACATGCACACACGCACACACACACACACACACACACACGGGGGGGGGGGAGGGAGGGAGACAGACACTGAGACTGATGCCCAAAGCATATTGTTAGAGTTAGGAGAAAACTGAATTTGTTTATTCTAACATCAAGATTATGGTGGGGTTTTGTTGTTGTTGTTGTTGTTGTTACTGTTTTGGTTTTGTTTTATTTTGTTCTATTTTAGTTCCATCTAATGGGGACAGAGTTACAAATAATTGTTTCATGGATACTGGAGAATTCTGACTGGTTACTCTTTCATTCTACAGTTGTCTCAGGTAACTGATGGCCATGCAGGAAAAATATCCAAATGACAGGTCTCCTCATGCTACTTCACCGGGTGAGTAGTCTTCTGATTAAATTTTGGCTTCTCCTAGTGTGTGTGTGTGTGTGTGCAGGTATGCTGTCTGTGCATATGGAGTCCAGAAGTTAACTTCTAAGTCTGTGAGTTAACTTCTAAGTTCTGAGTGAAATCGGGAGGAACAGCATGAATCACTGTGTTCTACTCATGTGCTACCCCACAAAGATTGGAATTCTTGGATGCCTGCCATCTCTTGTACCAAGAAAGCTGGGAATTTATCTCTAGAATAGATTGACAAGCTTTTGAAAACTAAATAGATGTGCACTGTAGGTATGTGAAGTATGCGTATGCTAAACACACATAGAAAATGTAACGAGAGGGATTTAGTTAAGGAAGCTAATTTCAGATCAGAATAGTAAAATAACTTGATTTTTTTGAGATGTCAAAAAATGCCGTTTTTTTTTTTTTTAATTCAACTTTAACTAGACAAATGCTTTTTAACTTTGGAGTCTCACAGTACCTGGCTCCTGGTAGACCCTGGTACATCTTTGTGGTATCTTCTTAGGTTTGCTATCTTTCTTTCTTTCCCTCCCTTCTCTCCTTCATTTTATTTTGTATATGTGTGTGTGTGTGTGCAGGTGCAGGGGCCATGGAGGTCAGATTCTTTCCTGCCACCTTGTGGGATCTGGGCATGAACTCAGGTTGCTGAGGTTGTGCCCAAGTGCTTTTACCCCTGAGCCTTTTTGTTGACCAGCTTGCTTCTCACACACTGGGCATCATGATAAGCATCCAGATAACTTCAAGATTCCTTCAGTAGTTATTGAATATTTGCCATGTGCCCTGCACTGTCTTATATGTAAATTTTACTTTTAATATTGTGCAGGATAGCCTAACAAAGTTTCCTGCCTTTTTCTGTTGTCTTCAGTAGCATGTCTTTCAGATTAATAATGGTCTTTATACCAACACAAGCGTGTACATACAAAGGAGGAGTTGTTGGTTTGGTTTTGTTGATTTGGCAGGGGTGATCAGGTCCTGAGGTCCTGGCTGACCAGGACTTCACTGTATGGACCAGTCTGATCTTAGACTTGAGGCAGCCACTCTGTGCCACTACATCTAGCTATACAGATGCTGCCGGTGACTTTAAGCTTAAGACTGGGACATACATATATATATATATATATATATATATATATATATATATATATGTATGTATGTATGTATGTATGTATGTATGTATGTATGTATGTATATCCCAGGCTGGTCTGAAGCTCCATTTGCAGCCAAGGATGACCTTGAAATCCTGGTCCTCCTGCTTCCACCTTCCAAGTGCTGGGATTATAAGTGTGAGGCACCACACCTATATACAAAAATATAGCATAAGTAACTCAAATGCCACACACTCACAGAATAAACATGAAAATATGTCAGATAAACTGGGCATGGTGGTGTAGTTTTAATCCCAGCATTCTGGAGGCAGAGGCAGATGAATCTCTGAGTTTAAGGCTAGCTTGGTCTACAGAACTAGTTCCAGGCCAGTCAAAGTTATACAGAGAAAACTTGCCCATGTATATATATGTGTGTGTGTGTGTGTGTGTGTGTGTGTGTGTGTGTGTGTGTGTGTATATATATATAAAATTTGAGTGTATATAGAGCAGGCATATTTTTTCAAATCAGAGTATAACTCAAACAGTAGGAGTCCTTAGAGAAAGGCTGCCTTCAGGAGAAAGTAAGAGTATGCGCTGTGAGTAGGAGGAGGTGAGAGAAAAATGATGACCATGGCAGATGCACTAAGCTTGACAGAACAAGGTGATTTGTGGTGAGATAACATTTGCCTGCTTCTAGTCAAAAAGTTTGTAGAGCGTATTTTCCAGTTTCAGCTTAAACGTTGGCACCTAAGTTACATGGGGGACAAGTAGCTGCCAGTGCATTTGTTTCTGTGGAGCTTCAGAACAAGCTAGGAATTGACAGCAGTTTATAAAGTAATCTAACTTTGAGCTGCTCGTGATGGCGCACCCGTGTGCCGCTCTCGGAGACAGGTGGAGTGCGGGTTCAAACTCACCCCTGGGCTATGTGTGAGTCCTGAACCCACCTCAAAAGAGAAATATATTTGGTTTCTCTTCTTTTGGTTTTACTAAACTTTGAATCCTAAGCTTTATAGATGCAAGTGCTTCCACTGAGCTACAAAGAAAGAAAAAAAGGAACAAATAAATGAAGGATCTTAAACAAGCCAGTATTGGTGGTACACACCTGTAACACCTGTAGCACTACACTTGAGGTCAAGGCAGGAGGATCAAGAGTTTGAAGGCTAGGGCTGGAGAGATGGCTCAGTGGTTAAGAGCACTGATTGTTCTTCCAGAGGTTCTGAGTTCAATTCCCAGCAACCACATGGAGGCTCACAACCATCTGTAATGGGATCTGATGCCCTCTTCTGGTGTGTCTGAAGACAGCAACCGTGTACTCACATTCATAAAGTAAATCTTTTTAGCCGGGCAGTGGTGTCGCACGCCTTCAATCCCAGCACTTGGGAGGCAGAGGCAGGCGAATTTCTGAGTTTGAGGCCAGCCTGGTCTACAGAATGAGTTCAGGACAGCCAGGGCTACACAGAGAAACCCTGTCTCGAAAAAACCAAAAAAACAAAACAAAAACAAAAAATAGTTTGGATTTAAGTCTTTCTAGAACTTGATTTATTTTTTGCTAGCTTGTTTTGTAGACAAGAACTTGCTATGAGTCCAGGCTGAACTCAAGATTGGTAACAACTTCTTGACTTGGATTTCCAAATGCTGAGATTTTAAAGACTTTTTAACATTAAATGTATGTGGGTATGGATATATATGTATATATATATATGTACGTGAGTACACGTGTCAGGCCAGGCCGGAAGAGGATGGTATGTCCCTCTAGAGCTGAAGTCACAGGTAGTTCTGAGACACCCAAAGTAGGTGCTGGGAACTGAACTTAGATACTCATGGAGGGCAGTATGTGTTCTTAACCACTGTGCCAACTCTATGACATGTTAATTTTTTTAAAAAATCCTAATCTAACTTGCCTAATAATACATTAAAGAAGCTTTGAAGTCACATCCTGTTAGTCTTTTTTTTTTTCTTACTTGCTCAAAAACTGGAGTGTTTAATTTTTTTCATTTAAAATTTTTAAAGATTATATGTGTATAAGTGTTCTGCCTGCATGCATGTTTGTGCCAAGTGCGTGCCTGGTGCCCTCAGAGGCCAGAAGAGGGTATCAGATCCCATAAAACTAGAGTTAGAGATGGTTGTGAGTTGCCATGTAGGTGCTAGGAATCCAATCTTTATCCCCTGGAAGAGCAGGGGCTCTTCAATGCTCTTCATTGCTGAGCCATTTCTCCAGTGATGTACATGGGTTCTTTGTATCGTCCTCACTATGTAACACTGGCTAGACTGGAACTTGCCATGTAGCCCTGGCTAACCTTGAACTATCTTTGTGCAAGGACTAGATGGACCACTACACAGACTCACCTTAACCTGTTTGGATGAATTTTCAAAATTTATCTGACTGACCTGTTGTGGGTACCTTGGTTTAGACTGGCAGTAGTTTTCAACAAAGAACTGAAATCCCTGTTGTATGTGCAGCCTTGGGACATGTAGGATAACTCACACCACTGTGATTGAAGGAGGGTTGAAACTAATCAGTTTGTAGGGACCAGGTGTATGTGTAGACTACATCATAGGTTATACATTGAAGAATATTTAGGTTCAGAATACTAATCTCATCCGTTGAGAACCCATGTAAAGTATTGTGGCTTCTACTTTTCAGTACATTGTGTGTATGTCTGTGTGTCTGTAGGGAGGGAGGACTCTTGCCAATAAATAGATAGATGGATGGATGGATGGAAAAAAACCCAAATTCCCTAAAGATGACTTGTTTTTTAAGACAGGGTCTCCCTATGTAGCCTTGACTGGCCTAGAAATAGCTGTGTAAATGTGGCTATCTTTGTACTTCTACCTTCCAAGAAGAGGATTATGGGAATGTAGTGGCACTATACCAGGCTTCTTGGTAGATCTTATTTCTATCTTTTAATATTTTCAGGTTTCTTGTTGTTTTCATTAAAAATCAGCTAACTCAGGCTGAAGAGATGGCTCAGCAGTTAAGAGCACTGACTGTTCTTCCAGAGGTCCTAAGTTCAATTCCCAGCAACCACATGGTGGCTCACAACCATCTGTAATGGGATCTGATGCCCTCTTCTGGTGTGTCTGAAGACAGCAACAGTATACTCACATACATGAAATAAATAAATCTTCCAAAAAAAATCAGCTAACTCCGCTAAGCCCAAAGGCACACACTGTAACCCTGGTTACTCAGGAGGGTAATATAGGTGGATTGTCATGAGTGTGAAACCAACCTATGCTACAGAGTGATAACCATATCTCAAGAAAACAGAACATGCCTTTAATCCCAGAATTCCAGAAGCAGAGACAGGCTGATCTCTGTAAATTTGAGACCAGCCTAGTTGGCATTCATAGCAAGTGCCCGGCTAACCTAGGCTTCATTGTAAGATCATGTCTCAAAACTACAACAATAGTAAAATAAAGCTAAACAACAGAAGTCAGTTAAGGAGCTCATAGTAGCTGAAATGGGGCTGAGAATAAGAAAGGTGAGGCCTGCTGCTCTTTTACAGGTGCGGTCTTGTTTGCTGTGGACACAGCCATTACACAATGCGCCCCTAGGGTTTCCATATACTGCTTTGTTAGCAGTCGACCTGTTTGGAACGTTTTATTCCTGATTAGGTTTTCAAGAACTACATTGTGTATAGTGTGTGCTTAGAGCATGGCTCTAGTATGAGTCTTCCTGTGTCGCTATGATACAGTTTTATATAACTGTTAGAATGTAGCTCTAGGTGGCTAAGTGATTATTAAACTAAATGTTCTTGTGGTACAGGACTAATAACACAACTGAATTAGCGACAGTCCTTTGGAAAGGGCCTACCTTGTCTTGATAAATCGAGCTTCGGCAATGTGGATAGACAGTTAAGGAATTACATGTGGAATCACCTAAATACAAATTGACTGACCTTACACCCCAAAAAAGTGCTTAATTGAATTTCATGAGCTGCCTCACACTAAAGTGAAAAATGCCTCTTGTTACAGGTTCCAGTGTGATTCAGAAAGGCAGTTCTCTGGGGACTGAATGGCAGACACCAGTTATCTCAGAGGCCTTTCGGAGCCGCTTCAGCCGCTGCTCAAGCATCGCTGACAGTGGGGACACAGCCATTGGAACATCATGCTCAGACATTGCAGAGGGTGAGCTTGATTCCACTTCAACTGTCAGCATACACTGCCATTTTCAATTTGGATTCCACATATGTTGTCATTTGCAGAATGATCATAAGGACAGGCTATTCAGTCATGGAATCTGAGTTACCATAAATAATTTCAAGCATGCTTCTTTCTTTCTTTCTTTCCTTCCTTCCTTCCTTCCTTCCTTCCTTCTTTTTCTTTCCTTCTTCCTTTCTTTCTTTTAAAGATTTATTTATTTATTATGTACATGGTGTTATGCCTGCATATGTGCCTGCAGGCCAGAAGAGGGCATCAGATCCCTTTACAAATGGTTGTGAGCCACTATGTGGTTGCTGGGAATTGAACTCAGGACCTCTGGAAGAGCAGTCAGTGCCATCTCTCCAGCACAAGCTTATTTCTTAATAGCACCAGCTTTGCTGTCTTACTGTGGTGTGAGTACACAGACCTGTTCTTTGTTCTTGTGTCTGTGGTTCTAGAGACTGAGCCTTGGGCCTCACACATGCTACAGGTGTTCTGCCATTCAGACAGCCTTGCCGTATTGTCAATGGCCCCTTTCCATCTTTAATCTAGGCCCATTTGTACTATTCCCATTTTCAGTTTATCTACTAGCTAGTCCAGTTTTACTATTATGCATGTTCCAGTGGTCCCACAAGACCTTCTCCATGCCCTCTTCTTCACTGATCCCCTTCCATATCACTTTTTTTTTTTTTGTATCTCTAATGTCTCTGCCACTTGCCTTTGCATGTATGCACCAACTACCCATCAGTACTTTACGAGACATTTAAATGGGACGTAGAGGGCAGAAGATCTAAAGATAAAAATGACTATTTATGGGACCAGACATAGTGGTGCAGACCTTTAATTCTAGCACTTGGGAAGCAGAAGCAGGCAGATCTCTGAGTTCAAGGCCAAAGCACTTGTTGCTCTTGTAAAGGAACCAAGTGTATTTTCTAGCTCCCACTTCAGGTAACTCACAACAGCTCGTAACTTCAGTTACAGGGAGTCACGTGGTGCACATGCATACGTGTAGACAAAACACTCATACGAATAAAATAAGTCTTTTTTTTTTAAGTGTGCGTATTATTTTTTGTTTTGGGGACAGTGTTTTATGTAGACCAGGCTGTCTTTGAACTTGTTGTGTAGTCAGGAATAAGCTGATTTCCTGCTTCCGTCTCCCAAGTGCTGTATTGCAGGTGTGTGCTGCCGTGCCATCTTGTAGTGAAAGATAGAATGAAGCAGCAATGGAGGAGGTAAAGTAGCTTGTCTTTTCCTATTGGGAGTTGTCATCTCAGAAACTTACTACCTCCATCTGCTAACCTTGACTTAAGGTGTGACTTGCTGTTTTAAAGCCAGGGTCTTGGTTCCTTGTTTTAGCAGTGCTTATGGTCTCAGTGTCCTCTCATTACTGAGCTGTGGGGACAGGACGGGGACCTCTTCTGAGAGCTTCTGGTATGGTGCTCATCCCAGATCTGATACTGAGGAGATGAAATAGATTGCCTTCTGAGCCTAGACACTGCAGTCTCCTTCAGCCTTCAGTATTTAAGTTCTGAACTGCAGAACCTGCCCCTTAACTCAGAAGTTTCTTCTTTTTCATCCTAAGAGGCTCATGCATGCTATCTTATCAGAAGTTACTCTGGTTTGGGGGAATTCTATGTGCTTATTTGTTTTTTAACAGTTTGACTGTATAGCCCAGCCTGCCTGGAATTTCATATGTAGCTCAATCTGGTCTTGAATTGGTAATCCTCCCTCCTTAGCCTTCCAGGTGTGCTAGGATTATAGGTGTGTACAACCACTCTAGGCTTAGTTTGTTGTTGGTGGTATTGGTTTGGTTTTTTGTTTGGTTGTTTGGGTTTTTTTTTAGTATAATCTTTTATATACCTCCATGATAACCTGAATATAGGAAGTTGTATACTTTACATAAATTACAAGAGATAATTTGGATTGGATGTATTTGTTGTTATTTGTTGTGGCTTTAGAGATATTTTGTTTTGTTTTAAGACAGGGTCTCACAATATAGCTCAGGCTAGTTTTCAGCTAGCTTTGTAGCCCAGATGGGCCTCAAATAAATATAAGTCTAGTCTGAAAAAAAGTTTAAAATCACATTTTAGTACAGACAAGTGGACAAACAGATAACAAAATACAAAACAGAAGATTTCTGTATTTACCCACGTGAATGTGCTCAGTGTGCTAGGGTGAAACCTGAGAGTTACTAAGAATAACCTCGAATGTGCAGGCAGTCGGCTCTGGGGCGTGGGAGAGAGAACAGTCCTGACTCAGATGCTGCCTGCCCCTGCCTGGATCCTCAGCAGCTCCGTCTGCCTCTCCAGCTTCAAGGGAGTTTGGACTCATTACTCACTCTCACTGAGGAGCTTCTGGAGATCAGAGGGCTTTGGCACTCCCTGGAAGGGAATTATTTTTATTAAATTAGATTATAATTTAGATTGTCCAGCTTCAAGAAGAGTAGGACCTAATCCATTTCCCTAAAAGTAAGTGATTTTTTTTCTTCCTTTTTTAGGGGGAAAGGGTTTTATTCTGTAGCCATGGCTGGCCCAGAACTGTCAGTATAGCCCATCCTGGCCTCAAACTGAGGATAATTCTTCTACTTCAACCTCCAAGTGATAGGATCATGGGCGTGCGCCACCACTTCCCACTCCTCCCTGCTCCTTCTGATCACACTCTCTCCACTTGTCTGAAAACAGACAAAGAATAGCTGGCGTTGCAACCAGACAAGAAAGCTGCTGCTTTCATCTTGACTCATGGAAGACTCTTCTCTCCACAGATTTTTGCAGCTCAAGTGGCAGCCCTTCCTTCCAGCCAATCAAAAGCCACATAACCATTCCAACAGCCCATGTGATGCCTTCTACTTTGGGGGCCTCTCCTGCCAAACCAAATTCTACACCTTCCGGGCCTTCTTCCACTAAACTCCCCTTGTCAGGATTGACTGAAGGTGTGGGGATGACAAGAAATGGAGACTTCGGTGCAGTGAAACGTTCCCCAGGCCTAGCAAGAGATTTTATGTATCTCCCTAGTGCTGCTGGAGAAAATGGGATTCAACAGTCCTGGTTTCCAGCAGTCGGCCATGAAAGAGAGGGGGAGATGAGGAAGTTTGATGTTTCTAGCATGGAGTCTAACCTTAACCAGCCAGCCATGCTAGAGACATTATATTCAGATCCACATTACCGAGCCCATTTCTCCAACCCAAGACCTGATACAAATAAGGATGTATACAAAGTATTGCCAGAATCCAAGAAGGCACCAGGCAGTGGTGCAGTATTCGATCGGAATGGACCACATGCTAGCAGCAGTGGGGTGCTCCCTTTGGGACTCCAGCCTGCTCCTGGACTTTCCAAGTCACTATCCTCTCAGGTGTGGCAACCAAGTCCTGACCCTTGGCATCCTGGAGAACAATCCTGTGAACTCAGTACTTGTCGACAGCAGTTGGAATTGATTCGTTTACAGATGGAGCAAATGCAGGTAGAGAACTTCTTTGACTTTCCCATGTTGTGTTCCCCCTTGAACTTCATAAGCTTTGTCTTACACAGTTTAGGGTGTTTGATTGCTTGATTTGGTTCGGTTTGTTTTTTTTTGTGACAGTGTTTCTCTGGGTACCCTGGCAGTGTTATTACATGTGTATGTGAGTGTAGGGGTGTGTGTGAGTGCAGTGACCAAGAAGGCCAGAAGAGGGTGTGTATCCCCTGGAGCTACAGTTACAGGCAGTTGTGAGCCACCTGACATGGGTACTAGGAACTGACTCAGGTCCTCTGGGAGAACAGTGCATGCTCTTAATTGCAGAGCCATCTCTCCAGCCTACTTTGCCCTTAACAAGTTTTAACTGTTAAAAAACAAAAAAAAACAAACTTGTGAATAAAGGTGATGTTTGTAGACAGGAAAAGAAAACGTAATTATTGGCCATTAAACCTGTTGGTGGTCTGATAAGAGACCACATGTGTTCTCTAAAGTAGAGAATTAGAGGGAAGCCAAGAGAAGACACTGACACCAGTCACACGCTTGCGTGCTGCTTGCTTCACGTTTAGAAGTGTATTGAATGCTCGCAGCACTTGAGGAACTAATAGTAGAAACTGTATAGTCTTGCAGACTATACAGCAGAAAGGTTAAGCATCAGCAGTAAGGATTAAAGATCATCTTTGTTTTGTTTTCTTTTGTTTTGTTGTCTCTCTGTGTAGTCCTGTTTGTCCTGGAGCTTGCTTTATAGACAGGCTGGTCTTGAACTAACAGAAAGCCACCTCCCTCTGCCTCTCCAGTGCTGGGATTAAAGGTTACCTCACCCAGCCCTAAAGATTATCTTTGAAGGGCCAGTGAGATTGGTCAGCAGGTCAAGGCAATGCTGTAAAATCCTGAGACATGAGTTCCATCTCCAGAACCCATGTAAAGGTGGAAGGAGAAAACCGACTACATGATGTGTTCTCCGCCCCTTCCCTCCCCAACACACATCCGCGTTTGAAGCTGAATGTGATGGTGCTAGACCCTGCCTTGAAAACAGCAGGGGTGGGGATAGCCGGTATTTTTGAACTCTTGGCTGAACTTTTTTTTTTAAGCTTTATTTATTTTATGTATATTAGTACACTGTAGCTGTCTTCAGACACACTAGAAGAGGGCATCGGATACCATTACAGGTGGTTGTGAGCCACCATGTGGTTGCTGAGAATTGAACTCAGGACCTTTGGAAGAGCAGTCAGTTCTCTTAACTGCTGAGCCATCTCTCTAGCACTCTTGATTAGTTTTTTGTTAAGCTGTCCCTGGTTCTCCCCTCACCCCACCGTGACCCATGCTGCTGAAGAATGAGAAGGGAAAAAGCAGGGTGTATTCTCCTTCCCTGATCTGTGAGCTGATTTAATAACTGACCTTAAAAACTAGAGACTGTCTGAGCAAAGAGTTTAGTTGGCAGACATCTGCCTAGCAAGTTCTTTCCAGTCTTGCATCAGAGCTAAAATTATTTTTAAAACATTGACTTTATCAGGCTGAGCCAGACTAGATCTTGACTTCCAATCCTAACTGACTGCTGCTCAGGTGTTTCCAGGTACCTGGGGTCAGGCTCAAACCTCCCTGACCTGTTTGCCTTCCAGCTTCAGAATGGAGCAGTCTGTCACCATCCTGCTGCTTTTACTCCATTACTGCCCACCTTAGAGCCTGCACAGTGGATCAGCATCTTGAACAGTAACGAACATCTCCTGAAGGAAAAGGAGCTCCTCATTGACAAGTAAGAAGGCGGGGTGCTGAGAGACCGGGCTCTGCTCAGGCAGGCCCCGTGGCCAGGGTGTGTGTGACCCCGATTAATCCCCTGGTTTAAGGCCTTGCCTTCCCTCAAGGTAGAGCCTGGTTGATATGCAGCTTGGTCTTGATCTTACTAATGTGATAAGCCAGTGTCTCTGCAGGGGCTCTATGGAAGGAAGGCTTAGGGGGTTGGGAGGGGGGTTCATTATAGCTAATCTTTCCTCGGTTTTCCCCACTAAACTTTTTGTCATTTAATCCTACTTTTTCAGCAAAATATAGTGTCCAGTATACTTTCGTGGTAAATACATAGCTACTGTCCAAAATGTGATGTCTAGAATCAAGGTCTGAGGATTGTCACCCTTCTGTCTAAGGAAAGGGGCTCACACTGTAAGGGGTTAATGTCGGGATCTCACATCTGACTTGGTTGGTTTTGCAGGCAAAGGAAACATATCTCTCAGCTGGAGCAGAAAGTGCGAGAGAGTGAACTGCAAGTCCACAGTGCCCTTCTGGGCCGCCCTGCCCCCTTTGGGGATGTCTGCTTGTTGAGGCTACAGGTAAACATAGCCCCCAAGACAGCACTCTTCTTACTATAATTTAGTATTTTCCCTGTATTTAGATATCCAGGAAATACAAAAGGAGTCAAATGACAAAGGTGTCCTGCCCTTAAAGAGAAAACATCTTAAACTTTGCTGAATTCTTGAGAGGTTAGAAAAGGCTTCAGGAGAAAGTCCAAATGTCTTGGGATTAGAAGATACTTGGAAAGCAGAGGGCTGTAGATAGTTAAGGTCCTAGCATCGAGCGATCATCTTAGAAGTCCTTGTGTTTTGTATATTTGTTTGTGTGTGTGTATGGGTGGGGTTTAAAAAAAGATTTATGTGTATGACTGTGTTGCCTGCATGTATATATGTGCACAGTATTCATGCCTGGTGCCTGAGGAAGTCAGAAGAGAGTGTGCAGTTGCTATAAGTAATATAAACCAGTATGCCATCTCATTAGCCCTATATATTTGTGGAAGCCAGGAGAGGGCATCAGAAATCCCTGGGATTAGAATGACAAATGATTGTAAACTGTTACACGGATGCTAGAATCAAACCTGGGTCCTCTGGAAGAGCATCCAGTACTCTGAACTGCTGAGCCATCTCTACAGCCTGGTAGAACTCTTTTGTTTGTTTTTCTTTTCTTTTTGGATTTTCAAGACAGGGTCTCTCAGTGTAGCCCTGACTGTCCTGGAACTAGCTCTGTAGACCAAGTCAAACTCAAACTCAGAGATCTGCCTGCCTCTGCCTCCTGAGTGCTGGGATCAAAGGTGTACACCACCACTGTGCCGCATTCTTAGAAGTCTTTATCTGTCAGCCTGGTCAGATAGAGTGGCAGAGGCAGTGGGAGGTTTAGAGCCCTTCTCATTTGTATTCCTTTGTATGTGGGATCAGTTTAGAGAAAACTGTGTTCTCACTGGGGCCATTGTCCATTAGGATTGAGAAGGAATCTGCTTTTGTAAACTGAGATTGTGCCATTGGTGCTTTTGAGTGATGAATACCACATTGTCGTATTAAGGCCTGGTCAATCCAATAGCATCAAAATATCACCTACTTTACTGATAAGAACAAGGATGAGGAGAGGAAGTCAGGCCTCCAGCCTGAGTCTTGGGATGTTTGTCTGTGGTCCTTCCTTAGTGCTGCTCTCTTGGGTATTTCTGTGGGTTTTGTTTGATTTCTATTGTTATGCATATGGGTATTTTGCCTGCCAGTATGACTGTGTACCATGTGTGTGCCTGGTGCCCATGGAGGTAAGAAGGGGGATTTAGATCCCGTGGAATCAGAGTTACAGGCGGTTATTAATTGCCATTTGGGTGATGGTACTGAACTGGGGTCTTCGAGAGAGCAGCCAGTGCTCTTAACCATGGAGCCATCTCTCCAGCTCCAGTACTGTGTTAAAACAGTGGCTCTCCTCATATTTGAGAGCACATCTGAGTCATGTGAAGGGCTGACCACAGCACAGGTCACTAGCATCTGCCCCTAGCATTTCTGATTCAGTGGGCCAGTGAGTAAGATTGCAAAACTTAACAAATTCCAGGGATGAGTGCTACTGACTCCTTAGTCCTAGAGAGGAAGCACTGCCTGTAGAAATGACTGGAGAAGGGTGACACTTGGCCTAAAGTGTGGTGGGAACATGTAATCCAGGGAGCCAGTTACATATTAGAATGTTTTTGACAGGAGCTGCAGCGAGAGAACACTTTCTTACGGGCACAGTTTGCACAGAAGACGGAAGCCTTGAGCAAAGAGAAGATGGAGCTTGAGAAGAAGCTCTCGGCTGCCGAGGTTGAGATGCAGCTCCTCAGGGAGTCTCTCAAAGTGACACTGCAGAAGCACTCGGAGGAGGGCCGGAGACAGGAGGAGAGGGTAAGCTGAGGAGCTGCCAGCTCTAAAGCACAGGAGAGTTGGAGCCGGCCCTCTCTGCCGGATACTCTCACCTATTTCTGTCTGTTCCCCACCAAGAGAAGCAGTTAGATGACACTTCATTGGCCTTTCACACAGGGCCAGGCTAGAGCTGGAGCTCTACTTCTCGGCTTCATTTTTACAAGATTACTCCAGTCAGGAAGAGTTGTATAGTCTCTCACTAACCCAGGTTCTGCTGTGCTGCCAGCTCCCTGGAGGGAAACCAGCCTGGGCACAGATGTAACAGATGGCACATAGCAAGAGGTTTAGGTGCCTGGGGTAAACCTAACTCCAGTCAGTCTGGTATCTCTTCATCCTACTGAAAAATGGAGAAAGATTTCATGCTTGCAGCTAAGAGTGTGAGTTTGTCAGTGCTGTTAGAACTCCTTAGGAGAAAATTTGTCACCATTGGAGAAGGACTTTAAAATTGTGGGTTTCTGTTGGTTCTCTAACTCACAGCTTTCTCCACAAGTATTCCTGGGGGACGTATTGAGCTCTAGGCTACTTGTCTAAAACTCAGTTCCAGCAGCGCTGTTTTGTTGGATTTTTGTTTGCTACACAGCTCTCACTGTAGCACTGTAGAGTCCTGGAACTCTTAGATCAGGCCAGCCTCAAACCACCTGAGCCACCTGAATGCTGGCCTCCACCACCCAGCCAGGGCTTCTTTCTTTAAATTTTACTTTTTCCTGTGGAGCAAGTACACAGAGGGCACTGTGGGAATTGATTCTCTCTCCTTTCACTGTGTGGGTCCTGGGACTTGAACTCATCAGAGTTGGTGGCAAGAGCCTTCACCCATTGAGCCACTGGCCTTGAGTTGATAGAATCTTGCTTCTGCCACTATAGGCATTCTTTTGCCCTTTTACTCAGTCCAAGACTCCAGCCATGTGTGACACCACCCACATGTGGGGTGGGGTTTTCCACCTCAAGTAACCTAATCTAGATAAATCCTTCTTTACAAACAAGGCAAAAAGATTATCTCCTCAGTAGTTCTCGATCCTATTAAGTCAGTGAGTAAAAGACTTTCTGCTAAAAAGTTCCCACATTGGAAGAAGAAAACCAACTCCTGAAATTTCTCCCTTGACCGCCACATGTATGCCACAGGTACCCTCACACATACCATACACAGACACAGTAACCATTTAAAAGGGGGAAATGCCAGGCCCGGTGGTACATGACTTTAATCCTAGCACTCAGGAGGCCAAGGCAGGCATAGTTCTGTGAATTTGTGGTGAGCCTGGTCTGTATAGCAAGTTCTAGGCCAACTAAGGCAACATAGTGAGAACCTGTCACTAAAAAAACAAAAATAAAGGGGCTGGAGAGATGAATTAGTGATTAAGAGCACTGACTGCTCTTCCAGAGGTCCTAAGTTCAATTCCCAGCAACCACGTGGTGGCTCACAACCATCTGTAATAGGATCTGATGCCCTCTTCTGGTGTGTCTGAAGAGAGCCAGAGTGCACTCATATACATTAAATAAGTCTTTACAAAATATATCACATGCATTTTATTTTAAAGATTTTAGTTTATTTATGTGTGTGAGTATATGCCAGGTATGTGGTGGTTCCTCCTGCATTGGGTCTTCTGGAGCTGGAGTTACTACAGGAGGGGGCGAGCAACCTGACATGGGTGAGCCAGCCGGTTCAGGCAGCCCTGGATTTTTTTTTTTTTTAATATGGTTTTAGTCTTACTGTTTTACATCTGTTGTGTGTGTGCCTCTGTGTGTGTGTGTGTGTGTGTGTGTGTACACAAGGTGTTAGATAACTCTAGAGATGGAGTTACAGGCGATTGTGACCCACTTGATGTCAGTGCTAGAAACCAACCGTGAGGAACTGAGGTCCTTTAGAAACAGCACTCTCACCTACCAAGCTGAGTTCCCACCAGCGGGTCCACTTTTGGGAGATACTGCCTTTGCTATGTGGTCTTGACTAATCTAGCCTTCACCATGAAATCCAGGCTGGCCTCAAACTGGAGACAGTCCTCTTAAGTGCTGAGAATTATACAAACTGAGAGTATCTGTGTAGATTACCACACATAGGCCACCTACTTTTGTTTCTTTTCTTACTTTTTTTTTGAGGTAAGATCTTCCTATGTAACCTTGCTGGCCTCAAACTCAAGAAGACTCGCCAGCCTTGACTCCTATCTTAGTTCAGTACCACACCCAGCTTGTCTTTTTTTTTTTTCTTTTTTAAAATACTTTATTTATGTTTTATTGTGATCACTTTATCTTTTTGGCTTTCAATCTAGAATTAGTTTTTTTTGTTGTTGTTGTCATTTTTCAGTAAGCTTCCCAGGTGATTTTGTTACAAACTGCAATGTAGAAGTACAGCTCCGGAGCTTGACGTTCCCACCTCCTAGATCTGAGATGAAGTCATTTTTAAAGACTGTACTAGCCGGGCGGTGGTGGCATACGGCTTTAGTCCCAGCACTTGGGAAGCAGAAGCAGGTGGATTTCTGAGTTTTAGGCCAGCCTGGTCTACAGAGTGAGTTCCACGACAGCCAGGGCTACACAGACAAACCCTGTCTCAAAAAACCAAAAAAAAAAAAAAAAAAAAAGACTGTACTTAATATTGTCATATCCTTGGGGGAAGTGTCTCTGCTCTGACAGAAATTATCTGCTCCAATTTCCTTGGTTTTTTGGTTTTTTGCTCCCCCAGCTTCCTTATATATAAACCAAAGAAACAACACTTTATTGAATTCCTGCTGAGAATTCAGCAGAGAATTTAGGGATAGGATAATTTAACAAAATGGATCTAGTCCATAGAAATAGCCATTCCTCTTACAGAGTTTACTGCGGTGATTCTGTCGCAGCAGCGCCAGTTTGTTTTTAATGCTTCCCTGTGTTTTGCCTACAAGTATGTCATCATGCCACGTTCATGTAGTACTCTTGGGGCCCAGAAGAGGGTACCAAATTCCCTCAACTGGACATACAGGTAGTTGTGAGCCACCGTGACAGTGCTGGGTCCTATGCAAGAGCAGCTCTTAACTGCTGAGTGATCTCTCCAGCCCAGATGTTTTGTTTTGTTTTGTTTTGTTTTGTTTTGTTTTGTTTTGTTTTGTTTTAAATAAAGTCAAATTTTTATTCAAGGGATTTTGATTAGTTTGCTGTCCATCCAAGTCAGTCAGGTTCAAGATTTCTGAAAACAGCCCTTTTTCAATGAAAAATGCTTAATCCACTTGTGCTATCAGCTCTTTATGCTTTTATCTCTCCTTCAATTAAAGACACAGTCATGACAACTTCATGGTTCTCACCCAGAGAATTTCTGTAAACAATTTACTTTAGAAATCATTTTAAAGTAGATCTGCCTCTCACTTGCTGATCAAGGGTCGAGACAGCAGTCACTGAAAAATGTTGATAGCGTTAGAGGAATAAATAAAACAGATGTGATGTTTCTTTCACTAGGTCAAAGGTCGTGATAAACATATCAATAATTTGAAAAAGAAATGTCAGAAGGAGTCAGAGCAGAACCGGGAGAAGCAGCAGCGTATTGAAACCTTGGAGCGCTATCTGGCTGACCTGCCCACCCTAGAAGATCATCAGAAACAGACCGAGCAGGTAGCAACAATCTCTGGCTCTACTGGGTGTAAGCTGGGAGTGGCCAAGTGAGGGGGCACTCGCATTATCCCTGAGTCCTTGAAAGGAATATCCCAAAGGAGTCATGTCTACCTAGATTAACAACGGATGCATTTTCATTTTTCAATTGAGACAGTCTCTCTATGTAGTCCTGGCTGTCCTAGAACTCACTATGTAGAACAGACTGGCCTCAAACTATGAGAGATTACCTTGCCTCAGCCTCCTGAGTGCTGGGATTAAAGGCCTCCACCACCATGCCCAACTTGGTTTGTTTCTGGGAAAAACAAGGTCTCATAGAAAAGCCCTGACTGGTCTAGAACTCACCGTGTACAGCAGACTGGCTTGAACTCACAGAGTTCACCTGCCTCTTGCTGGGATTAAAGGCATGTGCCACTACACCCAGCTTCAGAAATCTACACGTTGAGATAGCTACTCATTCTGGCTAAGCATGGGATCCTGTCTCCTAGCTTAAGGATGCTGAGTTAAAGAACACAGAACTGCAAGAGAGAGTGGCTGAGCTGGAAACTCTGCTGGAGGACACCCAGGCAACCTGCAAAGAGAAGGAGGTTCAGCTGGAAAGCCTGAGACAAAGAGAAGCAGAATTCTCCTCTGCTAGACATAGGTAATGCCCTGTGTACTTGGAAGGAGGGAGTTTGGTTCTGGTGCGGTGTTAACTCTGGTGTTTTTAACAGTGTTCATTTTGAGTGAATGTAAAAACCCCTTCTAAGAACTTTGTTTTCTTTGAATTGAAAGTTATTTATGAGCAGGGAATTTATCTTTGTAGGGTAGGTGGGGGTATCCTAGTACGATTGGGAGCACCCATCCCGTGCTTAAAACAATCCTTAAGAGCCTGGTGTGGCAGTGCAAACCTTTAATCAAAGTAGTTGCACTTGGGAGGCAGAGGCAGGCAGATCTTTATGAGTTCAAGGCCACATTACTCTACATAATTCCAGGCCAGCTAAGACTATATAGTGATACTGTCTCAAAACAATGAAAATGGTTTGTTAAGTAGGAAATTAAACCAACTATATTTTCAGAAGTGAATCTTGCTGCTAAGGCCTAGGGATTATCCACATTTTGAGCCTGTAAGGTGAAGGCGACCAGAAGCATGCATCTATCTTACCAGCTTAGAATTGATTTGGAAATGTTTGTTTGTTTGTTTGTTTGTTTGTTTTTACAGATTTATTTATTTATGTGAGTACACTGTAGCTGTCTTCAGACACACCAGAAGAGGGCATCAGATCCCATTACAGATGATTGTGAGCCACCATGTGGTTGCTGGGAATTGAACTCAGGACCTCTTAACCACTGAGCCATCTCTCCAGCCCTTTTTGTCTGGTTTTTAGTGGGGGAGGGGATATTCTAGAATTTCAGATTCATACCACTATGCCCAGCTAAGAGTTCTTTGTTCAAGTTTTTAATTTTTATATTTTGATTTTTTTTTTTAATTTTTTTTGCTTTTGTTTTTTGAGACAGAGTTTCTCTGTGTAGCCCTGGCTGTCCTGGAACCCACTCTGTAGACCAGGCTAGCCTCAAACTCACAGAGATCCACCTGCCTCTGACATCTAAGTGATGGGGTTTAAGACATGCGCCACCACCATTCAGCTCAAATTTTATTTTTTAATATGAAAACAATACAAGAGCCCTTGGCAAATACAGAGTTGATGCTATATTGTGCAGATAGATTCTGGCTCCTGGTAAAGAAAACTGAATTTGAGTATCATCTGGCAGGGGCAACCTTTATCACATGATCCTCAGGTGTGGGTAGGAGGGTGTTACTGTTTTGCTCCAAAGACATAGAAAATAGTAGAACCAAGAGTTAAAAGTCACAATGGGGGCTGGAGAGATGGCTCAGCGGTTAGGAGCACTGGCTGCTCTTCTAGAGGTGTTGAGTTCAATTCCCATCAACTAGGTGGTGGCTTGCAGCCATCTATAGGGGAGCAGATGCTTGCTTCTGGCCTGGGAATGGATACGCAGCAGGGCACTCAGACATTAAGTAAATAACATTTAAAAACAAAAGCCACAGTGGTTCTGTTTTCATAGTTCTACAAGAAGAAATTGTCTTTCAGTTTTCAAGATAAACAGTCTGTGGAGGAAGCCAGTGGAGAAAACCTCAAAGTGGGAATGGAATCCCAGCAGAAGGAATGTGACTCCCTCCGAAAGGTGACTAGGGTTTCTGAGTCTGGCCTGGGTGGGCTGGGAGGGAAGAAGAGATTTTATACAGGGGAGGAACCAGGAGTTCCTGATCTTAAGCTACCCAGGGTCTGATTGAAAGAGCTTTTATCTCTTCTGAGAAGTCAGCCTTGGGTAGAAGTTTACATTTTCCATATTCAGTCTTATCACAGGCAGATTGCTTATCAAGAATATACACAAAAGTCACGGGCAGCATGCCCATCAAATGAACTGGGATGGTGCACTGAGTCCCAGGTGCACTGTGGCCATGGTTCAGGTCCTAGAGAAACTGCTAACGTTCATCAAAATGTTAGCGCTGGGGAGGTAGCTCAGTTTCTCAACTCTGCAAATAATAGAGATCCATAACCTGCTGTGAAAGAGATTAGCAAAAACATCCAAAAATGGTTCAGAGACCACATAAGCTCTTGAGGCACAGAAAGGGACACTTTTGAGAGTCTCTCCTAGAATAGTCACTGTGACCAAAGCTCTAACCCTATACCCATTGTAGGTAGCCCTGGATAGGGAGACCCACTGTGCTGAATTTGTGCTTTTGAAGAACGTGTACTGGGAGTTCCTCCCACTGACTGCGGTCATTAGGTGAAGGTCTGTCTATTGCATTCCTCTGTAAACCTCTATTAGAACCATAGCCCAGTCAACGAAGGTCAGGAGTCTGAGTTATAGTTCTGTAGGTCGTGCCAGCCTATCCTCACCCGGTCTCATAGTGGGTATAGATGGTCTTGGATGTCACATCAGCCTTGTGCTTGTAGCCTTTCTTGATAACTCTGCCTTTCAGATAGTGGAGAGGCAACAGCAGAAGATGGAGCAGCTGCACTCCCAAGTCCAGGTGAGCAGGAGACCTAACTTCTCCTTCCCTTCTCGGCCGGCCATACGATTTGCTTCTTGTTTGCTATTTCTGTGCCTCCCGTTTTGTTGAAATGACAGATATGATAGTGGTTTTCTGAGAGCGAGCTCTCACCTTGGGAGGAGGGGTGGATTCAGGAGAGTCAGTGGGAGGAGGGGAGGTCAAGTCCAAGTTTCTGAAGATCCTGCGGATGAATGATGTGGCATTCACCAGGCGAAGAGGAGCTGACTAGGACGGTAGTGGAGTCCTGTGGGAGGAACGTCAAGGTGTGGAACCGCATAGTTTAAACAGGAAACTACAGACACTTTGATGCTGTTGAACTACAGCATGTGCCCGTGAGGAGACATTTTGAGAAATGTGCAGTTAGATGATGTCATCTTTGTGAACATCACGGAGTGGACTCCTGAGACTCTCCATCACTAGACTGTCTGACAGGACCGCATTGCCTTCTGCAGTCCACCGCTGATCACAGCGGCCTTACGCAGTGCTTGCCTAGGTTGAGTTTAAGGAAGTGAGTGGAGAGCTGAGCATACGAGGGTACGGGCAGGCCTTCTCTATCCTACATGTTAGCATCTAGTTTTAGTTTTCTGTTTTACCTTGCCTGCATGTATGTATGTGTTCCATGTGTGTGTTCCACCTATGTGCCTGGTGCCCACAGAGGTCAGAAGGGGTGTCAGTTTCCCTGGAACTGTAGTTACAGATGGTTGTGAGCCTCCATGTGTTCTGGGGCTTATCCTGGCACCCCGTTTCCCCAGGAAGGCAGCAAAGGTGTATGGAGTCAGTGATTGAGGCCAAAGCTGCTTTATCTTTGACAATTTTTTAACTATTCCCTGTTCTGTGGCCAAAAGCTACTTACTTTTGTTAATTCTTCTCCTCCTTTAACTCTTTGCTATTCTAAACCCAAAAGCCTCTGGCTTCTGGTAATTTGACTCCAACTTAGAACAGCAGGTGAATTAGAAAAAAGGCTTAGTTTCTCTCTGTCTCAAGGGCCCCTCCCTCCCTGGCCAGGGGAGAGGCTTGAAGTTCATTAATGCTTTGTGAGCCAGAGAGGAAAGAAGAGGAAGAAAGGAAGAATCCAAGCACACACAGACACCCACAGACACATACCCTGACTGGTCCTGACCATCTGTCTCAATAATTCCACAAGTGTTCATGCATACACACTTACATACATACATATTGTACCTACACATGTATGTATGTATGTACAGACAGACACACACACACACACACACATATTTGGTGGATGGGGCTAAGCCCTAAATGCCACACTTTATTTCTTCTCTCTGGCCTTCTTATACCTTCTGTTCGTTTGTTTGTTTGTTTGTTTTTGGTTTTTGGGTTTTGGGTTTTTTTGGTTTTTCGAGACAGGGTTTCTCTGTGTAGCCCTGGCTGTCCTGGAACTCACTCTGTAGACCAGGCTGGCCTCGAACTCAGATATCCACCTGCCTCTGCCTCCCAAGTGCTGGGACTAAAGGCGTGGACCACCACCACCCAGCCTTCTTATACTTTCTTAACACAAAAGTTCTTTATAAAATTACTTCGTAGATAAAACATTACACAAAAGGGAGTTACAGAAGGATGTAGCTAGTAAGTTCAAAGCAGTGTTTCCTTTTAAGCTCAGTATAAGTTCAAAGCAACAGTCTCACCTGGCCTTGCTTTACCACGCCTGTGGCTTCATCCTTGGACCAGACTTAGAATGAATGTTTTGCCTTGATCAAAATTTGTTCCAAGCCTGCTTACTTATCCCAGTGCAATTAGCCCATGACACATGAAGGTTTACAGAGCTCCATTTGTACCTTTGTTCTCTAGGAGGCTTGAGATTACTTGTAGCAGTTTACGAGTTCCATAAAGTTATTACCAGAAATTGTGAAATCATCAATTTGTCTATACAGCCTTAGTACATGAGAATACATCTTCATGTTGATCTTCAGAAAATATACCCAATAGGGTGGGCTGACGCCCAGGCTCTGTGATGATATAATAGTGACAGGAAAGGCATATCCGCAGCAAGAAGCAATCTTGGATGAAGTCTCTGGTGACCTTGCCTCTCAGAGCGCACTCATTGAAAGCCATGAAAAACAGTTGGCCATCTCCAGAAAACTCACTTGCATGTCTTACCCTTTTCTAGATGACTTCTGACACATGTGTGCTGGGAATCAAACCCAGGTCCTGTAAGAACAGCAAGTGTTTTTAACTGTGAGCCATCTCTTCAGCCCCCTGCCATGTTAACTTTTAATCTTTAATGGGGATCTTATTAGAACATTAGTTGTAGTGTGGGATGGTGAGGTTTACAGTTCAGGCTCAGCGAGAAGAATGGCATCCTATAAAGAGGCAGCAGAAAGTCTAGTGAGGTGTTAGGGGAATGTGGTGTAAGACATGGTGACAGAGGTGTAAGGAGACAGATGGAAGAAACACCTAGAAGGAATCAGTGACTGACAGGGAGTAGGGTCTTGAGGAATAGCAAGGAGCTGTGCACCGCAAGGATAACTCCTGCTTCCTATTTTCAGTCACAGTAGGAGTGTTCATCAATTGATTCTCTGAGAAATCTCGAGTGAAATAGACTCAGGTTTTACATAGGCCTGTGGATTAGTGAGGAAAGCCTTTCCTGTGTGTCAAGACCAGAGTTCAGACCCCAGCACCTGTGGAAATGCTGGGTGTGTGTGGCAACCTGCTCGTAATCCGGTGCTAGGAGTCAGAGCCAGATGCAGGATCCTTGGAGCAAACTCATTAGCTAGCCTAGCTGACAGGTCAGCACTGGGCTCAAGTGAAGACCTTTCCTCAGTAGATGAGGTGAAGAGACGTGAAGAAAAGGCCCAGTAACTCCTGGCCTTCATACAGAATGAACATGGGCATGCTTGCTCACACATGTGCAAGAACGCATATGCAGCACACACATGTATATGCAGAAAATAAAAGGGCTTCACACCAAACTGTTGAAATGCACGGAGGAAAGCTGCAGACCTGCCCTTACATGTAGCTGTGCCTGTGTAGTTCTTGCTTCAGTTCTTGTCAGGAAGTAGTCACACCTGGTGAGCATTTAAAATGCCAGGGTGGCTGGGCGGTGGTGGCACACGCCTTTAGTCCCAGCACTTGGGAGGCAGGGGAAGGCGGATTTCTGAGTTCGAGAGTTCGAGGCTAGCCTGGTCTACAGAGTGAGTTCCAGGACAGCCAGGGCTACACAGAGAAACCCTGTCTCGAAAAACCAAAAATAAATAAATAAATAAAATAAAATGCCAGGGTTTAGTTGTCAGTGGCTTATTGAGTGGAAGGGTTTTAGTCAGTGGTTCTCAACCTGTGCAACGCGACCTCTTTGAAGTTGGTGGATCCTTTTCACAGGGGTTGCCTAAGACTGTTGGAAAACACAGATATTTACATTATGATTCATAACTGTAGCAAAATTACAGTTATGAAGTAAAAATGAAAATAATGTTAGGGTTGGGGTCACCACAGCATGAGGCACTCTATTAGAGGGTCACGGCATTATGAAGATTGAGAAGCACGCTGTAAGAGGAAAGTAGTGCTTCTCAGCTCTTCCCCTGCAGCCCTCAGAGCAGCTGTGGGAGGTGCCCTTCATTGTGTAGCTCAGGGGACAGGTGACAGCATGTACGTCAGACTTGTTACTCTTGGTGTGTTCTGTACAACATCTTGCCATGTCGTCTTTAGAGCCAAAAGCAAGAACTGGCACAAGAGGAAGGGATAAGCCAGGCATTGAGAGAGGAGGCACAGCGGAGGGAGACAGCCCTGCAGCAGATGCGCACAGCAATGAAGGAGGTAAGCATTGGCCAGGCCCATAGAGCCTCCACAGATCGGATTTCTCCCTTTGCCTACTCCATCCTTCCCTTCCAAGAGTGGAAGGGGATGTAAGCGTCTTAGTAAAGGAATGGATAGTAGCATTGTATTTTCCTTTTATGTGAAAAGCCCTAGGCTTGTCTTAGAGTGGCCATAATCACTCAGGAATGGTTTTCAGAGGCAGGATCTCCTCCTTTCCTCCCTCCCTCCTCAATCTTCCTGCAGCCCCAGGTTTGTGAGATCGGAGGCGGGGAGAGATAAGAAAAATGATGAGGAGGGCATTGTTGTACACATGTAATCCCAGCAGTTGGGAGGCTGAGACAGAGCTCCAGGCTGTCTCACACACAGCCTCAAAATGAATGAGGATTTGGTGGTATCACGAAGTGAATAGAGTTGTCGGTGAGGCCTACTGAGCTCACTGGCCAAGTACCTAGGAAGACGTCTCCCAGATCTAGGGCTCTTATATGGCCCAGTGTGCATAGGGCAGAGAATTGAGGCGGGTGTGGGTGTGTTAAGCTCTCAGGATGAGGGAAGGAACTCGAAGCCAGCCGAACATTAGGAGCTGCTCTGTATAGGGAAGCCTATCGACCATAGTGAAAGTGTGAAGTGTAGAGTGCTAGATGTCACCTCCCCAGAAGAGATAGTCTGGTTACATAGTGTGTTCTGAGCCAGCCAAGGCTACCCTGTAACAAACAAACGAAGGGTTGGGGATATAGCTCAGTTGGTAGAATACTTGCCTTGCATGCATGAAGCCTTGAGCTATAAACAGGGGGTGGTAGTGGTATATACTTGTAACCTCTGAACTTGGAAAAGGTGGAGACAGGAGGATCAAAAGTTCGAGGACATCTTCAGGACCAGGCCAAACTGGTCTATATGACCATGTCTTAAAAAAGGAGTGGAGGCAAGATGCTTTTCAGCTCTGGATCTTCAGGTCTCTTATCTTTCTCATCGACACACCCAGGGCCACTAGCAGTCTCACTGTCTCCCTTTCCCCTTTATTCCTCTGACAGCCTGTTATCAGGCTGCTTGCTGGTGGCCACTTTTGTCAGGGTGGCAGGGAGAGATTGAAACCAGTGTCTCCTCAGATTTCACTGTTCACATTAAGCCATCTCTAATAGCCTGGCTAACAGAGCTGGCTGAGGACTGGCTTCAGATAGAGTTCCTCGGGGGTGGGAGATCTTCTCTGGTTCCTGGACCGAAACCTGGAGGCAGATGATTCAGATCCTGCTGAGGAATAGTTTCCTCTCCAGTGCTGGATCCCTAAGGGCCTGGGCTCAGCCTACACACGGGAGGAGCTAGTGTCTGTAGAGAGGAAGAGGGGTTGGGGACCATGGCACCAAGCCTGTGTGGGTAACACCGGAGGGAGACGTTGTCTGTGACTCCATTTCTCTTCCACACACATTCATATATCCATGTACATTCAGATACACACTTCCTCTGGCTCTCTTTGGGTCTTAATCAGTTTATCATTTGTTTGCTTAGCTCTCAGTGCAAAATCAGGACCTGATTGAGAAGAATCTGACGCTGCAGGAGCACTTGCGCCAGGCCCAGCCGGGGGCCTCATCTTCACCAGACGCGGCCCAGCTGGCATATGAGCTGCACCAGGAACTAGCCAGTTGCCTTCATGATCTGCAAGCTGTCTGCAGTATTGTGACCCAGAGGGCCCAGGGCCACAATCCTAACCTCTCTCTGCTCCTAGGCATTCACTGTGAGTCATCCAAAGTCCCTTCTCTGACTGTCCAGTGTGGCTGTTCTTATGGTAACTGTGAACCAGGTGCATAGGCCTGGCCACTGCTTTGTGGGAGTTGTCAAAGGAAGTGTACTGTAAGTGTTTCACAAACAGGCCTCCCTAGAGGGTGCTTCCATGGAGGACAAACAGAAATCCAGCCTTAGGCAACAAATTATCCCAGTTTGTTCTGTAAAAGTGTCATGCCCTTAGAGAGAGGGGTGGGAGAAAGGAGAGGGGAGGAAAGAGAGGAGAGAGAGAGAGAGAGAGAGAGAGAGAGAGAGAGAGAGAGAGAGAGAGAGAGAGAG
>NW_021621113.1:7037121-7068662 GCF_004785775.1 Grammomys surdaster | reverse complement strand
GAGAGAGAGAGAGAGAGAGAGAGAGAGAGAGAGAGAGAGAGAGAGAGCGCGCGCGAGCGAGCTCTGGATCTTCAGTCTCTTATCTTTCCAAACCATACACCCAGGGCCACTAGCAGTCTCACTGTCTCCCTTGCCCCTTTATTCCTCTGACAGCCTGCTTTCAGGCTGCCTGGTGGACATTTTTGTCAGGGTGGCAGGGAGAGATTGAAACCAGTGTCTCCTAAGTTAGGGGCGTAGCTTGTGGTAGAGACCTTAGTATATGCAGAGCCCTGGCTTGGTCCTCAGTGGTGATGGAAAACTGTGCCTGAGATGCCAAGCTGAACCAACTGCTGTTGTTCTGCCCGTTCTTAGGAACATTTCCATCACCTCATTTGCTAACTTGAAATTCTTCAAATTCTCTCCTCCTCAGCCACCCAGCACCCAGGGACGATGCAGCTAGATCTGCAGAAGCCGGATGGGATCAGGAGGAAACTAGAAGAAGTTCAACAGCTGCGCCATGACATTGAGGACTTAAGGACCAGCCTGTCAGACAGATACGCCCAGGACATGGGAGAAAACTGTGCCACACAGTGAGGAGTGCCAGGGAGGACCTAGGCTGCTGCTAGCCTCGCCAGAAGGTTCCTTCCCTGACAGTTCTGCCTTCTGCTGCTGCACCCAAAGGGGAGAGAGCCTGTATGGGGGCCAGGGTTGTGAGAAGCCTGCCTGTTTTGCTATGCCCTGGCTTTGCCTTACTGGGTTATGTTTGCCTGTTATCTTAAGTCACTCTTAAAGGCTGAGTTACTAATTAACCTTCTTGCAGATTTCAACTGATAACATCCTCCCAAGTTGTTCTCAGCTCTAACCTGACCTGAGAAGCAAGCAGGCTGCTTGCCTCCCCTGCATCCTCCAGGACGGACCCATGTTCATTCCTATCCATACCTTGGTCCTGCTGATGCTCTCTTAGGAGAGGCCTAAAGGTTAAGTAGGAGTAGCAACCTTTTGAGATTTCTCAGGCCCCTTGTATCAGCCTTCCTGGGAACTCAGCTGGCTTTCTGGGTTTTCTCAGGTACCTGCTTCCTCAGGGCTGTTGTTCCCACAGAGGCTCAGGGTTATCTACCCTCAGCAAAGCCCCTACTATGATTACTGGCTTGGGGACTATAGCAGAGCTCCTCAGCCTGCTGTGTCGTCTTTTACAGGAAACTTCTTAGGTACCCTGTCTGTCCCTAGAACTTCGGGCATGTGGGCATGTGCTTGGATCCTCTAGGAGCTCAGACTCTCTGGTTGCTTTGTGTTCCCGGGTTGGGCAGAAGTTCCCACCATAAGACCACAGGGCAGCTGTTGCTGCTCACTCTGGAGTTGTAGCTAATCCTCCAAATTGTGCCTCTCCTTTGGGGTTAGGATTATTTCCTTTTTCCTGCTCTGTCCTTGAGAATTTGGAGCACCTAGTGTGGGTCAGCACTAAGATAAAAAAGTGTTGGGTGTTTTCTGGTGTTTTGTGTTTCTCTAGGGCCTTTGACCCTTAGCTTAGCTGTTTTTTCTTGTCTCAGTTTTATCTGGTTGTTGGGCCAGCCCTCAACCTCCTCTAGTTTGGAGCCAAGGGCCCTGTATGTATGAGGAGCAAAGTAGTTGTGGGGGTGCAGAGGCAGCTGTGACAGGACTTCTGCTGAGCCCCTGGGCTGTTAAAAGCACCCTGGACCTCCAGGGCCTAAGTGGGCCTCTTTACAAGTGTTTTAACAAGGTTGTGTTTTATTTATGGAGTGGTTTACCTTTCAGAGTAGCCACACCCAGTTGACTATCCCCTCAGTCTCTGGGCTGCTGCCTCCTAAAAACAGAGCTTCCTGGTTGGCCTCCACCCTACGTCATCAGGAGCCCAGCCTCTGTGCTCACGGGTATTTTTCTTCGAAGTTTATAAAGTTATTTATATGAATCTTTGTTATGTCGACTGGTTTGTATTGCCTATTTTGATTACAGAATAAAACATTTAACAAATGCGTCCATTTTCCTTGCCTCCCTGCACCCCTTGCCACCTTTCCCTTCGACTAGTTTGAAATGAATTTAGGCAGATCAGCTTGTAGTCCGAGTCTCTTCCCACTTCTGCTTTGTGTGGAGACAGATGAGGTCTCTGCCCACACTCCTCTGTTGCAGAGAGCAACCGTCAGTTGTCATTACAAAGTTGTAGACCTCTCAGAGGTCAGCAGCTTCTGGGTTTCTGTGACTTTGAGGAAATGACTTCCCTAGAAGCAGATGCAGTTTGCCTCAGCAGGCAGCAGAATTGTGTTGTTCCTGGGCCCCAGGTCTGCTCTTGAGGGGAGCTATAGTGAACCTAACAGCTTGATTCACAGTTAGAATGGGTGGTGCTAGACTCTCTTCCACCTTATTAGCTGATTTTTTAATATTCAAAGCTGTGGGTGTCATTTGCAACGCAGAATTAAGCTGGGGACCCCCTCACCCCAATAGCTATGCATTTCTACATACTTAGCCAGTACGAGCCAGGCTGTATTGTAGCACTAGCCTTTGACTTCACATACTAGCAAGTAGTCCTGCAGCTTGCCGCCTCCATCTGACTCCTGAAGGGTGTGTGCCGCTCCCCCACCCTCTTGCTTACAGCCACCACCCCTTTCTTGTCTGAGCCTGTTTGAGTGGAGAGGTGCTTTAGGGAAAATGTCCTGGCTGCACTGTCTGTCCCTCTCAGCCTTCAGCGCCCCACCACGCTACCCCCGGCCCTTGCCCTTGCTGCCTAAGCTTGACAACTGACCCGCCTTCCAAAGTTCCATGCTGAGCTGTACTATTGAGAGATCTCCTGGGGACCAGGGTGTCACTGCTTTGGCCCCTAAATGTACAAAACCCCGGTAAACTGGGGAAAGCTCTTAGCTGAACCGGTCTGCCTGCCTTCCCAGCTTTTTCTGCCTTTTAGTCGGTCCCCAACATGAGCCCCAAGTCAGAAAGGGCCGAGGAGGAGGTGGAGGGAACCAAGCAGCTGCAGAGGACGGGGGTCCTCCCAGCTCCAGGCGACGGATCAGGGCGGTGTCATGCAGGCCCCGCCTTGCCCGCCTGCGCAGCTCATTGGTCTCGAGAGCAGTGACACGCGGGCGGAGCAGGAAGGAAACCGCTCCCAAGCGCGGCGGCAGCGTAGTTCCTAGCCGTGCAGCTGCCGCTCCCGCCGTCCCTCAGTCGGTCTGTGTCCCCCTGCCTGCAGCATGAGTGGCCTGCGCGTCTACAGCACGTCGGTCACCGGCTCTCGTGAAGTAAGTGTGTGCCTGGGCCGGCACCCGGAGACGGTGGGCCATCTCCCTGTGTCCGACCGACGCCCGGGAGCCGCCCCCACGATAGAGGCAGTGAGGTGCGGAGTATGGCCTCCCAGGTCTGGTCCAGGGGCTCGGCCCAGCCTGAACCCCTCCACCAAGGGTCCCTCGGTATCCCCAGCATGAGCTGCCCACGCTAATTCCCCCTTATAGGGCCATCTGTTCTCTGCATCATCCCGCCCCATCCCCCGACCGCCTTAATCCCCGCTTCCTCTCCACTGTGAGGCTGTGGAGGAGGAGGTTTGTCTTGTAGGGCCTGCCCCTCGCTGAATCTAGCTTCCCTGTCCTGCACAGAACTTGACCGGCTTCTCTTTCTGAAACTCGCCTAGTTTACCTGTCTATCCTTGGACCCTCCCATCCCTCAGTGGCCAGAACCTTCCCGTAGAGTGGGCAGGAGTTGCTGTTGCTCACCCCCGAAGGGAGTTCCTTCCATAAATCCGTCAGCTTGCCTGCCAACTCTGTCAACCCTCCGCCCCTAGATCAAGTCCCAGCAGAGTGAGGTGACCCGCATCCTAGATGGGAAGAGGATCCAATACCAGCTAGTGGACATCTCCCAGGACAACGCCCTTCGAGATGAGATGCGAGCCTTGGCAGGCAACCCCAAAGCTACCCCACCTCAGATTGTCAACGGGAACCACTACTGTGGGGTATGGGGTTTGGGTTCTGGGAGGTATTGGAGGACTGCAGCCAGGGTCAGACCTGGGCAAACAACTAGGTTACTCTGCATCTTGACTCAGGTGACTGCCTCCTTCCCTCAGGACTATGAACTCTTCGTGGAGGCCGTGGAACAGAACACACTGCAAGAGTTCCTGAAGCTGGCCTGAGTCAGGATGGCCCACAGTCCCTACCCTGCTCTGCACCAGGCCTTGTAACCGACTCGTTGTCGTTCTTAATCTTCTGACCTTGGAGTCCCTCCCTGCAAACCCAGGCCCTTTCTGTAGCCTCCTCTTCCTTCAGAGGCAACATTCCTTACTCACCAACTGGTCTCAACGATTGTCTTAAGCCCTGATGATGGCTGTCCCTAGCCAGCCCTTGGGGCTACCTCTCTGCCTGGCACTACCTGATGAGCACCTCTGTTGCTTCCGTCAGGCAGAGCGCTGCCAAAGGCCCCGCATGCCCACCCTAGGAGCATCCTAGAGACAATTAAATGCCCATTCCACTGGTGCTGTCTTCTTGTGTCCGGGTCCCTGCCTGGCAGAGGCAGGTAGTTCTGGTGGTGCTCGAGCTGTACTAGCACTGGTTGCCTCTGAGCATGTGTGTGGAGCACGTGGCTGACTGTATCTGGCAGCACATGACTGGTGGACATGAAGTTTCTCGACATGGTGGCTGAGTCACCCTCAATTTTCCATGCAGGTTCTGCTGTCCATCTGCCTCCCTGCCAGGGAGGGAGGCTGCCCCCGGGCTGCCCTCCGTGTTGGAGCTGACTGATTCAGTGTAGGTCGGTGATGGGGGCGTGTACAGCTGCAGCTGGATTAGATTGATCCAGGGGATAGCTGTGGTGGTAGGTTTGTACACTATGGAGAAAGTATCTACACGAGCTTGTGGATTTACGTGTTGTCTTCAGAGGCCTCGCCCCCACTGAGGCTCCCCTGTCCCAGCTGAGACAGAGAATGTCAACCCAGCTAGGGCTGGCCACTCCCTCTATTGGATCCATTTAGTACATCTTGGAGAATAGGAGCCCAGGGGACAGAGTCAGTGGCTATGCCGGCTGGGGCTCCAGTTACAGGCCTGAGTGTCTGTACCACCCCCTCCCTACCCCAGCCTTCCCCTCTTGGGAGAGCCTTGTGGAGCTCATGATGTCAGGGGCGGCACTTTATTCATGGCAGTGATCCTGGGCCAGAGCCAGTACCAAAGCTGGGGTTCGACAGCAGGACTCTTCGAGTCCGTAATAGCAGCGTGGCATTGGGAACCAGGCCTGCGGCCTGCATAGTCACTGCATCATCCTGGTAGACCGTGGGTGGGAAGGTGCTCAAGATTTCAAAGGTAGCTGAATCCATGTCCCTGGGTGTCCATCAGAGTACATCAGGCCAGGCCATGGGGCCAGGAATTCCCTGCAGCCCCCAGTCCTGCCCTATACCTACCTGGCCTGTGCTAAGAGGTTTCGCACGTCGCCAATAGTATCCTCAGGCCGCATCATCAACAGGAAGGCCTGCTCCCCATTCTCAGACCTGATGCGCAGCATGGAGAGCGGAGGCACGGGCATGTCAGGTGACTCCAGGATCCTGCATTTCCAGAGGTCTTCAGTGCTCCCCAGCTCCCAGTTCCTCTCCTCTCTGCCCTGCTCCCCCACTCTGCCTAGTCCTCACCTCTGCCGCTCAGCAGCCAAGGCAGGCGTCTCCACTATGATCTCCTGGATCGGGGCAGGCATCGGGCAGCAGTTCTAGGAGGCAGCCATGGAGAGTGGCTGGAGCCTCAGTCCCACCTAAATCATTTCCTCCACCCTTGGGGAGGACTGGCTCATTCTTGGCAGGGATGGATGGGACCAGTGAGCCAAATAACTGAGGTGCTCTATGTCAACTGAGGCCCAAGAAGAAATGGAAAGGAAAGGAGCTCTGGAAGGCAACACCGTCATTCTCGAACTCCAGTGTGGGAAACAAGCCTGCCCAGATGGTGGCCAGGCTTGGGGACCTAACCTAACCTAGCCGGCAGTCTTCTGAAACAGAACAGGAGTGAGGACACTCCCTACAGCATAATCATCCTGACCCACAGGAATAGGAAAGGAGGGATGAGTTGTACAGCAGTTGACAGCTCTTGAAGCAAGGAACTCAGGCAGGCAGGAAGAAGAAGTCAGATAGAGAGGGCAGGGTCACAAAATGGGCCTTCAATGCCAGGACAGTGACCTTGGTTTTCTCAAAGAATCCCCAGACAATGCCAACAGACAAAGCTGTTGGGACACATGGCTAGCCGGGGCAAAAATGAGGTAGGAAGGCCAGCACAGAAATGGCATCTGTAAGACACTCTGGAGCCCAGGCATGGGTGGTAGGCTGCAGGGAGGAGCTCACGGGGTGGTCAAACTGGACAAAGCAACAAATGGCAAAGGGGACAGGCGGGAGTATTGACACTCACTTTTTTGGGTGGAGACTTGAGAAGGGAGAACGGGAGTAATGACAGAGGATACAGAACTCTGAGCATCTGAAAGGCTTGTGGGACAATTAGCAAGGAACACCTAGGCCAAGCTCATCAAAACATGACCTGTGCCTTGGGCCCATACCCTCACCCCTCAGCTGTAGCCACCAACCCAGTTGCCATGTGGGGGGCGGGGCACAGAATCCTCACCAGCTCCACAGAGACATGATATGGTTCTGAGGGTCTCCTTGCCTCTTGGCAAGAGACTGTAGGCTGATGATAAAAGTCCCCTGCAGAAGGCTGCTGGGTAATTAGGGCTGGCCTCACCTGCAAGGTGTCCCTGATGGGGCCCCGGATGTCAATCACCTCGCCTTGTCGGATTACACACTTGGGAAGCCTGTTCAGAAATTTCTCAGCAGTCATCCTGGAGCCTGCGGGGAAGGCAATGGGAACCTTGGCCCAGGAGGGACTGTACGTGCCGGTAGAGCACCTGGAGCTGGCTCTGCGCAGCCCCCCAGCCAGCCCTGGGGCTCAAGCTTACCTGAAGTCTCCTCCACCCTGTCTGTGACCCTGCGCATTTTCTGCCGGCCCACCACACGACCCTCACCCGGGAATGGGCCCAGACCATCCTCTGGGTAGACCTGATTTCGCAGGTCGCTTACCTGACAGGGAGAAAAGACCACAGAAAGCGGGGAGCCCAACTCTTCAGCCCAGAAACCTCACCCCCACGCCTGCTTGCCCAGAGGCCTCAAGAACAACCCAAGGGCTGGTCTAATACAAGAGCACCCCAGTTCATACTCTATCACCTCAGGCCCTATTTATGCAAATACCCCTCTTACTCATACTAGCTGAAGCCACAGTACTGAAGACCCCCTCCCCACTGCACTGGGGACATGAACGTCAGGAAACGGTAGAGCTCCCGCTCTGGTCTAGTGTGCAGTTCGGATCCATCCCTGCAGGTCACCACAGCTGCTCTGTCAAGTTAGAGTTCCGAGACTGTCTTCACACAGTCATGACTCACGCTATCTTGTGCACGATGTTGGCACACACCCTCGCTGTGGAGATAACCCGCCTCTGGAGCCTGCTGCTTCCTGCTCCCCACGAAGACAACCTTCATCTCAACAGATGGGCTCATCTCCTGTCCTTGCAGCCCAGCCAACTCATGCCCTGCCTTCTACCCCAACCACATGGTTTCAGAAGCTTCTAGAGGAAACTAGGCCCACTGTGCATTACAGACTCCTCGGGCTCCCAGGCTGTTGCGCACTGAATGCTGGGAAGGGTGGGCAGGATTGTGGTCCCACCGGCAATGGTGTGCTTTCAAGATGCCAGCAGAGGGCGCTGTCGGCTACTCAGCTTGGGGGAGCCTTGTGGCCATTGTGGCCAAGACAGCCTCCTCACTCTGGTCCCAGCTCCCCCTCCTGCAGGGCATCCTGAATGGGTGGGTCCCTTGAGTGGATGGCTCCCTCTTAGGAAGACTGATCCCTGAGGAAGCTATTATCCCCATCCTCCCCAGTGCTGCCTAGGAAAGGGTGGGTTGAGGAGTGCCGGTTACCTTAAAGGGGACTCCATCAGGATACAGCCGCTGCAGCTCTGAGGGAAAGAAGCCATCCAGTATGTCCCGGAGGCAGCGCTGCAGGGGGTGAACAGGTGAGGCCTCTATAGCCATGCTATGTCATACTTGGTCATGCCATGCTATGCCAAGCCTGCTACCTGTTTGGTTGGCAAGCCATAAGCATCATATTCTGGAAATAATGGGAGCTCCGAGATTGGAGGGGTGGGACCTGTGTACTCTGTGGAGGGCAAGCTCTCGCAGTGACACCCCACCATGTCCAAGCAGGCGTGAGTAGGCTGAGAAGGCATGGACCCAGAGCTCCATCCTACCTGCGTGGAGGGATCGTAGAAGGGCCGGAAGGGCCCATCAAACATCATAATGCCGTTCCGGTAGAGCTTCAGCGGGATGGGCTCTAGGGTACGGAACTGAGCCCCACCAGGCACGGGTGTCACCTGGGCCTCTCCCTCCACCACCAGCTCACTCAGATCCTGTAGACTGGCCAGCAGTCTGTCAAAGTCCACCTCGGGGGGCACAAAAGAATCCCCTGGCAAAAGGGATAGATGCCCATGAGCCTCTGTGCCTGCTGTGTGCTCTGGCAGCTCTGGCTTCCGGAGGGCCTCCCACACCGAGCAGTCTCAGTTCCTAAGGGGCCATCTAAAACTGAAGGGCAGCTGCATTCGCTAACAATGGCAGCTCTTGGATACTTTGAATGTTTTATTCGAGCCCTGATCCACCTAGCTTGAACTGACAGTGGTGAGGAAGACCTTGAACTCCTGATCCCACTTCCCCCGCCGATGCTGGGATTACATGTGTGTCACCACACCTAGCAGGAAACTTACTTTGGGTCAGGGGCTTAATATCTATCGTCCCATTTCTTCCGCTTATGACTTATCCTACATTGTAAGGGTCACATTCCTTCACATTTTCAGAGATGGAAATTGAGGCCAGAGAGAGTTCACTGGCTTCTTAGCAATGCACAGCATTAAGAGCAAAAGTAAAGTCTGGTAATAGACCTGTGTTGGGCACTGGGCTGGCAAAGCTCCCAGCTCTGGATCAAAGCTTTCATGGTTCAAATCCCAGCTCCTGGACTTCTTCCTGGCTGGCCTTACCACAATGTTCTGGGTGACTATAAGGCGCCAAGGAAGTGGCCCCATGAGGGCTAACTTGGAACAGCCAGAACTGCCCAGGTTCGTCAGTTCTACCTAGTACAAATGCTCCTCAGGCCAAACCCAAGGCTGAGAGGTAGGGGCTGCTTAATCTCCACTTTACTCACGAGGAAACAGTATTAGCAAAAGGAAAGGCGGCATGTCCCAGGCCACCTGGCGAGCTGGAGAACTTAGAACCCAACTGCATCATCAGGGAGGGAGGGCAGGGGTGGGGACAGATGGCTCTGAGGGTGTGGGGCGGCTGCTGACCAGATGGTCACAGACTCCTGAGCATATGCCAAGGTTCTGGACGCCTCTGGAAACTGCTGTACACGTGACCACACACAGTTCTAGGGGTGCAGATGAAGAGACCAGGACACTCAGGAAGGTGTCATAAAAGGGCGGCAGGCAGAGAGGCTGCTGGCCGGGCTCCGTTAATGTCCCTAGAGTGTAAGCATCCAGCACACAAACAGCTGTGAGCTTCCTGAGAGCTGTTTTGTGACAGGATGTAGGTCAGGGCACTGGGGATCCAACTCCCTCCCCCAAGTGGAAGTACAGGTGCAGGGGGCTGTGTTTCCTGCTGTCTCTGCCACTGCTGAGCTGCAGGCCCTCCTTGAGCCCTCCCTTCTCCTCCCCACCCCCCATTTCTCCCTGGCACTGTCTACTATCTAAAGGGCTATGCCCGTCTCTCCTGCCTCTGGGCTTCCCTGTTGTGTGACCAGCAACAGCCCAGAGTAGAGGATGCTGGGAACTGAACCCAGGGCTTCATGGATGTGAAGCAAGGAGTCTAGCAGCTGCATTGCACCTCCTGCCCCACAATGATACTGACATGGGTTTTCTTTACAATTACTTCAGGAACAAATTGAAAAACCGAAAAATAAGGCCAGAGAATATATCCTCTAAGACTGGCCCCATACCTCTTCCTACAACTCAGAAAACTGAGGTCGGCCATAGAATGGACCCAAGGCTGCTATCTAAAATAAGCAACCTCAGAGCTAAGGCTTAAGGGATAGACACAGGGTGGGTAATGTGGGAAGGGGACAGACTGGAGTCCCTGGGATGGTACCAAGAAATGCTGATGGCAAAAGTTTGCCTCAGCCAGCCTACAGTGTGAGTTCCAGGACAGCCAGGGCTATACAGAGAAACCCTGTCTCGAGAAAAAAAAAAAAAAAGTTTGCCTCAGAATACTAGCCTGGAGGACGAGGCCTATGAACCAGGGCCAGAGCATTTCCATAGAAAAGAGACATGGAGGAAGAGAGCAGAGAGAGACAGGACAAGAAGGGGAGTGGGGACTGCTCTGCTTTCTGCCTAGAAAAGTAAGACATCCAACTCTGGTCAGGAAAGGACAGCGTAGGTAGGCTGGGCTGTCATTAGGTCGATGGACAGGAGGGAAAGGCTGGCCATCCAGGGAGAAGGAAGCACAGCTCCAAGGAGAAATGTTCAGGAAGCAGGGCAGGGTGAGCCTGCTATGGCCAGCCCAGGGCAGAGTTGTAAGTCAGTGAGCACTCGCCAAACAGTGTTCAACAGAAGCCTTCATTTGGAGAAAACTGTAGCAGGGGCTCCCACACAAGGCAGCATAGGCAACAAAGCAAGCCTTGTGTTGGCTCGAGGCAATGGAGAGACGTGTCCCTCTTGTGAGATGGGAAGGTTAAGAGCCCTGCCCTGGCCTCAAGATTATGTCAGCGAACCTGACCTAATGGCCCTTAGAGGCCTTGTGAGGTATCACGCTCCAGGTCATGTAAGCCTTGCAGGGCCTACGTGACCAGCTCAGCTCTCTGTAGGTGGCAGTTGCTTGGGGACAGCTCCTAGAACATAGCTACCTAGGACCCCCTTTCTAGGAAGAGTCACAGTCCAAGGGAAGACCTTTGAGGCTTCATGTAACCTTAGGAGTTTGGTTTTGTTTCTAAAACAGGGTCTTATGTAGCCCACACTCTAGGAAGCTGAAGGTGACCTTAAACTCTTCATGCTCCTGCCTCCCCCTCCCAAGTGCTGGCCTGGCCTCTCCCCTTGGCTCTTTCTCTGCCCTCCAAGGCCATACTGCCAGGGATGCTGTCTGTGAGCTTTGTAGGCTGGGGGAACCTTCTGAGTCTTAACTTCCTCTCATGTAAAAGGATGTGAACAGCCCCAGAGCTCAGAGGGAGGCTGCTGTCATCTGTCCCAACTTACCCTGGCCTCAGGCTACAGCATGCCCTACCTTGAACCCTGCCAGGAACCCTTGGCACTCGTCCCTGGTTCTTTTGCCCCTGAGCCCATTCCCTTGGTCCTGGTCACACATTTTTGTCATTTTGGGTGTGATCATTTGCCAACTACGCCGGGCACTTCTTAAACACCGGTTAGAGCACTGAACCTAACCTGGATCACAGGGGGTGCCCCCAGAAGCATGTGCTGACCCAATAGTCCACCTCTGTAGCTGCCTCTCAAGTAGTCAGGAACAGTGTGGTTCTGTTAGGCTCTGAGAGTCCTGCCCCCCTCAGATTCATCCCTAGAGGAGTCAGGGCACCAAACAAAGGCAGATGCAAAAAGGCCCCATGAGTACTGCACAGCGCACAGCAGGTGCAGGCCCTGCCACTGCTGGGATGAGCGGTGTTCCCTGAAGGCTTGTTGGAAAGGAAAATTTGCTGCTTCCCAAAGCTGGCTGGAGATGGTCTACCTGTCAGCCTCCTGCATTAGGAAATAGCTATTGTTACCACAACTCTGAGAGCTAGGCCTACTCTGGCCATTTTCCTGCATGCATGTGCTCTAAGTCTCAGTGGGGCAAGCAGAGAGAAGCTCTGCGACTCTGGGTGGTTCCCGAGCACACCCTCAACCAGGGCAGGGTTGTCCTGATGCCTGTAGCTCTCAGCCTGACCTCTGCAGCTGAACTTGGGGCTGTTCTAGGGAACCAACAGTCCCAGACACCCAGGCACCATAGCCTTCCTTGTGCCAAGCACTGTGTTGCACGATCCAGGGTGTCACCAGTGGAAGAGACTGTGAGTTCAGAGCCTGCTGGCTGCCCCCAGAACACTAGCCTGAGCCTTTAAAGCCCTCGTTCCAGCACTGCCCTTCCCATGAGACACTGGCACAGCTACAGTGGCAGCCTAGGGGTCTGTGGGGACCCGCTGCAGGGGCAATGTGGAGACAAAGCCACTTCGGGGAGAAGCACGCCTACCCAGGTCTAGGCCAGGGCAAATCAAGCAGGCTGCCAGTGTGGCCTGTTGACCTAGGAATGTGAGAAGTGCCAGGGGCTTGGGAGTTGGGCCGAAGGCTAGGGTGGAGGTAGGGCCCTAGTAAGAGACAGGTGGGCAATGTGGAAGAAAGGTACGAATTTGAGGAAAGACAGGAAAGAGACAAGCACCAAGCCCACTGATGTTCTCAACCCCAGGCCTGAAACCGGCTGTGTGTCGTGGCCAGAGCAGGACTAGCCCCTGAAGTGCTTGACATAGCAGCCAATGTGATGTCTGCATCCTGGTGAGAGGTTGGGGGTAGAGCTGCAGATCACCCCATTTCCAGGTTTCCTCTTTACTGGCCCCTTCATGGAGAAACTGGCAATCCTTCCTAAGGCAAATGTTGTGGATCCAGAACATTTTAATTGCTCCCTTTGGCCCCTGATGCTCGGGCCCACCTGCCCCTTGGCAGCTGTAGGAAGTGACACATGCCCAGACACAAGCCAGTAAGAAGCTAAATCTGGTAGCAGAGGACCTGGGGACAGAGTCAGGCTAGTCCAAAGAGGAAAAGCTTCTAGAAAAGGAAAACATTTCCTCACCTGGCAGGAAGAACTAAAGGCCTCCCCCACACTGAAAGGCAAAAGGAAGAGAAAAGTGCAGAAGGCTCTGTGGCCCAGGAACCCCAAGGTGGAAGGAACGATGGTCTCCACCATGGCTTCAGAGGCAGACCTGGAGTCACCTCACCAACAAAACACAACACAGGATGCTGTTTGGGAAGGGTTGTTGGAGGAAGTACTTGGGACAGGTAGAAAATATGTTCAGAGATCAGCCACATGGTCTGACCTTCTCCTAAATGAAGCAGAGGAACCTTCTGCCAGAAGGAAGGCTGTTCTCCAGGGTGTGAGGGCTGTATGAAGCAGAGCCCCTCCTAGTGTGGTGGGCTCCAGGGACAAAGCAAGAAACCCTCAAGTGTACTCAGCACATAAACAAAGCCACCAGTTGTGGTCTCAGTCCCTAGAGAACTGTGATCAGAGCGCCAGGCCCTGGGCTACTCTGGTTTGATCCATAGATCTTGCCCAGCAGGGCCTCAGGTCACTTCCACAGCCTGGGGCCACACATGCTCCCAGCACCTTCTCACAGCGTGCTCCAGGGCAGTCTCTGACTTGCCCTCTCCTCTCCATCAGTCAGAAAGGCCAAGGACCCCACCTCCCAAATAGCTCCTGTTTCCTCTTGTCCTCCACGGCAGCCACACCCACCTCTTCTTCTATCCAATGACTGGGACCAGCTCCCAGTGTACTCTCAACACCCTCTGTTCAATAGCATTCAGACACTCTACCTTAGTTTGCTATAAAATGGAATACCTTTTGGCCCATGCTATAGCTGTTTATTCAAAATATTTTGAAAGCAGTAAGAGACGGGCATGGACGCAGAGGCAGAGGCAGGAGTATCTCTGAGTTCAAGTCTAGCCAGTTCCATCACAGAGTTCCAAGACAGTCAGAGCTACATAGTGAAGTCCTGCCTCAATTTGGGGGGGAGAGGGATAAAGCCCAGGCCCAAGTACAAGGTAGGACAATGCTTGTAACGGGGTTTAAGAGGGTGTTTGGCTCCCTGCTACTGAGAGCCACCCAATGTGGGTGCTGGGAACGGAAGGCAGGACCTCTGGAAGAGCAGCAAACACTTCTAACCCCAGTCATGTCTCCATCCCTGAATTTGTTTTTTTAACATAGGATCACTTGTAGCCCAGACTGTCCTCAAACTGCTCCACAGTTCAGGACCGACTGTCTTTGAACTTCTGATCTTCCTGTCTTTACCTCCTGGATGTTGAGACTGCACATGTGGATCACCATGGCCATCCTAACAGATGCTAGGGAATAAACCCCAGGCTTTGTGCACTGAGTACACACCCTACCAACTGAGCCACAGCCTCAGCCCTAGAATCTGGGTTTTAATGCAGGAAGTGCCTTCTGAGGTCACCACTGCTGTGGTCCTCCAGGCTGCCCTTGGGGCGATGCTGTCAGGATGCCTGCTCCCTCAAAGCCTGGGAAGCAGAAACAAGCCACGCAAGGGCTCCTGTTTGACACATTTCTTCCTTGTAACCCTGAGGGTGAGAGCATGCCCCATTTTGTCGATGAACTTGAGAGTCAGAGAAGGAAGCCACAAACCAACCTTGAACAAGGGGTGGAGTAGAAATGAAGGGGTCTGAGTTAGATTCCCAGTGACGGATTGGATTGTCTCCACCTCCAAAGACAACAGGCTCTGTCTCGGAAACAGCTCTATGGACCCAAATCTAAGGACAAGGCGGGCTGGGTCCCCACTAAATACCAGTGGTTAACAATAACAAAAGGAGGCAGAAGCAGGAGGATCTCTGAGTTGAGGCCAGCCTGGTCTAGAGAGCAAGTTTCAAGACAGCCAGGGCTACACAGAGAAATCCTGTCTGGAAAAAACAAACAAAACAAATCAAAACGAAGGACAACAACAACAAACCATGAAAATTGGAGCCTGTCAGAGCAGATCCCACACCCTGGCTCACAAACTTGCAGGGACAGGGAGGTGATTGAGGCCTGGAAACCTGACAGGGAGAATGCTTCCACTTTTACTCTTCCTGGAGTCCCTCCCTCCCCACCTCCCCAACCAGACACAAGCTCTTTATATAGTCCAGGCTGGCCTTGAACTCTCAATCTTCCTGACCCAGCCTTCCAAGTGCTAGAATTAAAGGTATGTACCACCATGCCAGGTGAGGTTTTGTTTTGTTGTTTGTTTAAAGATACTAGCCTTGGGCAGTGATAGTGAACACCTTTAACTCCAGCACTCAGAAGGCTGAGGCAGGCAGATCTCTGTGAATTTGAAGCCAGCCTGGTCTATATAGTGAGTTCCAGGTCTGCCAGGGCTAAACAGGGAAACCCCGTCTGGGAGGAGGGGAGAGCATCAAATGTCTAGTACCTGGGGGACTCATAGATCTTGGCAGATGAGCAGACAAGAGACTAAAATAAGACCAGGGAGGAAGACCTTGGCTTTTCTTTCCCTGACAAGGTGTTGGGTAACTCACACACACACCCCACCTCACCCCATTGTTGGGATGCCATGGCTTGAAACAAGAGACCTCTGGGAGAGTGGCACGCCATCAGGAAGCTGGAGGATAGGGGCCAGGGCAGATGCTCTACCTGGCTTCCAGAACTTCTTGGCCTTCATCCAGTCCCGCTCATCATTTTCAGAGACTGTCTTTTCCTCTGAGTTCTCCTGGTCCATGGGCTCGCCCACCCACTGCAGGCCATAGTCACTGAGGAACCGCTGTCAGGCAGAAGAGGGAGAGGTGGTGCTGCACCACCTGCCCAGTTTCCATGGAAAACATCACCTGGCCAACCCCCAGTCAGCCCAGGAGGGTCTGGTCAAAGAATGTGCTGGAGGCCCTGAGCACTTCCTGTGACCCCCAAAGCCCTTGGGCTGGAGAACAGCAGGTTCCACTCCTTCTCTGTGAGGGAGACAGGACAGCCTTGTCTCATCATGCTCGGTAAGATCCCTCATGCCAGAGCCTAACACAGGGCATCACTCCACAACTCCATAGAGATGGCCACCTCAGCTGAGGACAGTGTGGGTCTGGCCTACGCATGAGGAAGAGGCAAAGACACCTGCTCTACAGGAGTAAGCCTCTCTCTTCCTTCTGCACACTAGACTATGTGTGTGCATGTGTGTGTCTGTGATCCCAGGTGTGTGCAGGTGTGCATGCACATATGCACATATGTGGGGCCAGAGGACAGACAGGGTGTCATTCCTCTTCAAGCCCTGCCCATCTTGGTGTCCATTGGGTGCCAAGGCTACACAGGAAGTCCCAGAGATCTACTTGACTTGATCTCTGTTTCCTCAGCTCTGAGATGATCAATCCATGAAACCATTCATGGCTTTTCTGGTTTTTGAAATAGGTTTTAGGGACAGAACAAAGGTCCTCACGTTTGCAAAGCTAACACTTTACTGGCAGAGCCTTTTTCTCAGCCCAGGAAGAGTCACCTACACTCCACTTTTTTGTTTTCTTTTCTTTTTTGTTTTTACAAGACAGGGTTTTTGTAGCTGTCCTAGAACTTGCTTTGTAGACCAGGCTGGCCTCAAACTCAAGAGATTCGCCTTCCTCTGCCTCCTTCCTGCCTGCTAGAATTAAAGGTGTAGGCCTCCACAGCTGGTTAGAGTAGTCTATATTTCTGTAACCAATTTCTTCTCTGCCCTTCTGCACAGCTCACTGTCCTGCTTGTGGCATGGTCACCAACTGCCTGCTGTGTGAAACCCTGGCGCCGTCTTGTCGGCACCTCTTTCAATGCAGAGCTGGTTCTACACACACGCACATGCACACGCACTCACACATGTGTGTGTGTGCGTGTGCGTGTGTGCTTCTTTGCCATTTCTCCTTCCATACACCTGTGAGGTTCCCAGGGCCCAGCCCCAACCATGCAGTCTCTTTTATGGCTCCCCTCCACTCCCACATACATAAGGACTCCCTTCCAACAGAGCCCATAGTGAGGCCTGTTTGGCCTGGCCTCTCTTTCTCCCTCCCCTTCTCATGACTTCCAGCCAGGTTTATGTGGCAGGTGGAGCCTTCTACCTCTTTGCCTAGATGCTATCCCCAGTCCACCGCCCCCACCCCAGCTCCAGCTTGGCTTCAGTGGTCCCTAACTGATTATTTCCTGCACTTCCGTATCCTGTCTCGTCACAAGGGACTCCCTGCTTCTGTGGACGGCCAGCCTCATGCATGTGAGGACCATGACTTTCTGTACAGATGACACAAGCCTAATGACAGCAGTGTCTACCAGGATAGATACTACAGGTTTGTTCAATTACTGAGTCATCCAGGCGGTGGTGGCACACACCTCTGATCCCAGTACCTGGGAGGCAGAGGCAGGCTGATCTCTGATCTCTGAGTTCGAGGACAGCCAGTTCTACAGAGGAGTTTCAGAACAGCCATGGCTACACAGAGAAACTGTCTCTGAAAAAAAAAAACCAAAAAAACAAAAAAATTAAGGACTCAACGAACATGTGAAAGGTGCACACTTGAGCCAGGGGTGCACTTGCCTCTGAGGCTGTGCCGTGCCCCACGGTATCACCACATTCCCAGCAGGCAGGTGAGACATGGCTGTGGCTGTAATTCACAGCCCCAGATGTGAACAGGCCTGCAGTGGGCTGGAGCTTTGAAAACACTTCTGCTTGAAGAGAGACATTTCAGAAAAGACTCTGAGGGGGGACAGCAGAGGACTGGGCACTAGCACTGAGGAGGCAGGAGTGGGCCCTGACGAGTGCCCAGTGCCTTCTGGATCAAGTCTTACAGCATGACACAATTCTGAGTGGAAGAAAAGCGACTGAGGTGACCAAGTGATGGGGTAAAGAAGAAGTCATGGCCTGAGGCAGGAGACCACCTAGCACTAAGTTCAGGGTGAGCCATGCGCCCCTCGTGGAGGTTACAGTCCCACAGGGATGAGGCACAGGGAAAGCAGAGGAGGAAGAGCCTGCACTGGTCAGGTCAGGAAGGCTTCAAGGAAATGAGTGAAAATTCCTCTCCAGAAGGAGGTGGGTCCGGTCCAAGCAGAGACCAGCATGGACATGGGTCTAAGGTGAGCGTGAGCTTAGTCAGAGATCCAGAGGAAGGTGACATGGCTGGAGAAGTTCCAGATAGGAGAGCAGGGCCCAGGCACAAACCCGCAGTGAGGACTTGGGATGGAGCCAGTGGAGGGTAAGGAAGTATATTAAGGAAGAGTGGGCGTGTGTTCAGGGTTGGATTCAACCCCAAAGAGAGTAATGTGTCATGGTGCCTGATACCCAGTCCCCACCGCCGGCTCTAAACTCTGAGTCAGGCCAGAGCAGGGAAACAGGCAGGGGCCTGGAGAATTCTGAGGGCATTCCTGCAAATCCTTCCAGGCAGCTCTAGACTAGGAATAGCAGCCTGGTAGCCCGTCCAGTCTACCAGCCCAGACTCTTACCTCCATCTCACCAACCTGCCGCTGTAGCTGAATGCACTGTGTCTCCAGCTCCTCCTGCCTCTTCAGGGTTGTACTGTCTGGAGAAGAAGTGGGTGAGGAATTCTACTGCCATAACTGGAGGCTGCAGGTGCTCTGCCCCCAAGGTCTTCTGGGGACCCTCTGAGAACTGCCCGAGTCGGTCTAGACAGTCTAGACCTCTCTCCTAACACTGGGAGGGTGGGGAGAGGGTTGCCTGAACTGACTCTCAAGAGCCACCCATCCCTTCATCCCTTGGAGTCTGGTTCCTCCACACTCTGGACAGTGCACTCTGTGCATAAGGCACTGGATAAAGTGTGGTCCCAGCTGTCCAGACCCCACCAGGAGTCTGCCTGATGCTGTTGGAGCCTTGATACCCATAAGTCTCTGTCCAGCACCCACGAACCATGGACCCGACCGAGCACCTGACCAAGGGCTTCTTACTCTGGTGCTGCTGGAGGGTCTGCACCAAATCCTCCAGGGCCAGGATCTTCTGCTCCTGAAGCAGTGAGACTCGGGGTGAGTGTCAGTCCTGGTGGGTCCCAGAGCCCCAGAGGGTAGACAGGAGGTAAACTTTAGCCCTTCCACTGGGCAGGGCACACCTTTTACCTGAGTGTGAGTGTAAACCTGTCCCTACCAACCTTTGGTACAACCCCTGCTCCTGAGCCTCAGATAACCTATCTCTCTAAAGGCACACTAGCTGAGAAAGGCACAGCCCACATCTTGGGCCCAGTGTCCAGCTCGCCATCTCTGCTCAGCAGCTAGCTCTACTCAGACCACATTCCATCAGCCTCTGCCCTCTGCTCAGCTCACAGGGACCAAGATCATTCCCAGCTCATGGCTTGCCACCAAAACCACCAGTTCAATTCGAGGAAACAGTGTTCCCTGGCTGTCCCCTCCCCAGGTCCTACCTTGGACAGTAGCTCATCATTCTGGACCTTCAACTGCTGCTCCAACTCCTGCAGCTTCCTGGCCATGGAGGCCATCAGCTCTGAGTCATGGAACACAAGGCCTGACAAGGGGACAAAGTTTCTTGCGCCAGGTCTGGAGCTGAGGCTGAGATGAGAAGGGCCAAAGGGGAGAAAGCCAGGAGAACAAGACCAGCAATACCAACAGCAGCTAACGCTTGGGTGGTAGGGGCGCTTGCAGCTCTACAGAGAGCTCATGCAGTCCCCACAGCAGGCCATGAAGTCAGAGGGCTGCTTCGGGAAGCTGAGGGTGTGTGTGTATGTGTGTATGCGTGTGTGTGTGTGTGTGCGCGCACGCAGAAGTGTGTGTATGCACATACATGTGTACAGGGTTACATACTCATATACATACACATGCAGAGGCAAAAGAGGACATTGGATGCCTTCCTCTTTCGCTCTCCACCCTTCTGGGGGTGGGAGGATCGAATCTAGGGACTTATGCATGCTAGGCAAACACGAGCACCTGATGATGGCTGTTTGGGGTAGGCTAGCCGGGCAGAAATCTCCCACAATCCACTTGTCTCTGACCTCTAATGGTGGGGTTATAGGCATACACACCCATGAGAGGCTTTTATACAGGTGCTGGGGACTTGAACTCAGGGCCTCTTGCATCCATAGCAAGTGTGTTCACCTACTCTGCCATCTTCTTGCCATCAAGCCTAGTGATTTAAATTGGATTTCCCTGGGATCCACATGATGAAAGAAAAGGAATGGGTTTTCTCCCAGGTAGTGGTGGCGCACGCCTTTAATCCCAGCACTTGGGAGGCAGAGGCAGGCGGATTTCTGAGTTCGAGGCCAGCCTGGTCTACAGAGTGAGTTCCAGGACAGCCAGGGCTACACAGAGAAACCCTGTCTCGAAAAAACAAAACAACAACAATAAAAAAACAAAAATGAAAACAACAACAAAAACACTGTATGTGTCTCATTATTAGGACATGCAGGGGTACCAAAGGTGTTAGATACGACTGTCAGGCTCTCTGTCTGCGAGATGTCCTTGTGTGCGCATGTCTCTAGCAGGCAGAGGGGTGGGCATCTGGTGAGATGAGTTGCTAGGAAAGGAAGACAATGCCCTCCTACTTCAACTTTTCTGTACAGTAAAAACTTTCAAAATAACCCTCGAGAGCCGGGGGGTGGAGGGGAGATGTGCCACTTTTATCCCAACACAGGAGAACTGGGAGTTCAAGGTTATCCATGGCTACACAGTAAATTTGAGGCAACTCTTGACTGTTCCAAGCCCCACCCTCAGGGGAAAAAAATAAGAGTGAGATAAAGAACACAAGCCCTCTTTGTCACCACAGACACTCCCCTGACACAGGGAAATCAGGAACTGCAACCATGGTCACGAGACCACACAGGAAGCCCAGGGTGGCTCAGGAGAAAGATGGTGAAACCTTAACTCTACCTTGATGTCATCTTCAAGTCCCTGAATTACCATCTCCCTACTGGGCATGCTCACTCAGTGAGCTGTGAGGGACTCAGAGCCAGAGCGTCTCAAGCCACTGAAGTGGAAGTATTCGGAATCTGCCAGCATACAGAGCATGCCATCACTGGGGCAGCAAGGAGGGAGGGAAGTGTTCAGGCAGTGGGAGTGTCCACAGTGAATACTGGGAAGGAGAGGAGCTGCTGAGGATAGTAAGAGAGAGACCCTGGGAGCAAGCGGCACTGGGAAGCCATCAACAACCTAGCCAGCACAGGGCTTCATGGAAAGGGAGGCAGTGGGGGCAGAGGGGACTGCTGAGCAGAGACATGAAGCAGGAGAGGCAGGTCCCATTGGAGACCTTGGTGGGGACACACCAGCTAGACAGGGCAGGGAGAATCAGGGAGAGGATGGACAGTTCCTAAAAGGGAAGGAGGTGGCTGCAGGACCACCACTGTGCCCGGCTAGGTGAGGGAGATCCTGGCTCTGTGACTAAGTTTCTGTAGGACTTGGGCTGGGCAAGTCCCACCAGTGTCAAATGGAGGGGAGTTTGGTCCAATATCACCTGGCAGTTCCCTCCCACTGCCCTGCCTCATGGGGCCTCTGCTCTGGGTGCCCTGGGTGATAGCTAGGAACCGCACCAAGCAGCATCTCACCAAATCTTATACCATGCCAGCCCGTTGCTCCCCCCCCCTCCCCAGGACAGGGAAGCAGGAGGATCTTAAAGTTGCTTAAGATGTCACGTCTGGGGCTGGAGAGATGGCTCAGTGGTTAAGAACACTGGCTGGTCTTCCAGAGATCCTGAGTTCAATTTCCAGCAACCACATGGTGGCTCACAACCATCTGTAATGGGATCTGATGTCCTCTTCTGGTGTGTCCCAGGAGAATCACAATGTACTCACATACATAAAATAAATCTTTTCTTTTTTGCTTTTGCTTTTGTTTTTTTTGAGACAGGGTTTCTCTGTGTAGCCCTGGCTGTCCTGGAACTCACTCTGTAGACCAGGCTGGCCTCGAACTCAGAAATCCGCCTGCCTCTGTCTCCCAAGTGCTGGGGTTAAAGGCGTGCACCACCACCGCCCGGCTTTTCCTCTTTTTTTTGAAAATAAATAAATCTTAAAAAAAATAGATGTCACATCTGATGGAAAGTTCTAGTCCCTCCCAGTGCCTGCCCACCCACTCTCCCTCTGCCCTCCATCCTACTGTAGGCAATTCCACACAGCCCTTTGAAGACACAGTTGAGTGAAATGGCCTCCTAAGGAACTGAGCCCGTTTTGGAGCATGCAGGTGAGGAAGCAGATGAGGAAGCAGATGAGGAAGCAGATGGCCAGAGGCTGAGCTCTCCCTTCAGGCCCTTCACTGTCTCTGAGCCTCAATCACAGACCCGCTGACATCACACTTGCTGCAAACTGGAGGGTTTCTAGCCACAGTCTGCCTGGGGCTTGGCCAGATCCCTAACCTGTGGCTTTAGGTTAAGCCCTGTCCTGGATGGGTGTGGGGGTACAAGCACTGGGGCAGCTGGCCGGAAGTGGGACCAGTGTCTAGTCTAAACACAGCAGGTGAGAAGAGAAGGGGCCACTGTCCACACAGCCTCTCCCAGGCTCTAAGCAAAGAGGACCACACCCTGTGTTCTCACCTTGCCTACCCACAGGGACACTGATGCCCCCATAGCAGGAAGGCACAGAGATCTTCTCTTCTGAGTCTTGTCCATCATTCAGCATGTCCACTTCATCCTCTGCAGACAGGAACGCCCAGGTCATTGCTCTGGGACCACAACCCAGAGAACACTCTGGCCTGGGTCCTGGCCAAGATGAAACCGCTTATACGCTGCCACAAGGTTCAGAGTCAGGCCAGTGATGAGGCCAGGGCTCCAGGGAGAGAAAGCTACAAGACAGAGGCTAAGGCCACATCTCTGGTCTTCCCAGAGCTCTGAGGTACCCATAACCATCTTCTATTGGGGAGAGGAGTTCTATGATGGTGTGGCTCCCTCTGCTGAGGGATCAGAGCAAGCGGGTGGCCCAGACCCTGAGCAAGGGGTAGGGAGCTAGAATCCAGGGAGTAGGCCAGATGCCCAGTCTCACAAGTCCTCAGCATGCTCTTTCCCTACATGCACAGGGGTAAGAAGATGTAAGCTGGTGTAAGGGGAGGGGACATGGGGGACAGGGCACACTCACCATTTCCGTAGATTCTTATCCCTCGCCTCCTGGGAACCCAGGCAGGAAGAAGGAACAAATATAAATTAAGCCCCTTGGAATGCCACCAAGGGAAAGTTCCAGGCCCCATGCAAAGTTTAAGAGATAGAGGTTAAGCCTATCTCCTGAAGACTCTCACCCCATCTATCCTTAGCCAGGGTGAGCTAAGGGACATGTTGTCCAATGCCTAATTCCTCCTAACAGAGAAAAATAGGAGGACACTGCAGGGTAATTTTGGATGGGAAGACCACAAGATTCCAAAGCCCACAAGCTGACCCTGGATCCTCGCTGAAGTACTGTGGGCCCCTGGGGTTGCTGCTTAACCTCTCTGGATCACCTTGGCCTTAGCCAGACTCTAAGTGCACTCAGAAAAGCAACAAGGGAACAGGAGGTAGAAAAGGCTGTGCACAGGATTGCCTCAAGGTATAAGGCAACAGCATTTAGAGGAGCCCAGCTCAGAGCCTGGCCCAGGATGGCAGAACATTCATGTCTGCAGAGCTGGGTAAACAGTGAATGACAAGCTCTCAGCCACTCTCACAGGGTCATGCCTTACAGAGAGGCCCCATCCATCTTTGGTCAGCACAAACCAGGGTTTCTTGAAGGCATAGAGGGAAAGAGGTAGACACAGAAAGCCACTAGCTGCTCTTTTTTTTTTTTTGGTTTTTTGAGACAGGGTTTCTCTATGTAGTTCTGGCTGTCCTGTCCTGGAACTCACTCTGTAGACCAGGCTGGCCTCGAACTCAGAAATCCGCCTGTCTCTGCCTCCCAAGTGCTGGGACTAAAGGCGTGCGCCACCACCACCCGGCCCTAGCTGCTCTTTTGCTTTCCCCAAGATACTAGGGGTCATTCTCCTCTGGTGAGGAAAGGGTCAAGGAGGAGACAGAACCGGGGGCTCCTTACCCAGGATTCACTGTCTCCGACTCTAGCGGCACCTTCCGTGTCTTGCTAAGAGAGGCCAGAGGTGAGCTCATAGCTCTAGTCTTGAGGTTCACTGTCAGGGACTCCTGAGAGGAAAGAGGGAAATCAGTCCTTGGGGACAGAGACCCAGGGCTCCAGGTCACAAAGAAGGGGCTGCTTTTCCTGAAGAGAAGCACTATTCAGTGAGAAGCGGGCCTCATTTCTCCAGTGTGGGGTTCCTGACATGGTGACTCCTCCAAGATGCTGCTTCTCTGTTCTGAACATGGAAGTCCTTGCCTGGTGGGGTACAGGGCCTGCAATTTCTCCAAACTTAGAGTGTGGGCACAGACTACCCAAAATGCTTATGATTACTGACTCATCACTGAGCTGGTAGGCGTAAAGCCAAGGTATCTCCTCCAGAACCCAGGTACCACCTCCATCATCTCTGATGGAATGGCAACCCACAGAGAGAAGTCACTGAAAACACAGTCGTCATGTGTTTGGACACATGTGTCATGGACACAAGCTTCTGGGCCCGTGAACATGCTCTCCTCTCAGTGTCACGTAGCGCCTCATTTCCTCCCATGTAAAACGTGTATGGTCTCAGCCCCCACCAGGCACATGACTTGGCAGGGGACAAAGTTCTAAAGCATCTGCCCAGTGCCAAGCTCAAAGGACGCACCTGAAAGTTGGATTGTGGCTTTGTGGGGTCATTGCTATTGGCACACAGGTGGGACTAACACGCAGAATGCGGATTCCTTCTTCCGATGAAGAATGGGCACGTGTACAGCCAGCTGCAACTAAGAGCCACCACTCCATTCGCTATATAACATGACTAAAGTCTAACAGGCCTAGAGCCAAAGAGGGGATCTCCATTAGGGAGGGTCTGAAATGCGTCTTTTTCAGAATAAATCCAAAGCAGTCCTCTGGAAATGCAACACTGGCCACGCCTGAGGTGATGGTTAGTTTTTGTCAATGTGACAGAAGCTAGAGCCATCTGAGAAGAGGGAACCCCTCAACTGAGAAAATGCCCCATCAAACGAGGCTGTAGCCAAGACTGTGGCCTATCCTTGATTAATGACTGATGAGTCATCCTGAGCAGGGAGGTCCTGAGTTGAATAAAAAGTCTCTATTTCAGTCCCTACCTGACTTCCCTCCATGTCGGACTGTGACCTGGGAAGTCTCTATCACCTCAATAGAAAGCAAAGGAGGACCACGGAGCCTGACACGGCATGCTGTGGGGGGGTGGGGGGGCTTCCTCACCTTCTTCCTCATGCCCCACCCTTTTGTCAGAAGGGACCAGAAGCCTCTCACCCCACCATCCAGCATCCTCAACATACCCCTGCACTGTTCTGTGATTTATGCTGTTAAATAGGACAGCTCCCTTAGTGGCTCCTCACTGATGCTCACAAGCAAGGACGACATGCCACAACCCTGAACAAACCTCCCCAGGGGCTCCTTTCTCTCCTGAATGACAATTAAAACAAAAAACAAAAACATGCACCAGAACTGGGCATGGTGGGGAGCGCCATGGGAGGACGATTTATGTTAGTTCCAGGACAACCAGAGCTACATAGTGAGATCCTATCTTACAATAATAATAGTAATAATAATAATAATAATAATAATAAAATTTTTAAAAAGAGGAGGAGGAAGAAGAAGAGGAAGAGGAAAAAGAAGAAGAGGAGTAGGAAGAGGGGGAGGAAGAAGAGGAAGAAGAGGAGGAAGAGGAGGAAGAAGAGGAAGAGGAGGAAGAGGGGGAAGGGAAGGAAGAGGAGGAAGGGGAGGAGGAGGAGGAGGAAGAAGAGGAAGAAGAGGAGGAGGGGAAAAATAAAACTTCCACGGGTGATCTGGCCCTGTCTCTCACCTTATTCCCACCCACCTAACCATCTCTGCCAGGAAGACAGCTGAGCCAAGCCTTGAACACAGGGTCAGTCAGCAGCCTCCCTTCTAGAATAGTCTCTCCTTACCCATATACTCTTCCTCTAGCTAAGCTAACTTCTCAGTGTCCCTTCTCTTTGTTCTTAGGACATAATTTAGCCTTTTATTTGGAAATTATCAGAGATTCAAAGGACAACAGTTCTGAGAGGCCCTGTGGTGCCCTCCACCAAGCCTTCTGTCCTCACCATTTATACAACCACAGCAGAGCACGAGGGGCAGGAACCACCCGTTTCTGTAGTCTGTGTGCACAGGCTGGCGCCATCTGATAACAGGGACGGATAGGGTTTAGCCACCACCTCCAACAAGCAGCCTTTCCTATCCCACAGGCCCTCCGGCTACAGCCTGAGTCACAGCTCTGCCTCCTCACTAGCTGTGACTGCTGGACAGCACCACTGTTTTAATCTGGAATTTTCTTTCTTTCCTTATTTATTTATTTATTTATTTATTAAGACGAGGTCTCAGTATGTAGCCCGGGTTGGTCTAGAACTCAGAGATCTCACCTGCCTCTGCTTCCTGAGTACCAGAAGTAGAGAAATGACCCATCATTCCCCCTCAGCTCTGGAATTTTCTTTGATAAAATTACATAAGTAGAATCAGATAATAGCTAATCACCTTTTTTCTTACTTAGCTTTACCCAACCAGACCTCATATACTTCATCATTTCAAAGTATAAAATTAAAAGTTTTTTCAGTTTGTTTGTTTGTTTAGATACAGGGTTTCTCTGTGTAGACCTGGCTATCCTAGAACTCCCTCTGTAGACCAGGCTGGCCTCGAACTCAAGAGATGCACCTGCCTCTGCCTCCCCAGTGCTGACATTAATGGCGTGCGCTGCTGCCACCACCATCTGGCAAGAGTTCTTTTTTAATGTTTTGGTTTTTTGTTTGTTTTGTTGTTGTGTCAAGGTCTTACTAGCTAGTTCAGGATAGCCTCTAATTTGTGATCCTCCTGCCTCAGTCTCCGCTGTGTCACAGTCCTGCAATTGCCACCGCTCTTTGTGTGTAGATGGTACATATGTACAGGTGCCTGTGCACAGCAGTGCCTGAGGACAGCCCTCAGGCACTCTCCACACTTTTACTTATTTTTAAGAATAAATACAGGGTTTGTCACTAGACTGGAACTTGTAAAACAATCTCAGTTGGCAAGCAGCAAGCCTCAGGGACTCATGTGCCTCCACTTCCCTAGCACAGGGGTAGCCTGTGCCATGTGTGGGCTTTTGTTTTGAACATTTATTTATTTGTATGTGTAGATGGGCACGTGTACATCATGAATCCTGAAGAAGTCAGTTTTCACTTTCTACACTGTGGATCCTGGGGATGGAATTGGGATGCTCAGACATGGTGGCAGGCACCCGGACCGCTGTCGGCTTGCCAAGCCTCACACCTCTTGTTTTGTTTTAAATGCATTCTCGAGGTCAGCATCAGGTCAGCATCAGGTCAGCATCAGGTCCTCACACCTGCTCAGCAAGTGCTTTACCACCTCACCTATCTCTCCTAAGCCCCTTGTTATTGTGAGACAGGATTCCACTGTATAACCCTAGCTGGCCTCAAAATCACAGATATCCTCCTGCCTCTGAATGTGGAGATTACAGACACAACTCACCTAAAGACCCTTCAAAGCCAAGTGCAATGGTGCACACCTGTGATCTGGTAAGGGCTAGGCTGGGTTCAGGGCTACCATGGGCCATAGCAAGTGCCATGCCAGTCAGGGCTAGCATGGGCTACAGAGCAAGTACTATGCCAGTCAGGGCTAGCATAAGCTACAGAGCAAGTGCCATGCCAGTCAGGGCTAGCATGGGCTACAGAGCAAGTACTATGCCAGTCAGGGCTACACGAGAAGACCTATTTAAAAAAGCAAAAAACCTGTATACCTTAACAGCTTGCCTTCCGGTTCCCACTCAACCCTAGGTGGCTACTGAGAGACCGGCCCATTCTGGACATTTCATATAAATGAAGCATAAAAATGACTAGCATTTATACAGTGAGGGGTGCTGTATGGGCTTTGTCAATCATGTTATCAGTAAAACCACCACAGAAAAAAACATACTCCCCCAATCAATTCCAACACTGTCCCAGAGACTCACCCTCTCCATCTCCCCTTCTTTATGGGACCCATCACCCAAATACACTGCTTTCCTCTCTCTCTTCCCTCTTCATCCTATCAGCTACCAAACCCTTCAGGTCAAATGCTGCCATGTCTCTCCCGTGGGTTCTTTTCTCCCGTGACACACATAATTCTTTGAGAACTATTATGCTGCCCTTCCTATGAGCTCTGGGCCCTGATGATAAAGACCTAACTAATGCCTTCAGTCTGAGAATTTCTCCTGGGCACGGCTGTGCCTTCTCTCTCCCCTGGGCCATTTTGTTGCTGCTGTTTTGGCACTAGGGGCTGAAATGCTAGGCAAGCACTCTACCACTGAGCAATATGCTCCGTCCTTTTCAATTTATTTATTTATTTTATGTATGTGAGTACACTGTCACTCTCTTCAGACACACCAGAGGAGGGCATCAGATCCCATTACAGATGGTTGTGGGCCACCATGTGGTTGCTGGGAATTGAACTCAGGACCTCTGGAAGAGCAGTCACTGCTCTTAACCAGTGACTCATCTATCCAGCCTCTTAAATTTATTTTTAATTAATGAGCATTTCCAGGGCTGAAGATTGAACTTAGGGCCTTACACAAGCTACATCGGTACAACGGTGCTGAGCTTCAGTTTTATTCTTCTTTATGAAATAGTCTTATGCTTGAAAATGGCTCACAGGTTAAAAGCAATTGCTGCTCCTGAAGAACGTGGATGTGGTTCCCAGTTGTAACTCCAGTTTCCGGGAAGGTGATGCCTTCTTCTGGCTTCCTCTAACGCCACCCATGCATGTGATACACACACACACATGCAGACACATACATGTATGAAATAATAATCGTGATGATAATAATATATATAAATATTTAAACATATATACATATGTTTATAAATATAAAGGTCTTTGCCCGAAATGGCTTTGAACTGGCTCTAATGTCCAGGCTGACTGAACATGTGACTCTCCTGTTTCAGCCTGCTGAGTAGGTTTACAGGTCTGCAGACCACCAGGCCCAACTTCTATTTTGTTTAGTTATTTGTTTTTGTTTTTGAGACAAGAGTCTCACTCTGTAAACCAGGCTGGCCTCAAACAAAGAGATCCTTCTGCCTCTGCCTCCTCAGTGCTGGGATTAAAGGCGTGCGCCACCACTCTTGGCTTTATTTTATTTTTTAAAATTTAAGGTAAGGTCTCGCTGAGTTGCCCTGATTTGCCTGGGACTTCCAATGTAGCCAGATGGGCTTCGTACTTCAATCCTCTTGCTTCAGCCCCTACATACAGTCCAGGCCTATCTCACCACAACTCATAAAGTCTGTAAAGGTATGGTTGTCGCCCTATGTCTCTTCATCTTGAGGACCAAACTCAGTGATGCCCCAGGCGGTTATCACTCGACACACCAGGCTCGGCGACAGCCTGAGCGCTGCACGACATCCTCCTAATCCCTTGCTGGGCGCGCTTGCACAGCGCAGGCTACAGCGCCCAAAGCCCGCCCCAGGATCCTCCCTCTTGCTCCGCCTCCACGCGCGGACACGGTGAGTAGGGTCTCCACTTCCCTCCTGAGCCAAGCCATGCAGGTGGCCGGCCCTAGGAGTCAGGGCGAGGGCCGCAGGTTGAGGGAAGACTTAGCAGGGCAGAAAGGCCCGGAGCTGGGACTCACCACGGGGCCAGCGAGCCGTCCCGCGGCGCCGCCATCTTGTTGTCTCGGGGTTTCCCAGGCGACCAGGACCCGAACACTTCTCATTGGCTAATTCCGAGAGGACCTCTAACGAACCAGCGGGTAGGGAAGGCGGGCATAGCTGACTGTGTCCTAATACTATTGGCCCACGGTGAAGAGGGCTGTACGTGAGACTTCAAATCCCAGAATGCACCACTCTCAGAGGTCAGAGGGCGTTCTTGATGCCGGGACTTGAGTTCAAGAGATTGGTCCCTGGGAACCTTTAGACCTGAAGGAGTTGCGCCCGACATTGACAATATTGTGATAATTTAATTTTGTGGAAATTATGTTTCCTTTGTTTTCCCATCTGATCATGCAAAGATGAATTGGAATGCTGGAGGTTACTTAATAAATATTTAAATCTCATCCCCCCCCCAATTTATGGAACAGATGATGCCCTGAAGGAAAGTTCTAATCTAGTTCCTATTTAGAAGAATTGGGTAACACCCCACTCCCAGTATGGTGAGTAATTTCCCCTTCCTCAGTCTCATAGCTAGATGGCTTGGTGGGTACCAAGCCTTGGTCTCACTACCAAGCCTGACGACCTAGTTCAATCAGTGGGCTGGTCACATAAGACAGAAGGAGAAAATGGCTCCTGGATCTGTCTTCCGACTTCCACACGGGCACTGCCCAGATGCACACACAAAATAAGTTACCAAATAAATACTTATATATAACTAAAAAGTAAAATTACACTAACAGCACCAAAGTAACTAGAGATAATTTAGTTAGGACCATGCACTGAGTCCTCACCAGTACAGGGTGACTTGAGCACATTTTACATCTTGTTTCCCTCACTTGTAAAATGAAAATAAGGCCTATTTGGCAGGGTTGCTGGGACAATTAGTGATTAGGAGGTTAAAGCAAAGTACTTATCAAACACCTCTACAGATGTTTTAAAAAATACTTCTTGCCAGGTGATGGTGGCACTTGCCTCTAATCCCAGCACTCAGGAGGCAGAGGCAAGGGGATCTCTGAGTTCAAAGCCAGCCTGGTTTACAGAGTGAGCCCCAGAACAGCCAGGGCTACAGAGAGAAACCCTGTCTCAAAAAAACAAAAAGAAAAAGACTCTAATCCAGGGGTTCTCAACCTGTGGCTTGTGACACCATTTGGGGCCCCATACCAGATATCCTGCATGTCAAATAATAGCAAAATTACAGTTATGAAGTAGCAACAAAATAAATTTATTGTTGAGCCTCACTTCAACATGAGGAACTGGATTAAAGGGTCACAGCATTAGGAAGGTTGAGAATCACTGCTAAACTCTCCTCAGGGTTACTTTCCCAGCCCTTGTCACTCAGTGTGCCGTCTTAGAGACCCTGGAAGTCCTTCTGAAGTCTCCAGCCTCAAATAAGCCTTGAAGGCTAGGAGACCCTGGGGACAGATCTGCATAACTTCCACAGTATCCAGGATTCCTCTTTACTTCTGGGATGAAGCTCCACGGGCTGCCTCTTTACCACCCAGTGGCTGAGGTTCTGTTCTTTGGTTGACAGAATGCACTTGTGGTCAGGTCATTTCTCGAAAGACACTTAGCAGCATGGCTCCTTTGGGGCCCAGGGGGTTTATTGAGTGCTAGTAGCTCCAGGAAGAAGGAAGCAAAGAGTGGAAGTCTTCCAAGGCCATAGAGCCCCTGAGAATACAATCTAGCTCTCTCTATTCCTCCTCTTCCCTCTCTGGCACCACTACAGTCACCACCTCTGATGAAGACCCATCATCTCCAGCTTATGATACAGTCCTGCCCTCCACCCTCCTCATGTTCCAGAAACAGCATGCTCCTTCCCAGTGTTGGAACATCTTCCATTCCTTCTCCTTCAAACCGTAGCTCAGATGCCCATTCTCCTGGAAACCAGCTCTGGGCTTTCTCCCTCCTCTTAAGCCGAGTTATACACTACTTTACAGCCTGATGCCATGGTGACCTTCCCATCCAGTCTTGTGATCTACAGATACCCTGCCCTAGTATAGGTCTATGGAGTCCTCAAGGGGAGAGCCACGTCTCATTTATCTTGATCAAGCTGGTAAGTGTCAATAAATTGGAAGAGTAAGTGAGCAAAAGGATGAGTGGATGGATGGATGGATGGATGGATGATGGATGGATAGATGGATGGATGGTTGGATGGATGGATGGTTGGATGGATGATGGATGAATGGATGGTTGAATGGATGGATGGATGGATGGATGG
>NW_021621113.1:6998491-7036721 GCF_004785775.1 Grammomys surdaster | reverse complement strand
ATGGATGGATGGTTGGTTGGATGGATGGTTGGATGGATGGATGGTTGAATGGATGGATGGATGGATGGATGGATGGTTGGTTGGATGGATGGATGGATAGTTTACCTTGATAGAAGTTTGAGGCCAGTTTGGGCTACATTGCAAGGTCCAGGCTAGTCTGCATTACCAGAGAGAAATCATGTCTCACCAACAGTAGCAAAGATATAGCTTGAGTGATCAATGGTGCTACTAAACACATCTCTCACAGTGACAATAAAAATCTTAGAGCAGATCACATGATCACACTGGGAGGTGTGTGGAACACCTCCATCCCTCCCCTCCACCCCCCGCACTTCATCCCAGTTCATCATGGAACAAATGCATTAGGGGTATTCATTCTGTGTGGGCCTGTGGTAGGCCCTGGGGACAGTTGTGCTCCATGGCCTGGAAGCCCATGCCTGTTGTGTAAGTCACATGCCTGTAAGCCCAGCATTCGGCGGCAGAGGCAGCAGTGGGAAGATCACAAGTTTAGGGGTAACCTGGGCTACACGGTAAGACTCTGTTTCAAACAAGGATTGGGGAAGAAGGAGAGGGTCAGAGAGAGGAGAGAGAATATTGCCCAATTGGGTGGAATAGTAATGTAAGGTGCTTGTGTGTCTACACACTCTCTTCTGAGTCTCACATGAGCACTTTCTCTGAGTGGCCTGTCCTGACCACTTGTCTCGGTGCTCTTTCTCCATTTCTCTTTTCTCAAATGTCGACTTCCTCAGCATTCATGGAAACGTGAAAATGCCAGTCTGTCTTTGTCTTTCCCATTGGAATGTCTAATCCATGAGTGGAGACCTCATCTTTCTATTCACTGCTTTATCCCCAGAGCCAAAAAACAAACAAACAAACAAACAAACAAAAACAACAATAGCAAAAGAGCACCAGGCACAGAGCAGGTGCTTGAGAAATGAAACATTTATTTCCTTATGATCTGCCTTCCCTGGCACTAATTTTCTCTTCAGTTATATCCAACCCGAGGCCCATCCTGTCCTCTGTACTCTTCTAATACTGGGTTTCTCCATTCTCACATCTCCATTTGGCTATTTTTTCTAACTTTCAGCTCTTGTCCTATGTGCCTTTGCATATTCCAGGGGGAGGTGCTCAGAAGTCACATTGAAGAGTCTATTGTCAAGATTCTTCTATAAAACGCTCATCTCCGCTGCTTCTGCCACTACCCAGCTCTGTTCACTTTCTGAGACATCTCTTCTGGAACAGACAAATGCTTTTAGGATCAATGCAACCCCAATGCAGGCCTCTCTTCTCTCATCCTGAGAATTCTTTTCTGCACTGGCAATTCCTCAGTATAAAGCCAGGGGTTGCCCATAGTTACCAACCAATGCTAAGGATTGGCAATGGGGTAAAAGTGGACACCTTAAACTTCAGTCATTCTTCTGTGGTCCCTGACACTTGTTGGTCCCATGTTCAACCCTCTACTGGGTTGGAGAGGTGACAAGTTCTAGTTCAGATCACAAAAGAAGGTACAATCTTTTATTGTTTTGTTGAGATGAGGTCTCATGTAGCTCAGTCTGGTCTCAAACTCACTATGTAGCCAAGGATGACCTTGAACCTCTAATCCTCCCTAAAGCTGGGATTACAGGGCTATACCAACACACTGGAATTATGTGTGGCTGGGCATGAAATCTTGGCCTTCTAGGGAAGCGCTCTACCAAGCTACACACCAGCTCAGGAAACACAGTCATCTTTAGAGTGGCCAAAGAAGCACTTGTTTGTGGAATTCAGTTGCTTCTTTAATGATAATGCACAGCAAGCCAACACAAACGCAAATGCTAAGGTTATTGCTACGACAAGATATTGTCACATTTACTATAGGTTGCCTCTAACAATATGCCTAATAAGTTGCTAATAAGTTGCTAATTACCAAAGAAATAAGCATAGCAATAGACAAGTCATTCATTCATGGATTATACGACCTGAGTCCTTATGTTGGTTTTGGGTTACAGGTCCAGAGTCCGGTAAGGCAGGGTCAGGCTGTGGCTTCCAGATAATTTGACCTCGTAGGGTGCTTGACCACGAAGCTGGAGGCGTTCGTTGTCTCTCGGCTTGAAGTCCAAGCGGAGCTCGACCACGAAGTTGAAGGTGTTAGTCTCTCGGTTAATTCTTTGATGACCGGGTGCTGAGGAGGCTTTGTCCGGAGGATCACGTTAGCCAGTCATGGCTACAAGTGTGATGAAGTGCTTCGGACAGGCTCCTCTTTTATGCTGAATTTGGAGTTACTGATGACGTACATGGAAGATAACCACTCGTGTCTGGTTATCTCAGCACAGCTTCATTTTCAGACTTGCCTTTACAAGTACCAGACATGTCCAGACATGTCTTACAAGTTTCCTATTACAAAATGGAGTTGGTCCTGTTTAAGGGCCTGCTCCTTACAAAGGTGGAAGATCACCTCCATGTTGGAGGGAGTTTCACAGAGGAAGTGGAAAATTTCTCTGGGTAAGGACTTTGGATATGAACGATGAGGAAGGGCAGAGGTGTTGGAGAGCCTAAGGCAGTCAGGCTTCCCCCAGGCTTGAGCAGGCCTGAAGGATCTTGTTTACCACAGTAGACCAAACAATAGGACTCAGGAGGTGTTACTCACCTTGGTGACACCACAGCCTGCTACAGGAGCTGAGAAGAATAGACTGCCTGCTGAGCTTGCCTTGAGACACCTCAAGCTGTGATTAAGGATAGATTCCTCTCACCTACAGGGGCTGAAGCAAGAAGGGGTTCGGTGGTGGTGGTGGTGGAGCTTTCCCTTTATATTGAGAGCTGACCATTAAACTTCAAGCCTTGATCAGAATACCTTGTCTTGGCTTCATCTCTTTTCGCCCTCTGTCCCCCTTTCATTCCCAGCCCCCCTTTCAGGTGAACCCACTTATCCTTGGCTGAAGGCAGCTACAGAATGATGCTAACGAGGGACCTGAAAATGAGGAACACTGTCTTGGGTGGAGCTCCATGGAAAACGGAAGAAGAGTATCCTAGGCACTTGGTAAGCAAGGAACAGCACTGATGCTAGTTATGGCTGTGTTTGCAGGAAGTGTGTTTAAGGGGATACGGTCTAGGTTGAGTAAGTGTTGACCCCACGCTGACCTCACCTAGGAGGTGACAGCAAATTATGGGACCAGAGGATTCTGAATAGGCATTTGCCCTGCAGCCTAAGAGCTCCCTCAGGCGAGAGGAGCAGGGTTAGAAGGAATTGGAAGACTAAAAAGGCAGGGCTCTGAGCAGTAACTATCAATGGCTGCCCTCTACGTCTCCTAGAGAAAGAGATGAAGAGTTAGATCTTGAATATGAGAGAGAAGGGGTTTCAGAAAAGCAGTTGTCCTCTCTCTGAGCTGTGTCAGCAAAAAAAAAGAATGGAAAGGCTGTTTCAGAGATCTCCTAGGAACAGGAGGAAATTCAGGAGACATCCTGAGTTTCTCTTTGGCTCCTAGAGGTCTTTGTTGTCTGTCCTTGGCGAGCCAATGTCCACATGTGTCAATTGTTTGTTTTTTGCTTCATTGTCTAAATGTTTGGTATTCTATGTTTCATGTTCAAAAGACAAAAACGGTTAAAGCTGCTACGTATCCACCCCTTGATCTAGTTTAATTTTGTTTTAAAGGTAGTCTTAATGTACACAGATAAGTTACCCTACACCTGTAGCTAAGAGTCAAGCTGAGCTAGAGAAGCCTTTCCAGAAATTGATTGTCGGCATAAGTTGCTCTTAAAGAGACCAGCAGCTTTTTGAATTGTGTAAGAAAGCTGAGAGTTGTTTGTCCCAGAAAAATCTCTGTGACAAGGTGCTTTTTCTTGAAATTACAGCTAGAAAAAGCAAGAAAATTTTGTTTAGTCTAAATATATAAGATGTGTAGCCACTTCATTTTTGTTTCTGATTGGTTTTAAAGGTATAAATATGTTCTACATGTCTTGGTTATAGATTATTGGCCTATAAGTTATTGGGTTTGATTAAAAATTTGCAATCTTGGTGACAGAAATTTGGCTTAAAACTGGTAACTCAGGGTTGGAGTCATCCAGAAACCAGATGTATAAAAGATTTAAAACAATGTCTCTTTAATGAGATATAAAGCCGGGCAGTGGTGGTGCACGCCTTTAATCCCAGCACTTGGGAGGCAGAGGCAGGTGAATTTCTGAGTTCGAGGCCAGCCTGGTCTACAGAGTGAGTTCCAGGACAGCCTGAGCTACTCAGAGAAACCCTGTCTCAAAAACAAAAAAACAAAAAAAAAACCAAAAAAACAAAAAAACAAAAAACAAAAAAACCAAACCAAAACAAAAAAAATGAGATATTAAAAGTTTCACTATCACTGGGCGGTGGTGGCACACGCCTTTAATCCCAGCACTTGGGAGGCAGAGCCAGGCGGATTTCTAAGTTCGAGGCCAGCCTGGTCTACCAAGTGAGTTCCAGGACAGCCAGGGCTACACAGAGAAACCCTGTCTTGAAAAACCAAAACAACAACAAAAAAAGCTTCACTATCATGCATTCATATATAAGCATTGGCAGCAAAACTTTGTAACATAAAGGTAATCTACTTGGTGTAGATTTTAGAGAAAATGGACTGTTTACATTGTTAAAAATTGGTTTTGCTTCCCAAAATTATGACTATACTCTAATATTGAAAAAGAAACTTAAAAATATAGTTAAACTGCCACTATTCCATTGGCTGCAGTTGGCAGTTCAATCTTGAGTTTGGGATTTTTTGACTTGCCCATGTTTATAGAAAGGAGGAGACAGCAGGTAGAGTTGAATTAAAGTATTAAAAACAGCTATGGCACAGTACAGGCCTACAAAAAAGATAATCTTTGTGCCAGGCCTCAGGAAATAGGCCCAGATTAAGAACATTTACATTTAAATTAAGACAATGCAGATTGGGTTCAGCAGAAGCTTGGGTGACAGACATTCCTTTTGTCTTGGTCATCCTGACCAACCCCTAGAAAGGTGTTTTGCAGAATTTGTTTATTGCCTTGCTTGTTCCTTGAGGGGGAGGGGTCAGCCTCAGGCCCAAAGACATTCACAACAGCTTATGGGCCAGGAGTCATAGATAATAATTATGCTGGAGGAATTAAAATTACACCTGCTTCCCTCCAGTAGCTGTACCTGCTGGCAAAGGATTTCTCAACTTGTTTTAGTTCCTTTGCATCCGCTTCCTTCAGAATCTGTTGAGAATGAGAGAGGACAAGATGGCTTTGGTTCCTCTGATGTGTATTGAGTATTGATGTGTATTGATCTATTACTAGCAAGAGACCTAATCTTCAGCTAATAATTGAAGGAAAGGTTTTGAAGGATTAATAGGGGCTGATGTAACAATTATTAGAGGACAAGATTGGCTTTTATCTGATACTCTCACTCAGCTACAAGGAATTGATTATTAATCAATTAATCCAAAACAAAGTTCAAACTTAAGATTTATGAAACAAATGGGGCATTACAGCCTGACTTGCCTACTCCAGCTGCCGTTCTAGTAAATGCATATAGAATCATTATAGATTTAGAAGATTGTCTTTATACTGTTCCTTTACATCCTGGTAAAGGTGAGAGGTTTACATTCAGTGAATTTGCTTATAATTTTTGAGAGACCATGAAGCAATATCATTCAAAAGGTTTGCCTCAAGGAATGGTTAATAGCTTTACATTATATAAAAAATTGTTGTTGCTTTAATACAAAAGGTTAAACATTTAAATCTCTCAGTATATACTATTCTGTTTTTGTTTTTTGGTTTTTCGAGACAGGGTTTCTCTGTATAGCCCTGGCTGTCCTGGAACTCACTCGGTAGACCAGGCTGGCCTTCAACTCAGAAATCCACCTGCCTCTGCCTCCCAAGTGCTGGGATTACAGGCATGTGCCACCACCACTCGACTCAGTATATACTATTCATTGTATGATATTTTATTAGCTGATCTCTCTAAAAGTGTTTTTCTATAAGCCTTTGATCTAATACAATGAGCTTTAAAATTTTGGAGTGCTCGTTGCTCCAGAAAAGATTCAAAGGCAATATCTTTTCAATATTTGGGATCTCAGTTATATCTTAAGCATATTGTGACACAGAAAATTCCAATAAGAATGGATAGTTGGAGCTGGAGAGATGACTCAGCCATTAAAGGCTAGGCTCACAACCAAAAATATTAAGAGTTCAATTCCCAGCAACTACATGGTGGCTCACAACCATCTGTAATGGGATTCAGTGCCCTCTTCTGGCTTGCAGGTGTACATACAAAAAAAGTGGTTTACTTTTAATGATTTTCAAAAGTTGTTAGGAGAGCTGGGCAGTGGTGGCGCACGCCTTTAATCCCAGCACTTGAGAGGCAGAGGCAGGCGGATTTCTGAGTTCGAGGCCAGCCTGGTCTACAGAGTGAGTTCCAGGACAGCCAGGGCTACACAGGGAAAGCCTGTCTTGGAAAAAAAAAAAGTTGTTAGGAGATATTAATTGGCTAAAACCTCATCTTAACCTTACCATAAGAGAACTTGAACCTCTGTTTGATATTCTCAAGGGGAATGCAAGTCCTAATTCCCCTCGACAACTAACTAATAAAGGAGGAATAGCTTTGCTGATAGTAGAGTAAGCTGTTAGTAATCAACAGATAAATTATAGACTATGAAAAATTGTTGGCTGTTTGCGTTATTGCTACTTATGTGCTCACAGAAACCCTTTGGCAAAAGAAACCATTAATGTGGATTCATCTTTCTTCATCTGCAAGTAAAGTTTGAACATCCTATTATGAAACTATTGCAGTGTTGATACAGCATTGTAAGATAGAATCCTTAAAGTATTTTGGATGAAATGTTTATTCCTTATTCCAAATAGCAATTAAATTGGTTATTGAAAAATAATGATATTTGGCCTATTACATGGCAAACTTTTTAGGCAAATTTGATAATCATTATCCATAAGAAAAGTTGTTACAGTTTTTCTCTATACATGCTTTTGTATTTCCTGTAAATTTGCATGCAGCCCATAGAAAAGATGTTTACTGTATTTACAGATAGCTCATCTATTGAGAAGACAGTATATGTAATTAGATCACATGTTCATTTTCTTGAGTTTTCCCCTGCTTCAGCACAAATAATAGAATTATGTGCTGTAGCCACTGTTTGAAATGCTGAACAATCAAGCTTTCAATTTGTATACTCATAGCCAGTATATGACTCATGGTTTATAATTACTTTAAATTGTTCCTTTTTTAGATATGGGTAATTCTCAAATTTTACAGTTATTTATACAACTACAGCTTAATTTAAGAAACATGTACTGTTTCTTAACTTTATAAGACATTTAAGAGCTCATATTGGAGTGCCTGGACCACAGGGCAATGACAGAGCAGATTCTTATACCAGCCAAATTATAGACCTTACAGAAACAATTGGCCATACAGTCTTATTCTTTACATCATCAAAATAATAGCTTGAGACAATAATTTGGCATTTCTAGAAAGTGTGCAAGTTAAATTGCAAAAACTTGTTCTCAGTGTCCTCAAATTTTTCATAATGGTGTTAAGCCTTGAGGACTTACACGTAATCAATTATGGCAAATGGATGTTACTCATTTTTAATTTTGGAAAATTAAAATATGTACATGTGACTTGATACCCTTTTAGGCTTTCTAGTTGCAACGGCTTTAACAAAAAAAGCAACTAAAAATTATAATTAGTTACTGCCTACATTAGTTTTCTATGCTTGGTGTTCCATATCAGATTATAGACAATGGAACTGGCTATTACAGTTAAACATTTGAGATGTTTTGTTGACAATTTAATATTATCCTTATTACTGAGATTCCTTGTTACCCTCAAGGACAAGGAATTGTAAAACACATACTGTGGAACTTTAAAATAATATCCTCACAACTCTCTGAGTGTGGGAAAAGCAGCTACTGGTGCTTATTCTATGGTTTCGCAAGGAACTCTGAAAAAATTGGCTTTTAAAAACTAAAAAGGGGGGGCTGGAGAGATGGCTCAGTGGTTAAGAGCACTGACTGCTCTTTCAGAGGTCCTGAGTTCAAATCCCAGCAACCACATGGTGGCTTACAACCATCCGTAATGAGATTCGCTGCCCTCTTCTGGTGTGTCTGAAGACAGCTACAGTGTATTCATATATAATAAATAAATAAATCTTTAAAAAAAAAAAAAAACTAAAAAGGGGAATTATACCCCCTAAAGACACCAAAAGCACACCTTGCTTTTGTCTTATTTTAAATTTTCTGCAAACTGATGCTAAAGGTCCATCTGCAGTGGATCACCACTGGCATCTAGTCACTTCCAGCTCATTTGCCAGGGTCAAATGGAGAGACCCCCTAATAGTTGGAATGGTTCCAACCCTGTTTTAATTTGGAGTCGTGGCTTGGTCCGCATTTTCTCAGAAAAAGAAAATGGAGCCCGATGGCTGCCTGAAAGATTGGTCCATCAAGCCGGGCGGTGGTGGCACACGCCTTTAATCCCAGCACTTGGGAGGCAGAGGCAGGCGGATTTCTGAGTTCGAGGCCAGCCTGGTCTACCGAGTGAGTTCCAGGACAGCCAGGGCTACACAGAGAAACCCTGTCTTGAAAAAAACAAAAAAAACAAAAAAAAAAAAAAAAAAAAGATTGGTCCATCAAGTGAACACAGATCTTGAGCCTAATAATTATGATTCTAATGATGAAGATGGCTCAAAATCCTTATCAGCTGATTTAACCTGGCATGTAGTCTCCATCAATACTTAAAGCCACCCACTATATGCTTGGTGGCCAGATCTTGCGTCTAATCCCTGTTAACCAGCAGTTGGATTAGATAATGGAACATTTCTGATTTCAACCTTATTTTCTACATTGCTTGGATAATCATGTTGCTTTTAACCTTTGAACCTTGTGTCTCAAACAGATAGGTTGCCTTCACACAGGATCGCTCTTGCCAAGCTCGGCTATTCATCATGACAGTTATCCATCGCTATGAAGAATTGCATTGAGTGCATGCCCACAGGTCCTTGGGTCTGAATGTGGCTTTGGTCTATATGGGTAAGAGTGTGCTAATGATGGCCGGTTAGTCAATGACGGGTAAGAGTGTTCTTGAGTTCCTATAGACCTAAGACAGAGGCTTACATCAATATGCTATGTATGTTCCTCAAGGATGGGTAATATAGGAGCAATAAAGACGCCAACCTAAGCCAGGCACGGTCACCTGGCCACTCTTTACCCTAGACAGGATGAAATCTTGTGCCCTGTCCAGCTGCTGCCACTGCCATCTTTAAAACTAAAAAGGGGGAATTGTGCCCCACCCCCAGGCTTGAGCAGGCCTGAAGGATCTTGTTTACCACAGTAGACCAAACAATAGGACTCAGGAGGTGTTACTCACCTTGGTGACACCACAGCCTGCTACAGGAGCTGAGAAGAATAGACTGCCTGCTGAGTTTGCCTTGAGACACCTCAGGCTGTGATTAAGGATATATACCCCTCACCCACGCAGGCTGAAGCAAGAAGGGATTTGGTGGTGGGGCTGTGGCTTTCCCTTTATATTGAGAGCTGACCATTAAACTTCAAGCCTTGATCAGAATACCTTGTCTTGGCTTCATCTCTTTTCGCCCTCTGTCCCCCTTTCATTCCCAGCCCCCCTTTCAAGTGAACCCAGTTATCCGTAGCCACAGGCAGCTAGCTACAGGCAAGTGTGGATGCAGGCCAGCTAGGAAGTGGTGTTCACTGGTTGGTAGAAGGTGTTACCAAATGAGGTCTGATGCTAAGAAAGAAGGCTGGCAGGGAGTGGGGATTTGACCATCACTCTAAGGAATTTGGTCTCAATTCGTGTGAGAGGCATGGGGTGTGTGGACAGACTCCTGCTTTGTCGAGGCAGAGAAAGTGTCCAGAGGAGTACACACATTGGTAACTCTAGCCTGTAGCTCTAGTATTGCCTCTGCCTTGCCCTCAGTTTTCCCATCTGTCAAATGGGGCTTTCTCAGAGTCCTCTCAGTTTGGCAACCAAACTTCTGTCTACTCAGATGCTGTTGAGACAGAATGTAGCTGTTCAGAGGCCAAGAGAGGCAAGGGCTTGAAGTCCTACTTCCCTTCTTGGGTATGGGCAGACAGCAGACATCTCTTCGTGTCCAATTCCTTAAAGATGTTCCCCCAGCATTCTCATGTCCCACCCCAAATGTCCCCAGTATACATCTCACTCCTCACATCTCAGAATCCAAAAAGGAAACTTTGAGGGGTTTGCAAGATAATGTTTCTTAACTGGAGTGAAGGACAGTGGTAGAGCACATGCTTAGTGTACAGTCATGGGTTTGATACCAAGGGCTAGAAAATACAAAAATAAAATTAAGCTTAAGGGGTTTGTGAAATGCTGGATGGGTAGAGGAGCTAACAGCCAAGCTGGTTGTCCAGTTCAGTCTTTGGGACCCACACTGAAGAAGGAATGAACCAATTCCTGAAAGTTGTTCTCCAGCCTCCATACAAACAGTGGCATGCCGGCGCCCCACACTGATACTTTACAAAAAAAAAAAGTTTATATCCAGGCTAGAGAAATGGCTCAGTGGTTAAGAGTGCTTGCTGCTCCTCCAGAGGACCTGAGTTCAATTCCCAGCAACCATTTCTGGTGGTCACAACCCTATATAGCTCAAATTCCCACTTCTGAACAACATGGCCACACACACACACACACACACACACACACACACGTGCAAGCACTATATGTTTTTTAAGTGATAAAAGAGGAGTTTAAGTTATCGCACACATTCCCAGCAGGAAGTAACTACCACACGGCCAGCTGTGGGGCTCAGCCTTTCTAGCTGCTTCTCAAGAGAAGGGAGATACACTTGTCCAGTTTTCAGCAGGGCAATCTTGGACTTCAGCATGGACCTCCTGTCTCCTACAGCATTCCTGGCTCCCAGACACCTCTCCTAGGTATAGCAGCTGAGACAGTAGGGTCTGAGGGCAGCAAAGAAGGTAGGTGATAGGAGGAGGTGCCTGTCACCTCCCCCACCACACAATCCTCCCCTTCTCCTAGATCAGACTCTCACTTCTTTTCTTTCTCAGCTTGATCTCAGGAGCTCAAGGCCCCCAGGGCCCTCTTAGGTTTTATCTAAGCTTGTGACAAAAGTCCTGAACCATATAAGAGAAGCCAGGGGAAACCCCTCTACCATCTGGCATGTAAATAAGACTCCGCATAGACTAAGCCAGAGGGAAAGAGTGAGGCAGGAGCTGGGCTGCAGAGCTAAGGGAGAAGGAGAGGGAACCAAGATTTAATCAGGGGCTGGAGAGTACAAGCCTAATGCGTGTGAGGCACCACCTTAAAGAGAACAAAGCAACAGCACAGACTGGATCGGTGCCCTCGAGAGCAGGCCTGGAAGTGCCTGAGAGCAGCCCCAGAAGTGCCTGAGATGTCAGAGGGACCTGGACTCAAGTTCAAACGACTCCACCAGTTATGAACTTGGATGACTCTTTTTTTTTTTCATCAGTCAAGTGCAGATAATTATTGCCCAGAATCACTGGGACCACAGCTCTGTTTTGTATAAGTTAGGGCACCGTCAAACAGTTTTGAGGACTCTCCCATAGCTCTGCCGACAGCAAAAATCAATAGCTGGCTTCTAATTCCTGGATGCTGGACTGTGTTTACCTGTTTGTCCTCCCAATAATCCCCTCTCAGCCCTCCCTGAGTAAGATGACACTTCTTCACCCAAATCCCAAAACATGAAGTCTTAAGAGACTTCAGGAGGTGATTGGAGAGATGGCTCAGTGGTTAAGAGCACTTGCGGTTCTTACAAAGGAGCCAGGTTGGATTACCATCAACAGCTATAGCTCCGGTTCTAGAGCCTACCTGATGTCCTCTTCTGGCCTTCACAGGCACCAGGCACACACATGGTGTACACAGCGGGATATATATATATATATACAGGTAAAACACTCGTGTGTGTGCATGCACACACACACTTTTTAAAGGATTTTTTTCCAGAAATTATTCACTTGAAATAAAGAGCCCAAGGAACAGAGGAAATGGGGCCTGGCCCAGAAACTAATCCAGTCTCGCTGCCAGCTCCTGGATCTCAGTGGCCCTGAGCCTCCACAGAGCCAGTGATAGCATCCATCCAGCATTTTTATTATGAATCCTACATCCACCCCACTCTCTTAGTTCCCTTCTCTTGTCCGATCATTTGCTTGATCTGTGTTTTCAGATAGAGTCCCAGGTAGCCCAGGCTAGCCTCAAAGTCACCATATAGACATAACTGCCCTTGATCCCTTCCTGCTGCTCTACCCTGAGGTCTAAGATTACAGGAACTCAAGCTTTAAAACAAAACACACCTGCCATGTATTTATATAACAGTTGCTAGAGTTACAGATTATCAATATACAGGGCTTTTTAGTTGTTTTGGTTTATTTTTGTTTTGAGCCAGAATCTTACTATGTAGTTCTATCTTAGAACTTGGAACCCACTATGTCGACCAGGCTAGCCTCAGACTCATAGAGCTCCACCTGCTTCTATCTCCCAAGAGCTAGCATGCTTTTTATTTTAATGATTTATGCCGGGCGGTGGTGGCGTGTTTAATCCCAGCACTTGGGAGGCAGAGGCAGGTGGATTTCTGAGTTCGAGAGTTCGAGGCTAGCCTGGTCTACAGAGTGAGTTCCAGGACAGCCAGGGCTACACAGAGAGACTCTGTCTGGAAAAACCAAAAAAATAAAAAATAAAAAAAAAATAAAAAGAAAAAGAAAAAAAAAAGAAAAAAAAGTGCATTGATGTTTTGCCTGCATGTGTGTCTGTCTGTGTGAGAATGCTGGACTCCCTGAAACTGGAATTACAGACAGCTGTAAGCTGCCATGTAGGTGCCGGGAATTGAACCTGGATCCTCTGGAAGAGCAACCAGGGCTCTTAATCTCTGAGTCATCTCTCCAGCCCTTTGTTGCTTCTTTTTAAAATAATTTACTGGTCAGCAGAGTAATATAGGCCTGCAATTCCAGAATTCAGAGGCTGAGACAGGAGGATCCTGAATTTAAACCCAGCCAAAGAATGACTTAGATCATGTCTCAAAATACGTAAATTAAAAATAAGGATTATTGTTGCAGCAGGTACTCCAGAAGCTGCCTGCTTTCTTTCTTCCTTCCTTCCTTTCTTTCTTTCCTTCTTTCTTTCTTTCTCTCTTTCTTCCTTCCTTCCTTCTTTTTCTTTCTTTTCTTTTTTTTTTTTTTTTTTTTTGGTTTTTCGAGACAGAGTTTCTCTGAGTAGCCCTGGCTGTCCTGGAACTCACTCTGTAGACCAGGCTAGCCTCGAACTCTCGAACTCAGAAATCCGCCTGCCTCTGCCTCCCAAGTGCTGGGATTAAAGGCGTGAGCCACCACCGCCCGGCCTTTTCTTTCTTTTCTTTTTTTTCTTTCCTTTTCTTTTTTTTTTTTTTTTTGAGGGGGATGTGAAAGACTCATAGATTCAGCCTCAGGCCTGAGTTGTCAAATCATGAAAACAAGATTCCTTGCCCAGGACACACAGCTCCAAGTCTGGAAACAATTCTGCTGGTGTCTTCTTGCTGCTCTGTATGCTCTGCCTGTGCTGCTTCTGAGAACTCACAACTCATCTACAGGTCTTGGAACCTCAAGGTTAGTTTCATCCACCCCCAGGTTTGAAAGCAGGAAGCTCCCTTCCCCACCCCTAGGCCATCCTTCCTCCATGCTCCTCCCAGTCTCTCCTGCCTCCTAGTTCAAAAGCAGCCAGGTTCAAAGTGGCCTGCAGATTGCCCTGAACTCATTTCTCAAAGCTGCTACAAGAGCCCAGGAAGATCCAGGATGAACGGCCTCCTCCTCCTCACCATCAGTCTCCTGGTTGTGGTTCAGGTGAGGACAGTCCTTAGAGCCCCTACAGCCACCACCAGATCTCAGCAAGATGGTCTGGCCCGGGATCTGGGGAAGGAATACAGGTTCCTGGGAGGGGGAGGGGGGCTGTCTTCTACCGCAGTGACAGAGATAGATGATCGCCAACCGGAAACCAGGGATCGAGGAGGGCCTATATGTCTGGGTTGCTACTCCTCATAGGTCTATCAGACTGGCCTCAGAGAGGAAAACCTTATAGGGTGTCGCGTACATGAAGGTACTCAAAGGGTTCTGTGCGATTCTGCATCATAAGCCCAGCTGAGAAGAACTCTTTTTGAGACGGCTGGAGAGAGGTCTAACAGATCGACATAGGTGATGACAGAAGGTCCCCTGCCATAGTGAATCGTGGGTGTGCAGGAATGCAGAGACAGAAGTCTCCCATACACTCTGCAAATCAACTGCCACCCTGGGAGGGAGGCAGCCTTAGTGGCCCTGTGTACACAGAGAGGCCAGATGAACACAGCGAATGGAGCCAGCAAGTTCTTGATCAAGAACATCTAGACCACACATCAAAGGCAGGTTGGTGGCCACCAAAACTAGCTTGATTCCCATCAAGGGCAGTTTCAGTTACTGCCCAATCAAGCATCAAGGACAGCTTGTCGCTTGCCACTCCCACCCTGCCCTCCAGCCCACCCTCTGCCAGGGGCCGTATTCTAGGCCTGTTACGTGTGACACTCTCGACCACGCTGGACTCTTGATTACCAGGAGGCAAGGAAACCAAGGCTCTGGGAGGGGAAGCCCATGTTCAGGTTTCTGTTTTCCCTCTATGCTGGAGGATCTGTAGTCTCAAAAGTGACAGGAAGTTTCTTTGTGGTGGAAGAAATGACAAACACAGGGGCTGCCTGTCCACTGCCTGTGATAGGGCAGGAAGCCAAACATCCCAACAGGGCCTACGGCAGCCTAGAGTTGAAGAAAGGCAACAAAGGAGGACGAGTCCTCAACAGGAGGTTCGAACCCTACTGTGCACCGCTTCTCTTGCAGATACAAACAGGAGTCTTGGGAAACTCTACGGCTTCTGCTACTGGTGCTACTGGTGCTACTGGTGCTACTGGTGCTGCTACTACTGCTGTGCCTACTCCTAAGAAAGCTGCTACTCCTAAGAAAGCTGTTACTTCTAAGAAACCTGTTACTACAAAGAAAGCTGCTGCTACTACTGCTAAGAAAGTCGCCACCACCCACCACCACCCCAACACTCCCCCCCCCGCCACCACCACCCCCGCCCCCCCCCAAAAGAACCCCTGGGAAACCCCCAAAGGCGGGGGCCTCATCCATCATCAATGCAGGTGCCTGCAGTGTGCTCTTCTTTGCCAGTACCTTACTGTGCCTCTTCTACCTCGGCTGAGGAGGCTTGGCTTCTAAAGCCCCATGCTCCTCACCCCAACCCGGTTTGTGGGAAGGGTTGACCCCAGAGATTCAAGGAGGTTACAGTTGACAGCCAATGGCGAGAATGGCGAGGTACACTGATGTGAGTGGGGGTGTGACACCCAGCTAGGGGACAATAAAGTTATACGTATGCTTAGATGGGGCCCCATGTGTGATCACTGCGCCATCACTGGCCCGAGGAGGCACGTGTGCAACGGCATTGGGAGTGAACCCAGTACTGCCCTAGACTCTCAAGCCCCACACACCCCAGGTTCAGGGAATGCCCAGCCCACGACCTAGGTGTCTTCACACTGATAGATTCTGGGAAATCACATATCGTTTGTCTCTGTTTCTCTCAAAATTCCTGACTGGAGTACTACAGACGCAGAAGCATCCCATGTCTGGGAGGGTTTGCGGAAGGGCGGATTCCAAATTGCCTGACCATATGCTTTCAATCACTGGACTAGAGGATGAAAAGGCAAGGGTTACCACCCACACCCTCAGCCAGGGAAGGCAGGAAGGACAAACAGCTCCTCTAAGCACCTCCCCTCCTGAGCTTGAGGGTGGTCTTTGGAGCTACAAGAAGAGAAGAAAGCCCAGACTGGTTCCCAAGGGTCCTTGCCTCTGCGTCTTCCCAGGAACCCATGCCAACAGAGGATGGCAAAGCGACTGTAGCTCTAGGTCTCTGATATTCTGACCTGTCACTCAGCTAGGGACCCAGCCCCTTCTCCTGGCTTTTCTGACCAAGGCAAAACCTTCAGGCTTTGAAACTAGAGTTACAAGAAGCAGGAAGGTAGACTCTCCTATCTTTCTTCCCCTGCCCACTGTGATCTCACAGACTGAACCCTGAAAGTTCACCCTTGGATACATCCATAGCCCTGGAATACTTTCCGCTGCTACTTTTTTTTTTTTTTAAGACAGGGTTTCTCTGTGTAGCCCTGGCTGTCCTGGACCAGGCTGGCCTCAAACTCAGAAAACCCCCTGCCTCCGCCTCCCAAGTGCTGGGATTAATGTCATGGACCACCACTGCTACTTCTATCTGGCCTGGCCAACTCCTTCCCATCCTCGGTGTGTCAGCTAGGAGTCCCTCTTCCAAGTGGGACAGCCCTCCACTTCTGCTCCCTGAACACCCATCAGAGTCGTGTACTGCGAACTACAGTGGCTACCGTCAGAGAGGCAGAAAGGAGTGACACGCCAGACAGTGTGGGGGTCTGGAGCGCCCTCTGGTGGCAAGAGGAGGCAGTACAGGAAGATAAACTAACAGGAAGAGGAGGCAGAAGGGCAAGTGGACCCTCTCCACCCCCAACATCAAGGTGCAGAGACGCCACCAGCGGCATAGTAGAAAATAGCTTATTTCACAGCAAAATCTGTATAAAAGATTTCATCCCAGCAAAAGCCGCCAGCAGGGAACTGGTGATGACATTGGTTCAGAGTACACGGACAGTCCAGATCTGGGAAGGTCTGTCCTTGGTTGGTTCCCACAGTACCACGTGATCGCGGTCATAACCTCGTCCACCTGAGGGGAGTGGGATTCAGAGGTGGTCAGAGAGTGGTGCACACAGCCCAGCCCTTAGTCCCCTTTTGTGCACCCCACCCCAACCCCTACCAGCCTACATTACCCTTTACGTCCAGGATCTGGCCTTCAAACATCTGGCTGCAGATGTGACCCAGTTCATTGATGCTCCAGGTTTGGCGAGGTAGGCGACTCTCGGCCCATAGTACTACTTTGGAGCCTGGGCTAGGAGGTCCAATCACCTGTAGGCTCATGGTGGGGGCCACCTGAGGCCCCAGAAGATCATGAGATTTGGCATTCCTGACAGGAACTCCCCCATGCTCAAGCAATCCTTCATTTGCTGGATTTTTGTTATTGCTGCTGTTTTGTTTTGTCTGGGACACAGTATCTCTCTATATAGCTTTGGACAGTCCAGATCTGGGAAGGTCTGTCCTTGGTTGGTTCCCACAGTACCACGTGGTCGCGATCATAACCTCGTCCACCAGAACTTGCTATATAGACCAGGCTGGTCTTGAGCTCATAAAGATTCGACTGTTACTGCCTCCTGAGTGCTGCGATAAAGGGCATGTGTCCATGTGCCACCCTGCCCAGATCATAAACTGGTTTTGAATGCTGGCTCTTACAACTGTGGCCCTGGACAAGTCTCTTCATCCATTTTTAGATTTATTTTGAGTGTTTTGACCGCATGCATGTCTGTGCAACAAATACATGCCTGGTGCCCACAGAGGTCTGAAGAGGGCATCAAATCCTCTGGAGCTGGAATTAGGGATGGCTATCCCATCATTTTTTATGCTGGGAACTGAACTCAGGTTCTCTGCAAAAGCAACAGTGTTTTTAAACTGCTGTGTCCCTTCTCCAACCCCAAATACTAGGTTTTTAAGGATTTAATATAAGGAAGATGCATGAGCTCGCACTCTCCTTCTGGGTCACACGCGTGTTGCATCTAACTGGGCTGGGACTTCCCAGGGCACCTTGGCAAACCTAGGCTCAGCAGACCAAACTCCAGAACTGTACCTGGTTCTTCAGCAGTCCGTCTTCATAGTACCAGACGCAGCTGCCCCCAGCTCGGGGCTCGGAGACCACCACACGGCCTGCCTTCATGTCCTCCACGTGATCAGGAACTGACAGGAATCCCCCCAGTGCTGCATTCCACAGGCGGAAAAAGGCTCGGCGCTGATGATGAGGAAAGGCTGAGAAGCTGCAGTCAGGGATGCCCTACCACCCTCAACCCTGGACCCTCTAAGGGACCCACACTCCCAAACCTTCCCTGACTCCAAACTTTCCCCGACAAAGTCACATCTCTTTTACACACCCATACTATATGGGTGTGTAAAAAAAAAGCATAATTCTGTAACCATAGATATCTACACATGTGTTTAAGGACCCTGGCAGGTATACCCAAAGTCCACAAGGTGGCACAGTTTATAGAAGGCACAAACAATTCCACAGGTCTATGTGGCTATTACATATCATATCTGACATACAGATCCTCCCAGCCTGTTCCATACCAGCAACCTATGCTTGCTACAGATGTACACGCACTCACACACGCATGTGCGCGCACCACACACACACACACACACACACACAGACGCAGAAATAGAAAGAAAAATGCATGCATAGATACATGCTAAAGCTAAAAAGAAACACAGTGACACTAGATGGCCAGAGATCAGAAGTGGCTCTGTCAGCATTAGCAGGGTCTTTGTTCGTGGTGACGGTAACATAAAGGATGATGTAAGCCCCAGGTATGATCTGAGCAGTGTTTCCCGCTACAGCACTGCCCAATGGTTCTGCAGTCATCATTGACCTTCAGTCTTCAACAAACTCAGGACACAAATGCTATCCCCATTTTATAGAGGAGGAAACACCTGGGCGTGGTGACGCACACTTCTGATCTCAGCATTCCGGAGGCAGAGACAGATGGATGTTTGAGGCCAGGCTGGTCTACACAGAGAGTTCCAGGCCAGCTAGAGCTATACTAGCAGTCCACGAAGGTCATAGTGAGTTCCTGCTTTAATATATAGGTATACACACACATACAGAGACACAGACACACACACAGACACAGACACACACACACACACACACACAGACACACACACTCACACAGATCCATAGAAGAACAGTGCTTGCCCAAAATTGTGGATAAACTCCTTGCCCAAAATTGTGGATAAAGGTCCAGTTCCCTGGGCCTTTATCTCCCCACATGAGGGTTAGAGATATTTGCCAGGATTTCTTCTGACAATGCTGCCGTGAGAGTCTGTGAACAAGACTAAACAGATGCCCTCGTGCACAGACATAGATGCTCAGAAAGCCCTCGGGCACAGGCGTGAGCAGGCGCACACACATCCACATCTGCACACACAAAGCCTTAAACCACCTCCAGGGTATTCAGATGCATGGCCCCAAATAACAGAGGTGCAGACAGACTCTTAGGTGGGCATACGTGTGTTCGCATACACACTCACACACTCACATGCATGCACACGCACATGCGCACACATAGGCCACAGCCACAGCCTAGAAATATGTGCGTGAAGAGGAAGCCAACTTCTAGACAAGCAGGTTTGGACATGTACCCTGGCATGCAAGTTCTGTGCGTGAGATGATTTTCCGTTTGGGGTGAATAAGCTTATTGTATATATTGTATATGTTGTATATGCTGTGTATGCTGTATATGTTGTATATATTGTCCTTTAGGACAGGGCAATGTTGTTTTGTTTTCAAGTTAATTTAGGGAAAAATGACTGAGGTGACGTGCAAGAAGAGGATGAGGTCACTGTGTGACCTGACACCAACATCAAGTTTGGGAAACACAGGCATATGTGAGGACAGGTGCTCCCCAGGACAGGTACACCCCTGAGGCACTTGTGCCGACTGCTACCTACCTGTTTGATAGGGTAGAGGGAGCCTACCCTCTGGGTACCGCTGTAGGTCAGCCAGTTGGTGATCTCACAGCTTCCCACTAACCATTGGCGGCCCCGGAAGTCGCTGTGTTCACACACTACCCAGCTGTGTCCAGTGGGTGCCAGAGTCACAGAGGAACACAGACAGACGACAGACAGACAGACAAGCAGGGAGGCAGAGACAGATGGAAGACAAAGCACATGTGTTAGAACAACCTCTGCCCCCTCTTCTCTCACACTAGGGTGAGGGCCCGCAGCGGGAGGAAGAGGCTTTTGTGTACATTTGGGGTTTTCAAGGATCCAGCATCCCACCAAGGCCTGGGAGCCAGGGACCTCAGGCTGGTACCACCCCCTCCTTCCTGGTCTGGGGTCCCCATCCCACCAATCACCCACCACAGTTTGGAGCACACACTCACACGCCGCCCTTGACGCGCACAGACAGCACGTGGTTGTTGAAGCCCTCGGCTTGCAGACTTCGCACCTCCCCAGTCAGCTCGATCTCCTTCCCCTCGAAGCACTCCAGGCCAAAGAGGGACAGGGAAGGCTCTGAGAAGTGCTGGGGTTAGAGGAGAAGAGATGGGTGAGGCCACAGAATACCCAAGCCCAGACTGCCCGATGACCCTAAGATCCGTACCTTGGATCTAAAGGCCTCTGACTTTCTGAGGACACGACTTATCTGTGTCCTCAAATTTTCAGTCTCAGTGTGTCGACAGACTGGCACCAGCTCAAACTCAAGAGTCCCCCCCCACAGCTATATAGCACAGGCCTTAGCTTCCAGAGTCCTGGGATTACTGGTGTGTACCCCTGTGTCTGTGCCTATCAGATAGTTGGCACTCCTAAAAACTAATTGGCAGGCTGGAAACTTGGGGCTCATTCTGTATCATCTCTTGTTCATTTCTCAGAGATGGTAACTAATCATCACAGAGATTAATAATTGTTCTCCTTTATCCATGGGTTGCTGCAGGCCAGATCCTTGGTAGAGCAAGTTGTCCAATCCCAAGGCTCCAGAGCCAGGTCTAACTGTCCCTAGTGCCCAGTGTATGTCTTGGTGTGGGGCACAAGCTGTATAACCAAACAGCCCAGGAGAACATCTGCTCTGTCTGTTTCCAGCTGTGTGGCCCGGAACAAGTCAGAGTGGCTCTGGGACTCGTAAAACTTTGAAAAGGGTCACTCAGCAAATGTCAGCTGTTCTGACTCAACAGTACCCAGTCACTCCCCCTGGTCCCCACAGCGTTATCACAGTGTGCATGCGGCTTCTGTCAGTCTCTTCTCAGGAACAGCGTATAACGTCCACTGTGGATCACTGGGGTAGCCTCTTCCTGCCTGGCCCTTCTGGTCTCTCCTGCACAGCCATTTTCCCGGTTAATCCTGACAGCGCTCTCTGAATGGGCCATCACCTGGGCAAAAGCTGGCCCTGCCTCTTAGCCAGTCTGAGTGTCAGTCTGTCCCATTCCAGTAGGACTTCTGATTGGGACCCACCACTCTGCACTGCCACCTTTAGGTCCCGCTGTCTAGGGCTGGTGCCTCCAGGAACTATTTCAGTGAATGGCTGATAAACACCTGCCCAGTTGAGCACCTCAGGAGCCTCAGAGTCAAGGGCACACTGAGAGACTCTGGAAGCCATTGCTCACCCAGCCCACTAGGTGGTAGGTGAGACAGGGCACTCTCTCTACTTCTGTGGTTGATCTGGATGGGGAACTCACCAGTGGAACCTTCCGGAGAGAGCCCAGGACCGTGGAGGCCAGGCAGCCCATGGCCGTGAGGGTAGGGTACTCGCCTTCTGACACAATGTGCTGGTCTGCCTCAAAGTTTTTGTCCTCAAACAGGACCCAGCTGGAAGGGGACAAATAGGGAAAGGTGACGTCACAGCCTAGCTTACGCTACACCCACCAGGTACCCTGAGCGCCTGTAGAATTGATGGCCTTTGTCTAATCAAGGAGAGGTCCACGGTGGACAGATGTTACAGCAGTAGGGATCAAGGTCAGACAGAAGAATATAGCGGAATATTTTCCCCACAAGTTGGGAGGAGCTAAGGTGGGAGGAGTAAGGAGAGGAAGAGGAGAAGGAAAGAGAAAGACCTAAGGAAGAAAGATAAAGGAGCAATGGATGACCACGCATGTATCAAGAGAGCAGACCTACATAACAACTTATATCTAGGTTAGTTAATTGGTTAACACCTCTAATTGTGTGAGCATCTTGTTAATTGAGCATTACCAAACATATAAAGCTATTGGATAATCTTTAAACAATAGAGTCTCATTTCTACCGGGTACCGCGTGGATGGTGGGATGGTCTGGGCTCAGCCCAGCCTTGTGGAGACAGCATTGAGATTGGCAGAGCCATCTCCCACGCTGATGTCTCAAGGGTGGCAGGGCCGGTGTCTGGCCACCTGAGCCAGCCGCCTGAGCCGAGCAGCGGGGAATACACTGCCGCTTGTGGCTACAGGCCTTGTCTCGTCGGCAAGATGGCAGCAGATTAAGAACAAGCAGATTGAGTGCCGCTGATTTTAAATATCTCCCTCAACAGAAGAAAGGACTTAAGTGGAGCAAGGGAGAAAGAAAGAAAAGAAAGAATAAAACTAAAGGGGTGGGCACAACGGTGCCCGTCTGCAATCCAAGCACTCAGAAAAGCAGGGGCAGGCAGATCTTGGTGAGTTTGAAGCTAGCTCTTTGAAGAGAAACACAGCGCTCTGCAGGCAGGCAATCTGGCAGTGCTCTATCCGAGGGCACCCTTCAAACACACAAAATAATTAGCACATGCAGAAGTCTAGCCTTTCAGCACTGCTATAGCAAAGCATAGTGGAGACCCAAATGCTCACCAGCAGGGGACTGGCTAACACTGGGCCTGCTGGCTCCTCGGGAGGCTGAAGCAGAAGCAGAGGATATACAAGTTCAAGACCTGCCTAGGCAACTTGTCTCAAAAAAAAAAAAAAAAGAAAAGAAAAGAAAAAGTAAGAGCCAGTGAGACATCTCTGTGGTAAAGGCATTCACTGCCAAGCTGGACCCCTGAACTCAACTGCTAGAACATATATGGTGGAGGGAGAGGCTCAACTTCTGTCCTCCACATGTGGCCTTCCAGAGGTACCTTGGTTTAGAAGAGATTGAGAAGTTGGGTCCCTAAGCTGAGGTGAGTGTTCTTTTAAGAACAGGAAGGGTTGGGCAGTGGTGGGACATGTCTTTAGTCCTGGCACTTAGGAGGCAGGGGTAGGGGCAGTGGCAGAGGTAGGTGGATCTCTGAGTTTGAAGACAGCTAGCCAGGGCTATACAGAGAAACCCTGTCATGAACTCAACCCTGCAAAAACAGAAAATAGAACAGGAAGATGGGCATCTGGATGGCTGAAGGGTCTAAAGCCCCAGACTTAAAACCAGAAGAGACCAGAGCTCTGCTCTCTGTAGTAGAGGAGGATGCAGGAGAGGGGGAAACATGAAAAAATCGTTTTCTGGTATTTGAGTCACACAGTTTCACCTTGTTAGATGAAGCTGAGTTACAACAGGAGCCATGGAAACAGCTTCTGTCATTAAGACTACTAAGTTCCTGGCCAGGTGTGATGTTTGTGTGTGTTCTCCATCTGTTTCAAGCCAGTTGGCAAGCATCCTTTCCCAACCCCTCCCCTTCCTGCACTCCTGTGCGTACAGAACTGGATCTCTTCAGCTAAAACTTCTCAGGTTAGTTGCATAAATTGACCATTTGATTGGTTGACTTTGACAGGGTTTCACTATGTAGCTCTGGCTGTCCTGGAACTCACTTTGTAGATCAGGCTGGCCTCCAACTTACAGTGCCTTCATGAGTGCTAGAATTAAAGGTGTGTACTACCATGCCTGTTCATTTGTATAAATTTATAAACCTTTTTCTGTTTGTTTGTTTTTTTTTTGTTTGTTTGTTTGTTTTGGTTTTCTGAGACAGGGTTTCTCTGTGTAGCCCTGGCTGCCCTGGAACTCACTCTGTAGACCAGGCTGGCCTCGAACTCAGAAATCCGCTTGCCTCTGCCTCCCAAGTGCTGGGATTAAAGGCGTGTGCCACCACTGCTCGGCCTGTTTGTTTTTCGAGATAGGGCTTCTCTGTATAACAGAGCCCTGGCTGATCCTGGACTCACTTTGTAAATCAAGCTGGCCTCAACTTCACAGAGATCCACCTGCCCCTAAATTTATAATATTAAAAAGACTATACCAAAACAATGGAGAATTTAGACTTGGGTATGTAGCTCACTGGTAGAATGCTTTCCTAGTGTGTGTGAAGCCCTGGGATCAACCCTTTTCTTGCAAACAAATTCATAAGTGTTCCTAAAAGTTAAAAATACATAAAATTAATCTAACTATATACCAGGTTTGTAACATGATCACAGACAAAAATGATTATTTCAGGGGCCAAAGAGATGGCTCAGAGGATTAAAGCACTGGATGCTCTGGCATAGGACCTGGGTTTAGTTCTCAGCATCCGCATGGTGACTCACAACTGCCTGTAACTCCAGCTCCAGCCATCTGTCGCCCTCTCCTGGTTGGCTCAGGAACTGCATGTACATAGTACACATACACTGACATACAGGCAGGCAAAACATTCCAACACAGAAAAGAAAAATAAGTAAATCTTTTCCAAAAAGATGATTCTAAATTTCTTTCCGATTTTCTTTTTCCCATGTGTTCCAGGCCAGCCTCAAACTCACAACCCAGGCAAGGATGATTCTAAGCTCTTGTTTCTACTCTCCAAGTGCTGGGATTAAAGGTGTGTGCCTGGCTTTGTCTGTTTATTTTTGCTTTTTCGAGATAGGGTCTCAGAGCCTCAGGGTGGCCTCAAATTATGCATGACTCTCCTGCCTCAGCCTCTCAAAGGGATGTCCTACTATATGGCCTTCAAATGGCTTTAAAAGGTAGTTTTTGACTATTACCAACTACGTAGATGCAAGAGAATGTCCTGACGGCAAAAAGAAACAGAAAGACTCCCACCACCCCCAGTGACTCCACTCTGGTGTAGAGAGACTATCTTATGTCTGTATGGATGTGACACCTGTCAAGAATAAATAGGAAATACAAGACGGGACATCTGGGAGGCAAAAAGAATTCTGGCACAGAGCAAGGCACAGGAAGAGTCACCAGGGAATCTGTGAGGAGAATATAGGTTAATATACATGGGGTATTTTAAGTCATGGTCTGGTGAGAGTAGAGCCCAGCTATACAGCCAAGGTATTTGTAAATGTGTTTCAAGTCTCAGTCTTATTTCTGGGAGCATGGGGCTGAGAGGAGGAACCCGACTTAAGTTCAACACTCTGGGAGCTATACAAGCATTATAATTTTGAAACACTACGCATGCAGATTTGGGGTACTGATCACCGTCTCCCACCAAGGGAAACGGAGGTTCCTTGAGAAAGTTTTGATTCTAGATTTGGGCCAGACATGTACATAATCGTTTTGGGGGCATCATGTTGTGCCCGTGAAACAAGGATGCTCCCCAGACTTCTGGGGCCATGTCAAAAGGACCAAGGGACTGTGCTCCAAAGATGGGGCAATCTGAGCATGCCCAGGAAGACTGACTACCCGGATTGAAACATAGCAGACACACAAAGGTCTCTGTTGCTAGCTCAGATCTCCACAGTGAGGTCCTGTTTCAAAAACACTTTGTGATTAAATGACTGTGCTGGGCATAGTAACACACTCAGGAGACAAAGGTAGGTAGATCTCTATGGGTTCAAGGCCAGCCTGGTCTACATAGTGAGATGTTATCTCAAAATTTTTTTGTTTTCCTAGTACTGGCTCAGCAGTTCAAAGTGCTGACTGCCCTTACAGAGGGCCCATATTCAGTTCCCAGCACCCATCTCAGGCAGCTTACAAGCACCTGTAATCTCCATTCCAGGGGATCTGATGCTCTCTCATCTGCACAGGTGTCGATGTAACACACGTAAACTCACACAGTCACATTTGCATATAAATAAGTAAATGTTTTCATTCAAAGGAAGGAATAAATTTGGTAATTACCCTTTGGTAAAAAGGAGGTCTCACAGCTAGGCAACAGGAAGTTTATGTCACCATTATGTGTTATGTCACCATTACACAGACTTGTCAACGAAATCAGACAACTTCATCAAACCCCTCAATTTAGCTAAGAGAGAGAGAGAGAAAGAGAAGACACCAGGAAGTAATCAAGTAAACATGGAAAGATAGAAGATGGGAAATGTACAGGTAAAATTATTAGGTTCCTTCAAGCAAATATACAGTAGAAAACAAGGAAGGGAAGAGGATTGGTGGGCAGAACAGGATCAAGTCAAACAAGGCGGCTCCTGACTTTCACTGGGTTCTGAGCGCAGCAACTGAGTTCGCTGGACATAGGCAGGGTATGTGTATGTAGCTATGCTACTGACCCGTGCCTGTGTGGATCTTGTCTATAGCTTCCCCTCCAACATCTCCAATGCTGGGGATGGAACCCAAGGCTTCCTGTAATACAGGCACCTGCTCTAAGAAAAGTTCTTTCTTCTAAAAGGTTTTTAAATTACTTTTAGATTTTTGTTTTATCTTGTTTTTCAAAACAGGGTTTCTTTCTGTGTAGCCCTGGCTGTCTGGAAACTCATTCTGTAGACCAGGCTAGTCTTAGACTTACAGAGAACCACTTGCCTCTGCCTCCTGAGTGTTGGGATTAAAGGTGTGTGCCACCACTGACTGGTTACCTTTAGATTTAAAACAAACAACGACATATTTTATTTCTATAAGTGTCTAGCCTGTATTGACCTATAGCCAATGCAGTGGCCTGAATGCAGATGGCTCCTGTAGACTTGCAGGGAGTAGCTGGAGCTAGCATCAGAGACAGTTGTGAGCTGCCTGACAAGGGTTCTAGGAATCAAACTTGGGTCCTTTGCAAAAACCAGCAAGTGCTCTTAACCACCGAGCAGCCATCTTTCCAGTCTGAAAGTTTCTGAAATTTTGGTAGGGGCTCAGAATTCATTCTCATTCTCTCTCTCTCTCTCTCTCTCTCTCTCTCTCTCTCTCTCTCTCTCCCCCCCCCCCCCCCCGTGTGTATGTGTGTGTGTGTTTGGTGTTTGGGCATGCACACTCCACTGTGCAAATATGAACGTCAGAGGAGTTTCAGAACTGATTCTCTCCTTCCTTTGTGAGATCCTGAGACTGAACTTAGGCCCTCCGCACTTACTTGCACTGCAACTGTCCTTCCTCACTGAGTGTCTCATCAGCCTCGGATTTCTTCAAAGCACAGTTATAAATGGAACAAGACTTGTTGTTAAGACAGAGTGTCATGCAGGCCTTAAACTCCCTATGTAACTGAGCTTTAAATACATCTTCCTGCCTCTCCCTCCCCAATGCTGAGATTACGGTCATGTGCTGTCTTGGGGTTTTCTATACTATACTAATATCGCCACAGTTACATTTCACATTCAAATATTATTCTATGACTCAGGACATAACAGTTAATCTTAAGGAAGGAAATCATGTGAAAGGTGTGTCCCTTGCCCCCTTCTCTCGCCTCTCCCAGCACTTTGGGCTCTAGCCGATCCACCTGCTCACCTGCCACCGTGGACCCGGCATGACTGCGGATGGAAGGAAGCAGGCAGAGAGGCTTGATCATCCTCAAAGGAAATATGGTCCCCCAGGAAGTTGGGGCCGGAGAAAAGCTGAATCTGGAGACAGAGAAGTGAAGAGGTTAGAGTGAATGGTGAGGAGAGGGGCAGGGGTAAAGGCCAAGGAAAGTTTTACCACGAAGGCTGTGAAGATCCCACCGGATCTCCGTGCAGCCGCCTCCTTACCTTCGAGACAAAGTGAAGATCGCTCTCCCCCACCTGAAGGAAGAGATCAGCGCTGTGACTGAAGGAGGAGACCAGCCTCTACCGGCAGCCACTAAGATTCAAATCCTTGGTGGCTATCCCGCTGTCCAGCATCTACAAGCTCTGCCCCCTCCTAGAGGCCCCGCCCCTAATATCTCCATGCTCCTCGCCCCACCCCACGGCAGGGCACTGCTAGCCCCTTCCGCCGCCTTGGCCGGCCAATCACACCCCTAGTTCCCGCCCTCAATATCCTCCCGCCTTCATCCCTCCTGGCCAAGGCCTCCCTGGTCCTGCCTTCACTAAGCGGCCTGGGCTAGCCACCTGGCCCCGCCCAACGTTCGGCCACCCGAGGCCACACCCATCTCTCAGTTACCTACCTGCACAACTGGCTGAAGGGAGCCAAGGGCGCAATTGCCGGAGCCCCAGTCGTCGCTGTTGCGGTACACGCCCTTCTCCAGGATGTACTGTTCGCCGGAGAAGCCGACACGCTCATAGGCCACCCACCTGCGGGGAGGGCGTGCGATGGGTCGGCGAGGGCGGGGTCGGCACTGTTCCTGGGCCCGCCCTGCGCCGGGGGCGGGGATTACTCACACGCCGCTGAGCACGTGGATGGCTTGCGTGCTGGGTCCGTGCTGCGCTAGCTCCACGTCCGGCAGTGCGGAACTCACCTCCACTCTGTGGCCCTGGAAGTCCATGTCCTCAAACAGCACCACGGCCGGGTCTCCAAAGTCCTGGGCCCCCGAGAGAGTCAGGTTTCTCCCATACCGATGTCAACCCGTTTGAGTGCCCAGACCTCAGGGAAGCCGCCCACCCCAGGGATTAGGTGTGAGGAATATCCTGGGGAAAAGCCACAGGAGGGAGAGAGACTAGCTCTTGGGGACATTCCGCCAGGAAGAACAGGCCGAGGGGTGCAAATTCTTCTCTCAAATTGTGCTATGAAATTTGGGGTGTGGCCAAACAGCCCAATTGCCCCTGCTCACCGTCCGGATGACCCGCAGGGAGGTCAGCAGCTCATCATAGCCTCCCCAGTGTGACCAGTCAGCATATTCGCCCTCTTCTAGCAGGTACTGGTGGCCCCGGAAGCCTTCCTTCTCGTAGCCTACCCAGCTGGGAGAAGGGGAAAGATAGGCCAAGACTCCCGTGAGTAAGACGGACACTCTACCAGACAGCCCCAGTCACTCTCCACCCTCCAAGGGTAAAAACCTGCAGGGACACGGCAGACAAAAGAAATCCCTTAAATCCTCACCAGCCCCCAAGAATTCGCAGGGACCCCACGGAGGTCAGCTGGGGACTCTGGCTGTCCTCAGGCTGCTGAAGGTTGTAGATGTCTCCACTTACTTCCCAGCTCTGCCCCTGAAAACCTGGGGCCTCATACACCACAGCCTGGATGAAAGGGGTGCCCGGGTGATAGATGTTGAGTCTGGCTTTCTAGGAATGTCTCTACAAAACACCAATCTGGAGCCCCCATCCTCTTTTTGAGCATTGCTACCTGTGTGCTTTGACTTCTGGCCGGATTCACACACCAAAGCCAGTGCCTAGTGAGCCCATCAGGCCTGCCATCCTAGGCCCTGTGCCATCTGCCCCTCAAGGACCCTATGTCCTCTCCTGGTCACAGTGACTACCACTCAGACACACCAAATACCCTTTGATCTGGAGTCTGTCCCCTTACCTTGGGTTCCCCTGGCTTCTCCACACTTGGGCAGCCCTGCAAAAAAGACAAGACTGAAAGGTTAGTCCAGAGGTGGCTACAGACAAATACGGCTGGGAAATCTAGATTTTCCTTGATCCTAAGACTCCTAAGAATTTCAACCCCATATTCCCCCTTTCCATCCTATCCACCCTGTGCCATACCTCAGGTTAATCCTCTCTCTCTCCTCCAGTCCAGTTCCCAGTAGGAGCTTTGGGGCAGTGAGTCACCAAGGAATCCATCTATGGTATTCCCCCATCTCCTGCCCACAGATGCAGGGCCACCCCAAATGGGACTAGGGACAGAGGGGCCTGTGGGTGTCCCATGCTCCTTACCAATTTCATGGGCTTTAGTGAACCCACACTGGGGCCTGATGTACCCCAGGCCTCCAATGTAGGGTATTCTCCAGGCTCTAGGATATAGGGAGTGTCTTCAAATAATGGTTTAGGGTATAGCAGCCACCTTGGGGGAGAAACAGAGAAGCCACTGAACTCCTTGGGACATAGACTTGGCATAGTGGGGCAGGTTAGAGGGGAGGAAGGGGTTTTGAGGGGTCCTTGCACAGGGAAAGCAGAAAAGACATCCCGAACCTCTCTCTATTCTAGAAGCTGGTCCTTGGTGTCCTTTCCTGTGGCTGGCCCCTTGCAATCACACAGAGCAGTCAAGAGTTCTTTCTTACACACACAGCTGTCTCAAACCCTAGAGGCTCTCCGTAGCCTCACAAGAAAGCCAAGCTACACATGGGCCCACCAGCCTCCTTCCTTGGTGCCTCAGAGTGTCACTGTTCATACTGGATCTTAAGTAGTCTGCTTCTAAGGGTCGGGCCCAGGAGCTCAGACCTGGTAAAAGTGTGCACCAACCACTGGGTAACTCCTAGTCCCAGATGACGTTGTATTTTTTTGTTTTATTTTATCTATTTATCTAGTTGTTTAGAGACATAGTCCAAGGTGGCTTTGAAATCCTGGCAATCCTCCTGCGGCCACCTCCCAAGTGCTGGGATTACAAGCATGTGACGCGTCACCTGGCCAGGCCTAAACTCTTGAAGATGTAGCTTTTTCATTCCTCTCACCACATGCTGTTCCCTCTTCCAGATAGACTCCACCCCCTGTCATAGAGTTAATAAATACTTCGGAGCGGCTTCTAACACCAGAATTACAGAACTGACTAAAACACGCAGACTGAGACATTCTTCCCAAGTACTGTGATTAAAGGTGTGCACCACTGAGTCAGGCCCTCAGATTGACTTTGAGGAAGGGAACTGGGTGTCTTATCTGCTCTGCGTCCCCAGCATGCGATGGTGCAGAAAATGTCAAGGGAATTCCAGGATGGCCAGACTCACAGTCCTGCATCGACAGAGGCAGATGCCACCTGTAGGGGTCTCTCCAGACCTTGAGAGTCTTTCAAGTCTCCAGTTAGTGTCACTGGCTTGCCCTTGAGGCCCTCCTCAGAAAACAGGCTGATTCTCGGGATGCAGTAGTCCTGTGAAAGGAGAAAGGGGAACCATTCAAGTACAAGCTACAGACTTCTCTGTCTCACCCACTCCCCTGCCTCACCAGCCTGGCAGGGCTCCGGGGGCTTCTGGGAAAGCCCAGCTGGTTGTCTGTTCAGAAACTAGAGGAGTGCTCTCTACAAGGCCAGCCAGCTTGACCTCAGGCCGAAGTCCTTACAGGTGCCTGCTGGACTTCTGAAACCCAATTCCCAACCTTTGGTGTCAAGGCCTTCCCTGCCCTGAGTGGCCGACTTTCCACTCTTGGGAGGGGTTGGGGGTGCAAGATGGATAGCCAGTTCCTGATTCCACCTTGACAAACAGTTCTGACCTTGGTCCAGACTGGCTTTTTGTTACTGTTTGGTGTGGGTGCTGTGTCTAGAATACAAACTCTCACACCTGCTAGGCAAGATCTCTTACCACACCCCATGCTCCAGGGTAGTTTGTTTGATTGGTTGGTTGGTTTGGTTTTTAAGGAAGAGTGTCATATAGTCCAGGCTAGCCTTGAACCTTGAATTCACAGTGTAGCCAATGTCGACCTTAATCTTACTGATTTTTAAATTGAATGTTTTTGATTTTTGTTTGTGGGGTGACAGGGCACAAGCGTACCACAGCATGTGTCTGGAGAACAACTGGCAGGAATAGGTCCTCTCCTCTCACCATGTGGGTCCGGGAGCTCAAACTCAGGTCTGGTGACAAGTCATTCCAACTGTGCTCCGCTCCCTGCTCCCTCCTCCCAACACCCACACCCAGCTGAGCTGTGCCTGGATCACATCCCAAGCTGCAGCAGGTTCCCTTTGCATTCTGGGTCTTCTTTCCTCTCTAGGACTATCTCCATGCCCTCAGTCAGATGATAATAAATCATCTGCATCGTGCTAAGGCCACATTCTACCTGATCTCATTTAGTCCCTCTAGGGATGGTCTCCATCATTCAACAGACAGGAAGGTCAAGCTCAGCAAAGTTAAGCAAACGACCCAAGGTCACATAGCTTATAAGCAATACAGCCGAGGACAGAGAAGGGTTCTGTTTAGTGTTGCAACCCAGCTCATCCCACAGGCCTGGCACACAGTAGGTGCCCACTCAGTGCTGAGTGAATCCAGTGATTCCAGTACTGTGTAACCTCAGAGCTCTTGTTTGTCTCCTGTGGCTCATGCCCTCCTCCACAGGGATGAGTTGACTGTGTCTCATAATGACTTGCCTGCCAACGTGTGTGTATCTGCAGCACCTTTGAAAACTGCCGTTCCTGTCTCCTAGCCTCTTGGCTCTAGGACTCCATCATCCTTACCAGAGAGAGCACAACAGCCAGGTGCTCACCTCACTAAAAACACCATTAGCTGGGTGCACTGGCGAATGCCTAGAATCCCAGCACCTGGGAGGTAGAGGCAGGAGGACCAACATTTTAAGACTAGCCTTGGCTACATGGTGAGTCTGAGGCTAGCCTAGGTTGACATCTGATCTTATCAATAATAATAACAATAATAATAAAGTACCCAGGCATGGTAGCTCACACCTGTGAGCAAAACATTGGGGAAGTTGAAGCAGGAGGCTAGATGCAAGCTCATGGACAGCCCAGGCTACATAGTAAATTCTAGCTAAGTCTGAGCTCAGTGTGAGGTCTTGTCTCAAACAAAAGAAAACAGAAACCCACAAACAAACCTCCAAGGATCTGATGGGTCCTGTTTCTAGCATGGTTGTGCCTCTCTCTAGGGGCTGATACTCTATGGTCAACTTCAGCATCAGTAGTTTGTAAACTCGTGCCCTGAAAACAAATGCTTCCCTTTCACCTTACAGACACAGCATCATGTTGGCTTTCCACACCATGCACCCATCTCTCAAAGATTACAACTGTGGTGGCTCACATCTGCCCTCCCAGCCAACACTTGGAAGGTTGAGTCAGGGGGATTGTGGATTTGAGACCAGTCTATTTTTCCTAAGGGCTAGTCTCACATTTGAGCCATCTCTAGGCTAGAAATCACTCTCCTTCAGGGCTCACCATGGTGTTTCTTCCTGGAAGTCAGAAGAGACTCCTAAGTTCCCAGGCAGGTTGATCACTCTCCCGGGCCCTCAGAGTCTAGCCAAAGGAGAATTCTGGAGGGAAACCTATGCCCGGTTGCCTGGTCCTGAGCCTGGCACATAGTGGATATGAAAAATGTGTGGGGTTGGCAAGATGGCTCAGCATGTAAAGGTGCCCCCTCCTCAGCCTGACAATCGGGGTTCAATCTCCAGGACCCACATGGAAGGAGAGAGGTGACCTTCACAAAATTTCCTCTGATCTCTGCCTTCATTCACGAGTAGGCATGCATAAGCACGCATGTGCACGCACACACACACACACACACACACCAATAAACATAATAAAATTTTAATTAAGAACATGAGACAGGGGAGTGCCTTTGAAGATATGGACAAGTCAATAAGTAAGCTCCATGGGACCTTGCCCAGAGTGGTGGGTGACTCTGGCCCATTCCTACCACTCTGAGCTGATTCTGATCTAGCACCAGCTCATGCTTCTCCAGCTTGGTTACCAGGGGCACAGGCCCCGCCCACACATCAGGGCCAGGAACTTAGAGGTACTCTGTTCTGACCCCTTCTGACCTCTGCCCCACCGCTCCCTGAGAGGGTATCACTCTAGGCAGCTGCCCACTCACCCACACAGCCCTCTTCAGGGAGCCGATGCCTTGGAGACACCATGCAGATGCCAGGGCTCTGAGTTCCACGTCTCCTTCAGGCAGCAACAGCTTCTGGCCCCGGAACTCTGGCTGTTCGTACAGTATCCAGCTGTGGACCCAGAAACCCCAGGGTCACGGGGCAGGAGGTTGTGCCCACAGACTCTGCGTGGCTGATGGAACTCGGGAAGGGCTCACTAGCTTCCTCACCCCAGATAAACAGCCAGGGCCCCCTTCCCTGGGCACTCCCCACTTACCAGCCTCGTATCACCCTTATGGAGGCAACAGGAGCCCACGCTGAGGCATCTGCAGTGTCTCCCCAGACTTCCCTGCCTCTGCCCTGGCAGCCAGGCTCTGAGAAGAGGATCACCTGAGAAAGCGTAGCAGGTGTCCTCAGGCCCTGTTCCTAGCACTGCCCCCTGCCAGCCTCCACTTGCCCCCAAGCGCCTACCTTTCCAGGCCTGGTATTCAGCTTGCCCTGGGTCTTCAGTGTTGGGCTCTGAGACAGACACAGGGTTAGAAATTTATGGGGTCACCACTTCCCCCACACTGCTTGCTTGACTGGCCTCCACCCCAAGGATACAGCAAACAGAGATTACACCATCGCTTCCAGTTCCCAGGGTCTCATCACCCTGTCCCAGGAGCTGGGAAGACTTTCCTTTCCCAGCTCCCAGGCTGTGAGAAGCAGTAAGCCTTTTGGAATCTATGCACTCGGCTACACTATCATGGACACTGAGGCCTCAATGTTGTGCATTGAGAAGTTCAACTAAGCTCTGATCCAATCCCCTTGCCTCCAGGGACCCAGTCCCCCAACACCACTCTCTTCAACCACCCAAGGGGAGGCCAGGTATTTCCCTTGCCCCTATAAAGGTCACTCACCCACCCTTCCAGGGGCTGGATAGGTGCTGGCTTCTCTGGAGGTGGTCTTCCACTGTAAAGCAATGGCAACTGTCCTGGCACCTTCCTGACCCCCGGTGCTCCATGGCGTGGCAGAGCAGATAGTTTTGTGCCTAGTGGTTCCAGGGCAGGGGCATCCTTGCTGGTTGGCACCAGATTGCCAAAGAGAAGGCTGCCTCCCAGGCGGGAAGTAGGCCGGCTGCTGGGCTGAGATTCCGGGCCTTGTCCGGCTACAAGCTTCTTCATCATTTCCATCGGAGAGCAGGTGACCTTAGCAGGCTTGGGTGGGTGGGGATCCAGGGAGGGGCTGGGCCCCGCTTTCTCCTGCCTCCGCTGGAGTTTCTCATCATCACTGAGATAGGGGTTCTCCAGCTCCTCCTCCTCCTCCTCCTCTTCCAATACAGGCCTCTCCTGGGGACCAGGTCCTGGCACACACGGGCCCAGCTGATCCTCTTCGATGGCGGGTAGCGTGGCATACATAGCCAGGTAGGAGGAGCGCGGGGCTCGGGGCAGTCGGTGAGTTCGGAGGATCTCGGGGGGCTCCATGCTCCGCAAAGTATCCAGGAAAATCTCCAGGTCAGCGGTCAAGGCTGCCTCCTCCTCGTCCCTAGATGGCTCTGAGGGCCCCTTCCCCTCCGTGGAGTCTGGGATGAGTTGGGACTCTATGCTGGCCTCTGCTCCCATTGGCTTTGGGGCAGGAGAGCCTTCTAGACTGAGGGACTCCTTATCCTCTGAAGAAGATGGGGCAAGGGACATGGCAGGGATCTGGAAACTTTCCTTTGGGGCAGGTGATGAGAGAGAGTTCTCTGGAGAATCCTGGACAGCCTCATCCTGTTTGGGGGTCAGGGGAGCAGGGGCTGTGGGGCCTTCAACAGTCTCTTTGCAAGGAAGGCAATGGGGAGGACTATTCTGAGGATCCTGGGCAATCTCCTTCTTGATGGAAGGACCTCCTTCCGCATCCTGACCAACCGTGGTTGGTCTGGAGGAGGAGGTATTGGGAGCACCGCGGACTTGCAAACCCTCTTTTGGGGAGTGGGAATGAGCAGGAACACTAGGGCCTGGAGACACCTCTTTCTGAGTGAGAGCAGAACTGGGCACATTCTCAGGGCCCTGAAGAAGCTTATTCTTTGGTGAAGCTGGAGCACAAAGGCTTTGTGAGCTAGGGACAGCCTTCCTCCTCAGAGAGGATGGACTAGGAGGTGGTTCAGGCATTGTAACCTTGCCCTTTGCCACGGGCAGGACGGGGGCCACAGGAAGCCCTGCACACCTCTCTTTCATATCCGGCAGGACATGAGAGGCAGACTGGGCTTTGAGGTGTACGGGCACCACAGGCTGCTCTGGAGACTGGGCCAGGGAGGAGGCACAGGTCTGGGACTTGGGAGAAGAGGGTGCTGGGACTTGGCTCTGAGGAGTCTGGCTGGGGAGCAGGACAGAACTGAAGGCTTCCTGAAGCCTTGAAGATTCCCCAGTTCTGGCATCCGAGACTCCACCTTGGTCTTTGACTGGGTGGGCTACAGGGATATCTATGTTCTGAGCAGAATGATCAACCACAGGGATGCCTCCTGGGGCCAGGGCTGAGCTGTTATTCTTCAGCTCAGTTGTGCTGGTCTCAAGTAGCTGTCCCAGGGTCGTTCCCACTGTGCCACCCGGGCCTGAGCCCCTTGATGTAAGCATAGTGAGTCTTGGGATTCGGCTGGCAGGGGGGATGCGCTCAGCGGGCACGAGGTTGCTCAACACTTCCAGGGCCTGGCTTCGGCTGGGTGAGCCCTCAACTCTGGGGCTCACCACAACTGCCCGGACTGTTCGGGTCACATTGCGGCCCCTTGGCATGGCCTCACCTGACACTGATGGTCCCACGCTCACAGAGCTACTCACTTGCCGGTCCACATGGCTTCCCACCACAGTCGTGGTGGTGGTCCTCACTGTTCGTGTCACACGCCATTCCTCACGATTCCTGGAACCCCCACTGGTAACACCCACACTGGGATGTGGACTTGGCTCACGAGGCCCAGGCAAGGGCACCAATAACTCAGTCCTAGCCATGGATCCCATGCTTGGTGGGTCGGTTCTAGGAACCTGGGGGCTACTGTCACCCCAATCCGAAGCCTCCTGCAGCCTCACCATTGGCCTTTTCTCCTTGGGAGGTGGAATATATTTTTTGGAAAAGATGGGCCCATGGCTCTGGAAGTTCATGGATCCAGGCTCCTCCCCAGGTCCCTGGCAATTGACAGTCTCTTCTTCCTTCTTAACAAAGCCATTGACTTCTCGACGGAAGCTGTGCTCAAACACATCCTCCTGTGGGGTTTCCATCCTGGCACCTGACACCAGGGACACTTTGTGAAAACGGTGTCTGCTCTCTTCCTGGACAGGAGGCCGTTGGCGCCATGTCAGTGTGGCACTTACCACTCGGGCCTCAGCTCGGGCCGGCGACCCAGCTGTCTCTTCCATGTTGGGCTCCAGTAAAACACCAGATGTCCTTGTCACCCTGTGGACTGGCTCCCTACCGATGGTAAAAAGGGAGAAAGATGAGCACCAGGAAGTAGAAGAAGGGATCCCTAAAGCACAGACCAGGCTGAGTAACCTCAGGCAAGTCATGTGACCCTTTGGTCTTTGTTTCCACATCTGTAAAATGGAGCCAGAGACTCTGACAGGCTTACTTCACCACTTCCAAGTGTTGCCCATTGTCCAGGTCCCCAAATGGTGAAAGCTAAGGCCTGAGCCCGAAAGGAGAAAAGAGGATGGGCAGCTGGCTCATTGTCTTATAGATCAAGGCTGGGTCTCTACCCAGGGACCCAAAAGACTAAGAAACAGGAAACAGAACCCTTCCCAAACTGTTTTATCTCTGTTTCACCAAGGTTTCTTACATTTCTTGTATTTTGGTTTTGATTGTTTTTGTTTTTTCAAGGACAGGGTTTCTCTGTGTAGCCCTGGCCGTCTTAGAACTCACTCTATAGACCAGGCTGGCCTCCAACTCACAGAGATCTTCTTGCCTCTGCCTCCCAAGGTTTCCTTAAAAGAGAAGCTGAGAGAAAGCATTTGGCCTCAAACAGAGCCGGATCTCTGACATCTCTCAATCACTAGCAGATGACCTTGGGCAGGTTACTTCTGCAGACTCCTGGAGGATTGAGTTCACACTTCATGGGGTTTGAGGTTTGTTAGGATCCAGTGAGAGGGGGGAAGGAGGGAGGCAGAGAGGGAGAGAGAGAACACAAACTAGCTTTACAAACTAAAATGCTGGCTCATGAAATTCCCAGTGTCCCCTTGGGGGTCTGTGGCTATATGTTGGCAATGTGCACTTGAGTCACATGGGAAGCGGGCAGGGGACAGAGCACCACTATGGGTCTCAGAGGACCCTACACATACCCTCAGCCTTACAACGCAGCATGTCACCTCAGATTTCTCTCCCCTGAAACCATTCTTTCCCCCTGGAGAGATGGAGAAATTGAGGGGCAGAGAGGTGCTGGGAGACACGTGCCACTGTACGGTGCCACTTGCTTTTATGTGTGTGTGTGTGTGTGTGTGTGTGTGTGTGTGTGTGTGTGTTTGACTGTATGCCTGTTGTACACCTCATGCATTCAGGAGCCCACCCTCGGTCTTCTTTAAGAGCAGTAAGTGTCCTTAACCATTGAGCCTGCGCTCCAGACACTCTGGACTGAGTCGTCTTCTCAGTCCTCTCATTTGTGTCCCTCCCTCATCTGAGTCCCCATTAGTTCCTTCACTAAACAGGGGAAATGAACAACACTTGCCGAAGCAGAAATCTGGGTTTGGGAATTTCTGTTTTGGTAGCTACACAGCAACCGTGTGTTGAGGGCACCCTCTGGGGCACCTGGTTAAATGCATTCCCTTTGCACTGTTTTACTGAGCCTGAATCCAGGGAGTCCAGACTTCATGAAGAACAAATCATGAGCTGCAGAAATGGTTCAGTAGCTAAGACTGTAATGCTGTGCCTATAGAAGATTGAAATTCAGTTCCCAGCGCCCGTGTTGGGCTGCTTCCAACTACCTATAACTCCAGTTTTAGAGAATCTGATGTCTCTGGCTCCCAGAGCACCTGTGCTCACATGCACTTAGCCATATACAGATACACACATATACAACCATATACAGATACACACATA
>NW_021621113.1:6973677-6998481 GCF_004785775.1 Grammomys surdaster | reverse complement strand
CCATATACAGATACACACATATACAACCATATACAGATACACACATACACAACCATATACAGATACACACATACACAACCATATACAGATACACACATACACAACCATATACATATACACACATACATAACCATATACAGATACACACATACACAACCATATACAGATACACACATACATAACCATATACAGATACACACATACACATACATAGCCATATTCAGATACACACATACACAGACATAGCCATATACAGATACACACATACACAGACATAGCCATATACAGATACACACATATACTTCAAATGATAAAGCTTTAAAAATAACTCATTAGTAAATTATAAGCAAACATTCTCATTTTGCCAATGAGATTTAAAAGGTTCAGATGGATGCAAAATATTATTCAGAATCATACCTTAGCAGTGGAGACTTGTACCCCAAACCTCAGAGCTTAGCCACATTCCAGACTCCCCATATAAATGTTTATGTAGGTTTACATATTTATCTGGTAAACAGAGTCTCTGATTTGATGACTACTCTATAAATTTTTTAAAATATTTGTTTGTTTTTATTCTTAGGGAGCGTCTCATTTTGTAGCCCTGGCTATCCTGGAACTTACTATGTAGACCAGGCTGACCTGGAACTCACAGAGATCTACCCACATCTGCCTCCCAAGTGCTGAGATTAAAGGCATGCACCATCATATCTGTCCTTCCCCCCACCCCCATTTTTTGTTAATGTTCTGAGACAGCATTTTGCTATGTAACTCTGGGTGGCCTGATAGCAGTTATGTAGCCCACGGTGGCCTCCAACTCGTACACTGTATGTGTGCATGCGTGCGTGCGTGGGTCCCACGATGTACGTGAGGACAGCTTGTGGGTTGTCTCCTTTCACAACGTGGGCTGAGGAGACTGACTACTCAGGCTTGACTGCAGACCACCTTTGTCTACTCCCTAGCCATGACCTTGAACGTCTGATTCTCTTGCCTCTACTTCCTCTGAATGGTTGGAAGATAGGCATGCTGCAGTCCTCTTTTTCCCAGCACTGGAGTGTAACCTAGGGCTTTATACATGCTAGGCAAGCCCTTTACTAACTGGGGTACCTCCCAGCCCTGGGGTTCACCTTTAAAAGAGCCCACATGAGATCGTAAGGAGCAATTCCCTCTTACCCACTTGTCTCTAAGCATGACACTTCAAGGCTGTTTTCAGACCTAGGGTCTCCAAAGATTCTGCTTACCTAACCTGGGCTAGCTCATCTTCCAGTCCGGAGACAAGCCGGCCCTCAGCAGCTAAGCTCTGAGTGAGAAACAGGCCCACTGCCCTAATTCTCTTCCCCACATTTCTACCTTCCTCCTTCCTGAGAAACTGGAAGAAACTAGAACTTTGACCTGCCCTGTGGCCCAGCAGTGACTCAGGTTTTATAAGGGGGCATAGATGAAAGGGCCTGAGGCATACAGATGCCTGACTCAACTCCAGGACCACTAGTGGCTACCACAGTGTCTGGGATAGAGTCTGTGGGGCCCCTGGCAGCCTGTGAATGAGGATGGGAAGTCCTGAATGACCCCCCAAGACTTCCCTAACCAGGGTATGTTGAGAACAGACATACATAGACACCCTAGGCCCAAACTCAGCTCCTTACAACAGTCTGATCCTCCCACCCTCACTGAAGCCTTATTCTCTCCTCTGGGATCCCCCACTTTGTCCCTTACTCGGCACCACACAAGTCCCCTCCTCCTTACAGAGTCCCCTAACTTCATTCGTACGTTGTTGACAGCAAGTGACAAAGCTTGCTATTCACGATCTGTTCACTTATTCATTCACTCTGTGCTAATTATTTGGGGCAAAATGCCAAGTCCTGGCCAGACTCACCCAAGGCTAGCTTTCTTATGAAGCTGATATCCCAGGAGTCCGCAGCTAAAGGGTCAGCTGTTTGGAAGGTCCCATGGGCTTCAGCAAAGCCACAGGGGGACGCTGAAGGAAGGCCGTCGGCTCAGGGTCTATTGATGACGTCCCAGCAATCAGCTCCACGCCTTTCTCAGCCCAGCCCAACCCAGGGACAACACCCCCTGATGGCCATTCATTCCTTAAGCATGTGGTCATAGCTTCTGCCTGCATACTTCTAGGGACAGGGAGGTCACCTCCTGACATTCACCTGTCCCATCCCTAGACAGTCAGGACAGCTAGAATGTTTTTCACGTGTGTTGGAATGTGTCTGCCTGTAGCTCCCCATTTTTGTCTTTGTCTGGAGACACACCCCAGTAACCTAGCTACCACCCGTACAAACAGAAGTGCCTGTTCCAAGAGCCCTCTCTTCTCCAAGTCCACAAGTGGATTTGTTAGCAAGGTGACCTGTGACCTCTAAGTAAGGTGTGTGGGTATAGGAAGGGAGAGGCTGAGGGGGGTGTGGGGGGAGTGTGGGAAAAAAATCTCAGCTAACCCAACAAGTCCTGGGATTCTCTCCGCTTACCTGTGAGTCACCCCCAAACTAGGCCAAACCAGTCCACAGGCCCACATGCTGCCAAACTTGCCGCATCAGACAGGCATTCACAGAGTCGAAGACCCACCACGTCACACAGCACAAAAATACAGAGACACCCACCTAGGCAAACACAGCCAGGAGCACACAGCAACACACATATGGGGTCACAAACCAAGAGACACAAACACACAGAGGCATAGCAAGCGGACATGCCTCTGTCCGCCACATGCTCCACTACGGAACACACAGGCACCATAGCACACATGTGCGTGTACCTCTAGCACACAGCCATTCAACTCGCAGCCAACAAACAAGCTCTCCTTTGCAATCCATCTGCCCTTTAACAGAGACCAGGCGTAGCTCATACGTTCCCACACGCTGCCCGGCTGTACTCTGCCCCTTTCCCCACAGTGGTCAAGCCTGCTTAAAGAACCAGCAGAGAGTGGGTACAGAAGGACAGGGTCCCTGGGAGCCACCTTCCTTCCTCTCTAGGTGCCTCCTAGATTCCAACTCTAGGCCTTATTCATCTAGACCCCAATCAACCAGAACCCTGCGTTCCCCACCTCCCCCTCCTGCCTGTTCCCCAGCTGCTTGCTTCCCACCCCCTCATCCTTTTACAGGCTGCCTTCCCATGCTGGGGTACCCTGGCAGCTCTAATGGGCCAGTTTGGATCACCCATGTCCTCCTCTCTAGACACAGAACCTGGCACGCCAACTCCTACCCAGGGGACCTGGACCTCCATGCTTTGGCTTCTATGAAGGGTGTTTTCAGATCCACACAGTGTGTGTGTTCCACACAGCAACCACAAGCCACTCTGCGCTCTGGACAAGGCCAGAGACCTCTTCGCAAGGTGTGCAGTGGGGAAGGGAGGAGGGGTGGCTAGGGCATGGACAGATCTGGGTTTGAATTCTGACTGCCCGGTTGGCTTTGGGCCAGTGACTTATCCTTGGTGAACCTCAGTCCCCTGCTCTCATTAGCTGGGACTGATGGAAAGGTTAGCTCCTAGTCTGTAGATTAAATAAGATTATACTTACACTTAAAAAACAAACCATAAATGGTTGGCGCCTCTGCTCTCAGTGGGAGCTTCTCAGAGGCCCCTCTGGTGGCCTAGGACTTGCCTAATGAGGTCCTATCTTCATTTCTCCTCAATGTGTTATGAAGAACCCGTACCTCCCCGCTCTGAGCCTACCAGGATGATTTAGGAGACTCACTTCAACACAAATAAAAACCTAAGTTTGTGAGTCTCGGCGCCTTTTTTTTGTGGCTGCCAGCAAAGCCAGGTGGGATAATTACCGTTGCCATTGGCGTGTAATTAATAAGCATCCCTGCTATTTTGCCAGCCCAGCTCAATGGAGTTCAAAGCACGTTCCCGTAGCCACCCCCTTCTTCCTCATCTCTGACTACCATTCCAATTCAACAAAGCAAGACTCAGAGAAGTGAAGTAACCTGTGCCAGGGCGCCCAGCACTTTGGCTAGGTGCCTATTCCCAGGCTGGGGTAGCAATCTCTTTCAAAGAACCCAGGATTAATAAGAGTAGCTGAAAGGAAGTTTATCCCTGACTCCTCTCCATGATGAGATTTCCCTTCCTAATGGTGGGCAGAGGAGGAAGGCAGAAGTGTGAGTTTCAACCTAGGGGTGGAGAGAGAGAGAGAGAGAGAGAGAGAGAGAGAGAGAGAGAGAGAGAGAGAGAGAGAGAGAGAGAGAGAGAGAGAGAGAGAAAGAGAGAGAGAGAGAGAGAGAATGAATCAGGGAGTGGACACAGAGTCGACTGGCACCAAAGGTACCAAATGAATGGGAGCCTGAAGCTTGAGGAGACCAGGAACCAGGCAGAGGGACCCAAGCAGTAGTTGCCACAACAGGCTAACCTCCCACCATCACGCCCCTGCCAACCTTTACTTACCAGCTCTGTGGGAATCCAGGTTCCCAGCCCACTCGGCGCTCCTGTTGGGCCTTGCTTCCCTGATGCTGTGGGACTCTCAGCGGCGGCTCCCCAGGCGGGTTGATTGGATACCCAGTGATGGGGCGGAGTTCCTGAGGAGGCTCCTGCCAGCCCCTAGATTCCTCAGGGCCACAGGGGTGGGGAGCTGGTCTGGCCGGTTCCTTACCTTCCTCCCCAGGTGCCCGCCCGCACCCTTGCAGAGTGACAGTGATATGGTAGCGGGTCCTTCTGACACAGAGACGAGTGTGTAGGGGCTTTGGTTCTGGCTGGGCTGGCTCCGGGGTGTCAGGCTTGCCCTTTGCTCTTGCTGCCTTGAGGAAGGATTCCGGGTGGGGCAGTAGGGGTGCGTCTTCTAGGTTGCCAGGTAGCTCTGGCTTCAGCATAACCTCTGGGGCACCGTGTTGGAGGTGCTGGCAGGAAATGTCTGGCAACCCCGGTTTCAAAGAAGAAGAAGTAGGCTCTGGGCCGGGGGGATGGCTGGGTCCACCAAGAGCTTCACCAGAGCCTGTTGGTGCTGGACCCACCTGCTCCATGGAGCCATAGCTGGCCAAGTCACACGCACTGCCCACAGCTGGCCTCTGTAGCCTCCCCAGGGGTTCACTTTGTCTTCCTGAGATGTGGGGTCGCTTCTGACTCCATAAACCACCGTGGCTCCTGACCCGAAGGTCCCATTCTGAATGGCTTTGGGTTTGGACCTGGTGGGAAGCAGAGGTGGGGACAAAGTGACAAGGACATGGTGTAGCATCTTCCCTCTGGAATCTAGGGACCCCTGGCTATTTTTGGCTGTCCTCCTTGACCCACACAAAACTGAGTAGAACCTCTCAGAGCAAGACAATGGGACAGGACCAGGACACTGGCCAAGCATTTCCAATGGAGTCACACAGCAGGGAGGAGAAGACTGCTAGCTGTCAGATACCACACTGCTGCCCTGTGCACAGGGGTGGTGCCACGCCCAACTATGACCGCTCTTCTTCACATCCTCACAACGACGTTGCTGCTTTCTGAGTCCCCAGCCTCTGGCCCTAATCTAGGGATTAGGGAATGTGTGGGCAAATCTGGCCCAACTGCCCACAGCCTCTGCCTGTTCCCAGTCATCGAAAGACCTGTAGCCTCCTCCCTTAAGCCCTCCCAGGCCCGAGTTCCCACAGGAGAGAAGCGAGCTCCACGAGCCCTCTCAGAGAACAGGGACAATTCCTGACCTGTCTGCTGTCACCCCTGGGATCCAGCCCAGTTGTGGGAACATTAGAAAGAAGATAAGGTTCCCAGATGCTGGGCTCACATTACCAGTTTGTTTGTTTGTTTTTAAGATTTATTTATTTTATGTATAGGAGTACACTGTATCTGTCTTCAGACACACCAGAAGAGGGTACAGAATCCCATTACAGATGGTTGTGAGCCACCATGTGGTTGCTGGGAATTGAATTTAACACCTCTGGAAGAGCAGATGGTGCCTTTAACCACTGAGACATCTCTCCAGCCTAGTTTTTAAGGATGGACTTGTGTTCTTGGAATCAGGGGGAACCAAATCTAGGGACAAGGCCCCATCTAGCAGGGGCCTTTGAACCCATCGTCCTTTTCTGTTTTGTTTCTGTGTTTGTGTTTTTTAAGACAGGATCTCACTATGTAGATCTGGCTGTCCTCACGCTGTAGACCAGGCTGGACTCCAGAGATCCGCCTGGGTCTGCTTCCTGAATGCTGGGATTAAAGGAGTACACCACCATGCCTGGCGTGAGTCCATCATCTTTAAGTTACTCATTTATGAAATAGATATGGCCTGGAGTTCCCCAGGGGCTAGACACCCTGAGAGATCCGAGAGACAGGATCATCAGGCCTACATGGAGGCGACATGGGTTGGGATCCCAGCTCCTCCACTCTCTAGCAGAGGTGGACCGATCACACCTCACTTCCAGATAGGTAGGTATGGAAATCGAGTGTGATCAGAGCAGCACCTGACTCCTGACATGCTACACAGAGATAATTCATGCAGAATTCCCAGGCACAGGAGCACCCACAAAGAGGAGCAAAGGGGAGGACTCGGCTGCTTGACGACCTCAGGAGATAGGTTTTGTTTTGTTTTGGTTTGGTTTTGGTTTTTTCAAGACAGGGTTTCTCTGTGTAGCCCTGGCTGTCCTGGAACTCACTCTGTAGACCAGGCTGGCCTCGAACTCAGAAATCCGCCTGCCTCTGCCTCCCAAGTGCTGGGATTAAAGGTGTGCGCCACCACTGCCCGGCTTTGTTTTGGTTTGGTTTGGTTTTGGTTTTCTCAGGGGATAGGTAACTGTTCTCCAAAGGTCCACACTTGCATTTTTTTAATGTTTCATCTTTTAACTCATTGAATATTAATTTTTAGTTATGTGTGCATGCATCTGGCTGCATGCAGATATGTGCAGGTGCCTACATGGTCCAGGTGGTATTGGATTTTTTGAAGCTAAAGTTACAGGCAGTTGTGAATCACCAGATATAGATGAGATGCTGGGGATAGAATCCAGGCCTCTAAAAGAGCCACAAATGCTCTTAAACCCCTGGGGCTGTCTCTCCAGCATCAAATACACACACCTTTAACACCCTGGCATTATGTTGGGCTTTCTGCATCCATTACTGAATTTCTCCCCACAGCTCTGACAGAGGTATAACTTGGCCCCTTTAGCAGAGAATGGGGAGAGATCTCCAGGGCACACACAAGGCATCAAAAACAGGGAGAGCCCACAAGTCTGGGCTCTTCATCCTGCCCAGCAATCCAGAGCTCCTGTCCCCAGCCTCCTGCATTTCATGTTTATCCTACCTTGAGGCTGACGCTGACGTCGTTGGTGCTGCCCTGACCCTGAGCAAGGTCAGGGCAGCTCTGGCCGCCCCAGGGCCTAAGAAGGAACACAGGGAAAAAGAATAAGGAAAGTTCTGTTCCAACATTTTTCCAACACACAGCCTGAGATTAGTGGCCCCTATCCACCTAATCCAGGGCCCACAGCCCAGCAGAACGAGCCCCACTCAAGCCTTTGGAGAAGGGCTACCAGCAGCATCCTCAACTTCCTTCACCAGTTCCCAAACACACACACACACACACATGCACACACCACACACACACAGACACATACACACACACACACACACACACACACACACACACCAAGAGCATGCATGCCAGGCTTAACCCTAGGGTCCCTACCTATCTGATCAATTTTAGACCTCAGAAAAAAGTCAGCTTCTATGTTCTTCAGAGAAGAAAAACAGAGGCACAGAGAGTCAAAGTCACTTGCCCAGAGGCACACACAGCTAGTGTGCCTTAGGCAGAAGGTCAGCAGAACTGTCCCGATTCCAAGCATGACTGGACATTGTACTAACGGGAGGAAGATTTAGAAGTGTGTTGCCTAACCCGCTGCCCCTCCCCTGAGTGGGATCAGCGGAGATCAGAGGCCTGTGCTCCAGTTCAGGGTCCCATTCCCACAGCTGGTAAGAATGGGGCCCAACTGTATACGAGGCATGCATGTATCATCATGCTGGCTGTGCAGTCCCTCTCCTGCCCTCCTCACTCCTGACTCACCTGCATCCCAAACCAGCCTCCTCTCTGAGTGTGGAGGGGCGTGGGGAGAGCATATCAGGCCTATAGGGCAGGTTTCTGCCAGACAGGGTAAGGGAGAGGGTGTGTCTTCCAGGTGGGAGTGGGCCAAGCTCTAGCAGGGTGTGGGCACCCCAGGGGACTTGGGCTTCCAGGCACAGGGTGTCTGGGCCCTCCCCTCTTTAGGGTGAGAGAGCAATATCATCTCCTCCCCGCTGCCCCCACCACGCCCTCTTCTCTCCTGGCCCAGCAGGCCTGAAGACAGCTGCATCATGATAAGATCAGAACAAATTGCCAGTAACTGCATAGACATACAAACACCCAACACCCGGCACCAACAGCACACCCACACTCTGCTCCTGCAGAGCTTAGGAACTATGGGGGCCTGATGGAATTTTCAGTATCCCCTTACCCATAGGGCAGGACTGCTGTCCACTCTGAGCTACCATGAAGGGCTCAGACAAGTGAAGGAACTTGCCCAGGCTACTCAGCCAGCAGGCAACCATGAGTAGCAGCCTGCCATCACTGGCTTCTGCTCTCGCCATCTGCATAGCAATAGGGCTTTTGGAGAAGTGCGTTCAGAAGTCAGCCAGCTAAGGGGCATGCGTATCTCGGTTTCATCTTTTCCCAGCTGTGTGACTTTACATAGGTGACTTCACGGCTCTGAACCTCTACTTCCGGATCTGAGTCACATGGGATATATGTCTTCCAAGGTTGCCAAGAGAATTGCTTCAGATCATCCAGGGAAAGCATGAAGCAAGTGGCATATAAAGATTTATTGTGGGTATAGTCTAGAGTTATCACCAAGTTCTGGGGGGACAGGGGGAAGCCCATGCACGGCAACTGAGGGCAAAGACCGTTCCAGACTCACAACAAAAGACCTCAGAGGCCAGAAAAACATTGGCCTGTGACGTGAGAACCAAAGTCCACAGCCACGGCTGGCAGCAAGAGGAGGTACTGAAAAATCCTTGGTCGACAGCTTGCCTGACAGGAAGTTGTCAAAGTCGCTTTAAGTTACAAAACAAAAACATGCGGACAATCCAAAGTAATGGAGTATATTTGTAATTCCAGCACTTGGGAGGCTGGACAAGTGGACTGGTACAAGTTTGAGGCCAGTTTGCTCTACATACACACCACTACCTTATCTTCTAACACACACACACACACACACACACAGAAATTCCACAGTTCACAGATCCAATCATGGCAGCAGTCACTACTCTTGCATGCTGATTACAACTCTCATTAGAATTTTATACACACGAGTCACAGACGCATGCCCCTAGGCCAGGGTTGCTCCACCCAGCCCTTCTCCATCTCCCCTCACCTATCCTGGAGTCTGGCCTCCTTTGAGGTCTTCCCCTTCCTCTCCCTTCGGCCCCCTAGTCCAGTCAAGACCTGGGCCAGGCGAGCTCGGAAGCCCCTGCGCGGCTCTCTCATGGCGAGATCCAGGCTTTGGGCCGGCGGGGCACTTGGCTGAGGGTGCCACCCGGATCCACTGTCCAGGCCAGAGAAGCACCTCCTCCGGCCCGTCCCTCTGAGCAAACAGCGACCTTGCTAGCAAGGGCCGCGGGTGGGGACCTGATCCAAATGTCGTCCATGCCCTGCGGCTGCATCAGTAAGTTGCTGTGCCCACCTCAGGTCTCAATCCGGAGCACTCCTCCCAAGTCCCACATAGACCTCCCCCTCCCGAGCTCATGCTCTCTGCTCTGTCCACCACTGGGGATGTCGGAGATGGATTTGTGTGCGCACTCGGGAAGTCGGACCTGTTTCTCAAAAGTTCGCAAAGACGAAGAGAGTCTGGGACCCCCGGGACTAGGAAACTGGACGGAGCCTAGAGACCTCCGGGCGTGGCTAGATCCCTGGAGCAGAGCTCGGACAGGAAGCGGGCAGAGTCCGGCCAACTGGGACAACTGGGCGGGGCTTAGCCCAAGGGGCTGGCATCCCGCCCCCCAAAGATGTGACAAAAGGTGAGCAGAGACTGGGCCTTCGTTGCTGGCAGGGCCAAAGCTCACTTTACCATTGACTGATGGGCTCCCTAGGAGAGTTCTCTCTCTTGGAGCCACCTATCACGTGGAGTGGGATTGTCACTCCATATGAAGGTGAGGAAGCCACCTGAAACCAACAAGATGCGACTGGCGTCCTCTGCTGCAGAACCTCACAGTGGCTAAAAATAAGTCATTCGTTTTAGCCTTCCTTTATTCCGCTTCTAATCTGATCGTCCCAGGCAGTTCGCTTTCCTGCCTGGCTCACACTTCGCACGTCTGAGGGGATCCCCGGGAGATAGGCCATTGGTACGGCTCAATTGCCCCACTCTTCTGCCGGCTTTTCCCTTTCTGTAGTCCGGATTGGCTGGACGCCCCTTGCCCCTCTGGTGCTGGTACACAGGGGACATCATGATTGTGGGTCATGAGAGGACAGGAATATCTTTTTTTTTTTTAAGATCTATTTATTTTATGTATATAAGTACTCTGTCTTCAGACACACCAGAAGAGGGCATCAGATCCCGTTACAGATGGTTGTGAGCCACCATGTGGTTGCAGGGAATTGAACTCAGGACCTCTGCAAGAGCAGTCAGTGCTCTTAACCGCCGAGCCATCTCTCCAGCCCAGACAGGGGATAGCTCTTTTTTTCACCTCCATCCCGGAGAGAATTGCATCCCACCCGATCCTAGGAGGTAATACCAGCTGACCTCTACTTTGACTAAGAAGGAACTGCAATTAGAAAGTGGTAGGCAGGAACCCACAGGACAATCGGAGGTGTTGGGAAAGGTGCTCCGGAAGGAACAAAACACGTCCTGTGATTGGCCAACACACAAATCTTCATTGCTTCATTCTCCAGTTACCTCAAGATGCTCAGTCCATCAGACCAGGTAACTAAAGTGGCTGATAATAACCCCATGGCTGAGGCTGAGTCCTCCTGACTCCAGTGCCCCTCCTCCCGCTGAGCACACTCTGCCTTCATCCAGTCCTGAAAGGTAGCGCTGTCCACTGGTGAGTTGAGATAAAGCGCTCAGTTCCAGATAGGTCATAGAAAGAGAATGGAACCCACACCCAGCCTGAGGCAGATGGCTGCATAGACCCACCCCTACACGGGCTGTGTGCCTTGCCACTTCCAGGTGACAAGTGGGATCTGGCAGGGACATTCCCTTCCACTGGAGACACTCAGGAGGCCTTGACTCAGCACTGAGACCATCTTTTAACTGCCAACACTCTGCTCCCAGAGAGAAATCCCAGGCACCGTTGCTCATGCTGGCTGCCCCTGCTTTCCCTTGGATTCCAAGGACACCTTGTCCCCATTCCAGCCCATCTTCTTCTCGTCCACAAGGTCTAGTGCTCCTTGGTGCCACTGGGCAAGGCAGGTGAGAGAGGAGAGAGGCTGGTGGGTATGGGCCAGGCCACGAAGCTGAGGTGCCTGCAGTCTGGGGCGCAGCCTTGGGTTGACATTCCGGGTGAGGTGACTTGGACAGAGGCTGCACTGGAAGGGCCTGGCACCAGCGTGCAGGCGAAGGTGGGTCTTGAGGTTACTGGAGCTGCTGAATCGCCTGTGGCACACCTGGTAGAAACGGGTACTCCTGTCATCTCCGCCCTCCAACTGTCTCCGGGACACCCTCCCTACCCCCACCCCTCTTGGAAACACCTCCCCTAACCCATCTCCCTGCCAATGCGGACCCAGAAGCTCTTCCTGCCGGTTAGAGTCTGTGGGGCGGGGCTTAGCTTTCTTCTTTCATTTCTGTTTGACTCTATATGACTTCCCTCAGAGTGTCTTTCTTTCTCTGCCAGCCATAGATGAGCACTGATTTTCACCCTCATCATTTAGAGACCAACTAACGTAATCACGCGGAGCCCTGACGCAAGGGGCTGCTGCATCAGGGGGTGTGGTCAGCATTTACAGGGGGGCTGGGCAAGGCAGGCACTGACCTTGCAAAGTCTTCCCAAGGAACCACTAAGTGAGCAGAAGCTCAGAGGAAAGAAGCCACTAGCCAAAGGCCACACAAACTGGGAGGAGGAGCTAGGATTTGAACCGTGGTCTGACTTTGCAGCTTAGACTCCGAACCACCACACCGTTCTCACTTCTGCTCCGGTCAAAGGAAGACTCCCTGCCTCTGCCTCCCAAAGGATGAGGTCGGACTCAAAGAAGGAACACACGGATTCGACTGTTTCCCTACTTGGAGTCTTAGCTTAAGCAACGGCTCCTTCAACAACGCAGGGAGGTAGGAAAGGGTGTGCATCCTCCGGGATCGGCAACTTCATTCATCTCCATGCATAGACAGGCGGCTGTATTTTCTTCTCCATCATTTATTCCTGTGGCCATTCCCCCTTTCCCCCTTCACACACACACACACACACACACACACACACACTCACACTCACACACGTGCACACCAGTTCTCTCCACTACCCACCTTCCCACCCTCCACACCCTCCTCCCCATCTTTATGTTTTCCAGATTAGGTAACAGGTGCCATCCCTCCAGGAACTTAGGATTCCTCCCCAAGCTGCAAGTGTTCATGTGAAGGGGAGAAGAGTGTCACCTGGCACTGGTGGGGCCGCTCCCCAGTGTGCACCAGGTGGTGCTTTTGCAGGTGGGCCAGCTGGGTGAAGCGCTTCTGACACAGGGCACACTGGAATGGCCGCTCCCCACTGTGTATACGCAGGTGAACCTGGAAGAAATGTTGCCAGCTGCATAGAACATCTGACAGGGCCCAGAGTCTACTCCAAATCTCCACCCACATCCTCTGCAGGATTTTTTGCTGGTATCCAGGCCTCTCTACCACCTCCCCCAGAAGTTAGTACCCAGATACTCTCAGGACCCAGATCTACCATGTAGCAGAGACCCAGGAAGTTAGATAAGGGGCACCCTAGATATCACCTAGAATAGCTACTTCAAGTATAATTCACAGACTAGCAGCATGGGTATGACCTTAGGAACATGCTAAAAATACAGAATCTAGGGGCTGTCCCCTAGCCCTGCTGAGTCATTAAATCTGAGTCTGGAGACCGGGAATCTGAAGGTTTGTTAACTCTGTTTCTCCAGTAACTGTAACCTGCACATAGCTTGTGGTCCTTGCTAACAGTGAGTGGCCCACAGGCAGCCTAGGCTGGATGATACCTATACAGACAACACTTACAACACCTAGCCTTATTTGTGGGATCCCACTTGAAAAAGACTGTAAGACTGTGGTCTTGATTCACCAATACCTACCCATTCCCCCTCTCTTTTTAACTTTCAAAAGCAATAAAGAAGATTAGCTGGGAACCCAGGGAGGATGCCGTATAGGAAAGAGCTTAGCAGTTGGTGCCAAGAGACTGAAATCCAAGCTTGAACCCACTAGTAATAAATTGTGGTTACCATGGAAATTTCTGTCTACTATGGGCCTCAGTTTCCCCATTTTTAACTTAAATATGGTAATGTCACACACAGTCTTTCAGGATGTAGGAGACTTTAATGTGCATCTCCTCCCCCTTTTTTGAAATGGGATCTCAGTAGGTAGCCCTCGTTGTCCTGGAAGTTGCTATGGAGACCAAGCTGGCCTTGAACCCACTGAGATCTGCCTACCTCTGACACCCAAGTGCTGCGATTAAAGGTGTGCACCACCACTGCCCACTTTTATTTTTAGATGCCCAAATAGTCCTTGGATTTGTACTGACACTCTCCTGCCTCCGTCTCCCGAATGTTAGGACCAAAAGTGTGCTCCATCAGGTGATGCTAAGATTATCCTGTATTTATTTTTCACCTGGGGGGGGAGAATAAACCTCAAGCCCACTTGTCCCTAGGAGGTGTCCAGGAGTGGCTTCCAGACTCCAAGACTTGAGTCTGGAAGCCAGGTGAAAGGCAAGGGAGTAGCCAGAAGATTGAGCTGGGTAGCAGGACCTGGGAAGCTGATACCTTGAGGTTGGAGAGCTGCCCAAAGTTCTTGCCACACACGTTACACTCGTATAAGATTTTACCATTCTCTTTCTTCAGAGGGTAGGGCAGGGCTATGACACCTGCCCGGGAGCCTGGCACAGCCCGCCTTGCCAGAGCTGCCACACCAGCTTCTCCTGGGGTCAAGGCATCTCTACAGCTCCGACTCCCAACCTGGGAGTGTTGGGTGTGTCTGGCACTCTGGAAAGCTCCGGGGTAGAGAAGCAGGGTCCTCTCTGGGGGGATACCGGGTCCGGACCCATTGGCTGTCATAAGCAAACCAGATGCAGCCATGGAGGAGTATGCAGAGTCTGGAGGCAGCATGAAGAGGTGCGGACACTGGGCGGAAGGTAGGGCCCCATAAGTGAATAGGTAAGGGAGAGGCAGAAGTGAGTACCCAGGGAAGGTGGGAAAGATGTGGATAGGGGATTCCCTGGAGAGCAGAGTGGGAGGAAGCCAGGGCCAGGAGGTCAAGGGACTAAGGATCTTTCTGTCCAGCCCAGCATCTGGGAAGGAGCTGGTATGAAAAGGGAGGGGTGGGTAGGTGCCTCTTTCTGGATGGTTTCCCATGTCCTCTCTGTTTGGTGAGTCTTTGATTGTGAGTTTCTCGCTGTCAGTAGAGGGTTTGTACAGGCTTGGTGACCGGTGTCCTGAACCAGAAAGGGAAGATCATCAGGCCCTGCACCATCTGCAGGCAAGGAGCTCAGAGGTGGGCAAGAACCCACAAGATGATGGGGCAACTTGAACTAGGCACTTTTCTCTGAGACTCAGTTTCCCCACAGCTACTGAACCTATAATAAAAGCTGCCAGTGTGCAGGGAGTGGCTGGGAAATTCAGGGAGAGAAAAATCCTATGAGCAGCCTACTAGACATCAGGGAGAGGGGAGAGGAGTCAGGTGCATAGCCCACTAGAAGTCAGGGAGAGGTTAAGTGTGCAGAGAGGCAAACTGAAATTTAAGAGAGAAGTCCCAGATTAAATTATGAATCTGGATGTCATGGGTCAAGAGGGGGCTGCCTCAGGGTCCAAAGGGGCAGCTGCTGAACACGTGACTAAATTTAAAGTACATTTAGTAAAATTTTCAGTTCTTTGTTGGGCAAGTTGGTGCATGCCTGTTGTCACAGAACTTGGGAGGCAGAGGCAGAAGAATTAGGAAGGAATTTATTGTCATCCTTGACTCCATAGTAAGCATGAGGCCAGCCTGGGCTACATGGAATCCTGTCTCAATAAAAGCAAACAAAAAATATTAAAAATTATAGGGACCCCCAAGATGGCTCAGCAAAGAAAGGTGCTTGCTGACAAGCCTGAACATCTGAGTTCAAGCCCCAGAATCCACATGGTAGAAGAGAACTAAATTCTGAAGGGTGTCCTCTGACCCTTCCCTGCTCACCAGGTACCCAGGCAGCAAAGTTTGTCTGGGGTTCTGTCCTCACCAGTGACAGAGTCCCAGTCCCCTCTGCATCCCCAAACCTGTGTCCCCTTCAACCAACCAACAGTGCTCTCGGATCCAGCCCCAAGGCCCCAGACTCACTAATGTTTGAGGTGTTCTCTCTGAGATCCTGTGGGGCTCTGCCTAGAGGTGTCTTCTGCAGGGCACACAGGCATAGGTCCAGGCCTTCTGGGCAGGCCAGCAAGGGAGACTTAACTGATGCCAATGGTAAGGGGCACATCGTCTCGCTCCAGGGTAAATCGTGAACATCCATTGTGTCTGGAAGTGGCTGAGACAAGTCAGCTGAGCAGACCTGGGAAACAGAAAGAGGGGCTTGTGGACCTGGAATTGGGAGTCTTTTGTATAGACTCACCCTTTGTTTGATTTCTAAGAGGAAGTAGATAAGCCATGGACACCCACTCGCTACATCTTTCATTCAAATGGCTCTCCTTCCCTTCCAAAGGTTTCTCCAAGGGCTTTGTTCATTGAGTGTCTCCTCTTCCCCATATAATTTGTTCTGTTCTCCTTCTAACTCCCGACTCCTGATCACCCTGGTATTCATCTGTTGGTTATTCTGAATGACACTAAAGTCAACTTAGGGGAAAATCCCCATGCAAGACTGCAAACAGCACAGGATGGTTCTGAGCCCCTTCCCACTAAAGTCCAAGTCCATACACACCCAGCCTTGCTAAAGCCTACAGGTGAGCCGCCTAAAACATGTGCTCAGAGCCTCTGAGGTCTAACCCATTCATGCATTCCACCGTTCCTATTAGTTGGCAGACATTCTCAGAGAGACAGGTAAAGCCCACCCTACCTGGTCATCTTGATAGAGCTGGAAGTCCAGGCTTGGGGACAGGGAGTCTCCTAAACCATCCAGGGCTTTCATCTTGTAGCAACCACCCAACCTGGCAGCTGGTTTTCCCTTCAAGCTCCCACTACCTGATAAGGAGAGGGGTGAGTTGAGGGGAGCTCAGAAGGCTGGGTTCTACCTAGCACTGGTTCACTCACTGTGACGTGAGGCTGTCACTGGTTCACTCACTGTGACGTGAGGCTGTCACTCACTGTGAAGTGGGGCTGTAAGCAAGTCACTTTCTTCCTGGCTTCAGTTCCTCGATTTGAGAAACAGAGGACAGGGATTGGAGACGAGACACAGCTTAGTTGGCAGAGCTGGTGTCTAGCATGCATGGGGTCTTGAGCTTGATTCCCCAGCAATACATAAACTGGGCGTGGTGGTGGGGACACTGTAATTCAGGCACTCAGGAGGAAAGGGGGGAACTCCAAAAAGTAAAGAAAAATAGGTATGTCCTAGCTAATGTCTGTCTGTTTGGTTGGTTGCTTGTTTTGTTTTGTTTTTCAAGACAAGGTTTCTCTGAGTATCTGGCTATCCTAGAACTTGTTCTGTAGACCAGGCTGGCCTCGAACTCAGAGATCCATCTGCCTCTGCCTCCCGTTTGTATCACCACCATCTGACTGACAAGTCACTAATGTCCTTTTTAGTCCTGACATGCAGAAGACAATGACTTCTCTGGAAAGTGCAGACAGGATATTTAACGAAGAGGAAAGTCCTCAGAGGGAACATTCTGGATTCCTCGAGGTTGTTGAGAATTAAGGAGCCTGCTCTTTTCGTGGAGAATAGGACTATACCAACCAGAGGTTCCTACCATCCAGGCTTACCTAGGTGGCTTTTCTGGGAAATATTAGGAAACATTGAGAGATGCCCCAAGCGCTACCTGGCTAGCCTGACAAGAAGATTCCTCAGTGTTCAGCTGGATCCCAGTTGGCTCCCTGCTGCTCTGGCATCTTCATCTGAGGCCACAAAATACAGGGGTCAACTTGGCTAGGCAAATCCCACCCCACCCTCCCCTGGCCCCAGTGCTCCTCAGACTCTAAAACTCTCAATCCAGTGACTCAGACCCCCCAACACCCTGCTCTTTCCCTCTCTCCCAACTGTTGCTCTGCGTTAGGTCTCAAATACCGTGGCCTGGAAGGCGCCGGCTGGCCATGTGCGCTTTTCTCCAGGTTCCGCAACAGCCCTCTCTGGCTGGGCAGGAAGGAGGGCGGGCAGGCGGGCAGCAGTACTTGTATCTGAGGCCCCAGGGGGTGAAGGAGTTGACAGGAAGATGCAACACATTTGAAGTTGCCTTAAATAGACTTGCAGGAAAGAAAGAGAGGGGTTCCGAGCAGGATGCCAAGGCCCCTTTGTTCCTAAGACACAATCTTCTCGTTTGGATTTTTTCCCTCTTTTTGAAACAGGGTCTCCCATAGCTGAGGCTGGCCTTGAACTCCTCCTGGTCCTCCTTCATCTGTTTCCCAAGCACTGGTACTGGGAGCACATTTACCACACCCACCTCTCAGACTGGGGTATGAGTTTTGGCTGTGATCCTGGCTGCACACCTCTCACCTCTATTCATATAGTATGTTACTATTGTTTTGAGACAGGGTTTCATGTAGCTTAACCTCATGACTCTCTCTATAACCCAGGCTAGCTCTGAACCCTGATACCCTCCTGCCTCTACCTCTTAAGTTCTGAGATTGCAGTCCTGGACTTCTACAGCTGGCCTTTTGTTTGTCTGCCTGATACATTTCTCCTCTGTGCAGTCAGGCAAAGGCTCTCCCACGGCAGCCTCTCCATTTTACAATGGGAAATCCATGTGACATACACTCCAACTAGAAGATGTAGCAACAGGGTTAAGGTGAGCGTCTCCCAAGGATCAGCGTAAACAGCTACTCTCTTAAGCTGCTTGCTATGTGCCTGGTCCTGTGCAAGGACCTTCAGGTGCTTTAACCTTTTAATCACCACAAATCTGAGGAGTTGGTTTGGTTATTCCCACAATCAATGGGCTCAGATGGAGTAAAAAACTCATCCGAAGACCGGGCGGTGGTGGCGCACGCCTTTAATCCCAGCACTTGGGAGGCAGAAGCAGGCGGATTTCTGAGTTCGAGGCCAGCCTGGTCTACAGAGTGAGTTCCAGGACAGCCAACGCTACACAGAGAAACCCTGTCTCAAAAAAAACCAAAAAAAAAAAAAAAAAAGAAAGAAAGAAAAAAGAAAGAAAGAAAGAGAGAGAGAAAGAAACTCATCCGAAGTCACACAGTCTCTAGTGTCAAACCTTAGACTTTGGGATATCTTGGCAATGTGAATTCCTCATTCTAAAATACAGAGAGATCTGGGTACCTGGGTCCTGGCAGTCACTGTTCAATACTGTCCCTTCTCCTGGTTTGCCTGCTATTTATTCATTAGCCTACTCGGGGCTAAACCCAGGGCCTTGCACACGTAGGCAAGTGTTTTACCACTAAATAATATCTCAACTCTTCCTTTTGCTTTTTTGGAGTTGTGTTTGTGTACATGCATGTGTACATACATATATGTGTGCATCTGTGTATACATGCATTGTGGGCACATGTCTGTGGAAGTCAGAGGGTAACATCAAGTTTCTTCTTCCATCATCCTCCATAAAATACATATATTCCTTTATATGTATACTTTTATGTATATATGTATGTTAAAATGTTTATTTTTTAAGTGCATGTGTGCATGTGTGTGTGTGTGTGTGTGTGTGCACATGAGCACAGGTGCTTAGAGAGGCGACAGCAGCCAGATCCTCCAGGATCTGACGTTACAGGCAGTCAGGAGCCACCTGATATGGGTGCTGGGAAACATACTCCAGTCCTGAACAAGAGCAGTAAGTGCTTTTACCCATGATCCATCTCTCTAGGCCCTCCATTTTATTTTTCAAAACAAGGTCTTTCACAGCCCAGTCCCTTCTACTGTTTTAAAATTTTAAAAAATATTTATTTTCCCAGATGTGGAGGAATGATACCCCTGGCTATCCTGGAACTCACTCTGTAGACCCCACAGGCCTTGAATTCAGAGATCTGCCTGCCTCTGCCTCCTGAGTGCTTGGATTAGAGCTATGTGGTACATGCTACCACTGTCTGCCCCTTCCACTTTTGTTGTTGTTGTTGTTTATTGCCCAACAAAACTTCTATTAACATTTTTAACAGAGGTTCAACTATTGCTGAAACTTGTAATTTCTAAATGTGATTTGGGGCAAATGAACCAGTAAACAGGTGAATGAACATTAAGTTTGTTGAAGGGTTTTTTTTGGGGGGAGAGTGTTAGATTATTTTTATTATTTTTAACTGTGTGCATATGTGTGCCCATATGTGGGTATGTACCAGTGTGCACAGGTCCCTGAGGCCGCCAGCGTCACCCCTCTGGAGCTGGACTTACAGACAGTTGTGAGGTATGTAACATGGGCACTGGGAACAGGAAGTTCTCTTAGCTGCTGAGCCATCTCTCCAGCCCCTAAGTTTTGATTTTAATCTGTGCATTTAATTACAGAGTGTGTGTCATCTGCTCTCTTTCTGTCCCCAGCATCGATACTGTGCCTCTCTTGGTTCATGTCACACCTGTTGCCTACTCTGTCCTGGCTGGGCAGTGCTCCTTTGGTGCTCCTCTGCAGGGCCGTGCTCCCTTATGGTCTTCCCCTATGGGTGGACAGGAAGAGAGAGACAAAGCTGGAAGAGCGCCGGCAGAGTCAACGCCGTGTGGAGCGGTTGATCTGGCCCTGCTAGATTTATTTCATGCAACCATAAGTCTCCTAATCTCTCTTGTTTCTTCATCTGTCAATCTGTCCATCTGTCTCTGCCTTATGGAAGTTTGTCCAGGATCCCTCAAAATTATCAGTGTAAAGCCCTTTAGGCTGAGCCTGGGCCTCAGCAAGCACTTGGAACAAGCGAGTAGCTGTTTAGTGTGTTTCACTACCCCATCAGACGGGGACCTAAGACAGCTTCCTAGAGGGTTCAAAAAGGCAGGGCTGCACTGGGGTAAACTGAGTTCTGGTTTATGGCTTTGTTCATTAACCCCTTCGTGGCTGGAGACGACCGCCCATATGCAGTACAGTCTGCTCCGAGCCATTGACACCCCACCTCATGGCATGACAGCTCTCATTGTGTCCCAGCAACTGGGTAGGAGGTGCCTGCAAGCTTTGCCTCACCCCATCAGCACCATGACCCGTCAAGACGGATGCTATAGTTCCCAAACCCGCACTCCACAAAAGAAAGTGATTTGTTCAACATCACAGAACTCCTGATGTGAAGACAGAACAGAGGAGGTGAAAGGAGTTTTTGCAGGGCTGTGAGGTGAGCCGAAGCTTCAGTTCCGTAAGGTGAGATGCCTAGAGACAGAATGAGGAGGATGGCTGAGAGCACTAGAGAGAGCAGGGCCAGGCGGTATGATCCAGAAGCTGAGGCAGGAGGATCCCAAGTTCTAGGCCAGCCTGGGAATTCTAAATGAAAAAAGAACAGGGAGGAGAAAGGAGGAGGAGGAGCAGGAAAAGGAGAAGGAGGAGAAGTAAAAGAAAAAGGAAGGAAGAGGGAGACGGAGGCTGGGCAGACAGGGAAGTAGCTCTTACAGAAGACTAGAGTTGGAGTCTGACACCCCTGCTAGAAACCCCCTGTAACTCCATCTTCAAGAGATCCAGCGCCCTCTTCTGGCCTCAGAGCGTACCTGCACAGGAGCACAGACACATTACATGTAAATTTACCAAAATCTTAGCTAGGCCTGGTGTCACACACCTTTAACCCCAGCACTGGAGAGGCAAAGGCAGGTGAATCTCTGTGAGTCCAGGGCCACCCTGATCTACATAAAGAGCTTTCACCAGCATTCTGAGACCCTGCTTCAAAAAATAAATAAACAAACAAACAAACAGCTGGGCGGTGATGGCGCACGCCTTTAATCCCAGCACTTGGGAGGCAGAGGCAGGCAGATTTCTGAGTTCGAGGCCAGCCTGGTCTACAGAGTGAGTTCCAGGACAGCCAGGACTACACAGAGAAACCCTGTCTTGAAAAAATAAAATAAATAAATAAATAAATAAATAAATCTTAAAGCAAAGAAAGAGAAAAGGGGAGCTGAAGAGATGGCTCAGTGGTTAAGGACACTGACTGTTCTTTCAGAGGCCCCCAGTTCAATTCCTAGCACCCACATGGTGGCTCACAACTGTGTGTAACCGCAGCTTCAGGGGATCCGACACCCTCATACAGACATACATGCAGGCAAAACATCAGTGCACATAAAATAATGAAAATAATTTCTTAAATTTTTAAAAAGAGAGAGAAAAAACAAATTTTTGAATACATTGGGAATTAGCTGTGAGTGTCAGGTTGTAGATACTTCTTGTGTGTAGTGCCGGAGATTGAACTCAGGGACTGTCATCTATTTTAAGCACATTCTTATGTGTGTGTTTGGTTGCTTTGAGACAGAGTTTCAAGCAGATTAGGCTGGCCTTCGACTCTCTGCATAAGACAAGCCGAGCCTGCAGCTGGACCTCTTTCCTCTACCTCTCAAGAGCTGGGATTGCGGACGTGTGTCACCATGCCTATTTCAGGCACCTTTACACACACACACACAAGGTCACGGTGGCCATGATTACTATGTTAATGGTGAATTGATGACTAGTATTTGGCTGGAGTAATCATTTCACTGTATGAATTTGTGTGTTTATACATACTCATAAAACTTGTCAACCTTAAATATATGCATATACATGCACACATATAGACACATATTTCAATAAATATATACATATATTTTAAAAATCACATTTAAGTTAGTGTTGAAAAGTCCCCTAGGAGAAAGAACATATAGGCTCTATGAGGTAGTATGATAAAGGACCATAAAATGCCCAGAAAAATATCAAGATACAATGGACAGAGGTCCAGGTTAGGGTTAGGGAAGTGAACTAGCATCTGGCAACACTCCAGAACCTGCCACTCGCTCATCCACATATTTTGAGACAGGATCTCCTGTAGCCTAGGCTGTCTGAACTTCTCTGTTAGCCCAGAATGACCTTGAATTCTTGATCCTCCTGCCTCCATGTACCAACTACTGGGATTGCAGGCATGTGCCACCGCGTGTGGCTTTCTGTGATGCTGGGGATCCAACCCAGGGTTTCATTCACACTGGGTAAGTGCTCAACCAACCCAGTTATACCCCTAGCCCTCGTTCACACTTTTATTGATTGCCAGTGAGATACCAGGCTTTGGACTGCTTCCTATGAACTGTCTCTCATGGGAATATGGCCCAGACCAGCTTGGAATCTGCAGACCAGCTCACAGAGGGCTTGCTGGGTGTTGTGGACTCAACATCAGGACATCATGGCTGTAAGCATGATGGGCTTTCCGGGCAAGCAAAGCTGAGTTGGGAGTTGAGCCCCTTGCTTGCATTGTAGGGATACAATGGTAACACAGGCCAATCCTGCTTCCTTGTCGAGGCCTTCTCTGTCCCATAGTCACTGCCACCTGCAGGGCTGAGGCTAAGCAGCGGAGTGCCAGCTGGCTCTGCACGTGGCTCCCAGAGCTGTCATAGGCATATTTTGGAGGGCACCATGCAGGCCCTCCAGCTCAGGAGAGGGCCTGGCACTGAACGGCCCAGAGGGAGAAGACATGTAGGAAGGACGTGATTCTGAGGACCGCGCTACAGGCTACGGGGGCGGAGAGGCGGGTGGGGGAGGCTCCCCTACCTCTGTTCTGTGGTTGACACCTTCCCTCCCACTGCCTGACACCTTCTAACTTATCTTCTAGGGCAGCATAAGTGTCAGTCTGTCAGATGCCCTGAGTGGGCCCTGACTTCACACCCCAGGGTGAGGAAGAGATCTTGAGATAGGGTGTTCCAGCTCTCACTTGTGCAGAAAGCCATGGAGGCCTCTTGCATCCTTCCCCTCCATCAGTGGTAACCTTCCATCCCTTCTGGGTACCAAAGTCCAGCCATGTCTTCAGGTGACATCCAAGGCCTTTTCGCAGAGCCTCTCATTTCCAGTATCCCCAAGGGTTGAAAACAAGACGACACGTTGCTGGGATTCAAATCTCCCCGACCTGTTCTCTGCATGCCTATGGACGTGTGTGGTGCGCATGCGTAATTATATGCACGTTCGTATTTACATGTGCTGGTGCTAATGCATATGTGGAGGTCTGAGGCTGACGCTGAGGGAATCTTCCTCAATTGTCCTCCGTTCTATTCATTTATGCAAGGTTTCTCAGTCATGGCCAGAGCTTTCAGATATGGCTGGTCTCTCTAGCCAGCTCACTCCAGGGAATCCCCTAGCTCCACCTTCCCGTAGCTGGGATTATAAAACTGGGAGGGTCTGAACTGGACTCTGGCACACAAATGCTCTATCCACTGCGCTACCTCCCCGTATCCAAAGACCTAATATACTCTTAACCACTAGGAGGCATTGCCTATCGTGTGCACGGATGTGCGTGACCCAGCAGCAGGGCATGGGGAAAATGAGAGCCCGCCTCTAAAGCCACCAGAAAAGGAAGGCTGTATAGAATGGACATCCATGTACCGGATCCTGCGAAGTCCAGGAAGAAGCAGATGGTGGATTTAGTCGGGGTCTCCTATATGCCAAACCTCTTTACGTTCGTCTCACATAATAGCCGTCATCATGGTTGACTGCAACAACTATTAATGTGCCCATTTTACAGCTGAGCATCCAAAGATTGAGGGTCTAGCTGATAGCTTCATCGCAAGGAGTGGTGAGGCAGCACGAGAATAAGCAAAATGAGAACAGTGCCTGGCATTCAGACTTGGTGTCAAGGATGTAGCAGGGAGGCCCAGGACTCAGATGAAGCCCAGAGCAGGGGCCATTTCTGGAACAGCTGTATTGCACCATAATTTGAGGTCAGTGCTGCTGAAGGCTTTAATTGCTCTAAAATAGGAAAAATCACTATTTTTTTGTTTTGTTTTGTTTTTTCGAGACAGGGTTTCTCTGTGTAGCCCTGGCTGTCCTGGAACTCACTCTGTAGACCAGGCTGGCCTCGAACTCAGAAATCCACCTGCGTCTGCCTCCCAAGTGCTGGGATTAAAGGCGTGCACCACCACCGCCCGGCTAAAAATCACTATTTTTAAGGGGAAAAAATTACAAATTCTGTTTTGTTTTATTTTGTTTTTAGAGACCCTGTCTCAAAGAACAAAACAAAACAAAATTCTGAAAATATGCAAGTCAGTATTGGAGGCACTGTTAGTGGTAAATGCATTACTTTCTACCTATCTATCTTTTAGAATACTTTATTTTACATGTATGGGTGTTTTGCCTGCATATGTACCACTTGTGTGCTTGGTACCCATGGAGGCCGTAAGAGAGCTTCAGAGTCCCTGAGACTGGACTTAGAGATGGCTGTGAGCCCCCCTTGTGGATGCTGGGAATCAAACCCCGGTGCTCTGGAAGAGAAATCAGTGCATTTAACCACTAAACTCTCTCAAGCCACACCTCCATGTTGTGTTCTGTGAATGTGTGAGACACAGAAGGTCTCACGATGTAGCCCTGGATGGCCTAGAACTCACAAAGATTGTCCTGCCTCAGAAAGCCTTGTGCCACCATACCTGGGGTTATTCCCCCAACCCCACCCCCTACTGCCACCCTGCCCCCACCCTGCCCCCACCCTGCCCTCACCCTGCCCCCACCCTGCCCCCACCCTGCCCCCACCCTGCCCCCAC
>NW_021621113.1:6907874-6973667 GCF_004785775.1 Grammomys surdaster | reverse complement strand
ACCCTGCCCCCACCCTGCCCCCACCCTGCCCCCACCCTGCCCCCACCGTGCCCCCACCCTGCCTCCTATCGCCAGAAGCACACATGTGATGGACAGACACTCCCAGGCAAAACACCCGTACACATAAAATAATAAAGTAACAGAATAATAAGCATAATCATAGAATTTTAGGCAGAACCAACACAGGGCTCACTACCTAAATTTGTTTTAGTAGCAGATACTCGGAGTGTGCGACATCCGTCACAGTACTTGACTGGCTGAGGAAAGGGGACCCTGAACGCCAGTCAGCCTGGACTATATAATGAGACCCTCTCCCCAAACCAAATAACAAACAAAAAACCAAAGCTGTCTGTTTCCCTCCCTAGGAACAGCCAGTGAGAAATGTGACCTTGGAAAGCTGTGCTAGACTCAGCCGTGACAGTTGACATAGACTAAGACTTGGAGAAGACAAACCCTTTTCTATCGGCATCAATCATAGATTAAGGCCAACTGTGTTCACCGGGGTTCACTATTCAGGCCAACTGTGTACACCGGGGTTCACTATTCATGTCACGTCCCCGTTTCAAAAAGGAGGCCTGAAGAGTTGGCTTGGCAGTTAACACCTGTTGCTCTTCATGAGGGCCTGGGTTTGATTCCCAGCACCCACATGGTGCTTCATAAGCATTGGTTACTCCTGCTCAGGGGGACCTGATATCTTTTTTTGACATCTGACATCATTTCCAGGGCAACCCCAGACAAGATAGCAATGCCTATGGCTCGGTAAAGGGTGAGGAGATGGACCACTCAGGAGATGGTTTCAGGGAATGGCGTCTGCTTTAAGTGAGCCACTACTTATACAGTGGAAGCCAATAGCTGTGGAAAACAGTGGCTGTAGTTGGTTAGCACCTTGCCTCGGATTGGACAGTGAGAGCTCATACCGCCAGGTCTGTATGCGGAAGAAGCACATTAAGGGAGACATGGAGAATTCAGACTCGTCTGTGGGCCAGCTCCGGCTACTCACGCTACTCTGGAATTCAGTGTTCTGACTTCAGGAGCACAGTGTGCCGTGTTTCTTATTTAGAAGTACACACAGTGTGCCAAGTAGGCTGGCCGCCAGGTCATGCCCACATTTTCTCGTACAGATATCCATGGGCTTCAGGTATGTACATGGTATACAGACATACATGCGGGGAAAACGCTCATACATATAAAATAATAAATCTAAAAATAGAAAATTAAGAGAGGGGTGGGGTGGGAAGGGAGGGAAAGAGACAGGGATACGTCCAACTTCATGAATGACGTCCCTGGAAAGATTTTAGAAAATTCTGGATTCCGTGGATTTCTGGCCAAGGGAGAGATACCTGGAATTGTGACATGAAGACACAGAACAGAGCAAGCACGGCTCGGTCCTGGCTTCTTTCCGACCTTGATGTGCTTTAGTGGTCTCTTGAGGCAGCCTGCTTGCTTTCACTACCCGGATGGGGATTTACACAGTTCTCATCTTAGATAGGGGGGAGACAGAGGGAGGGGTAGAGGAAGGGGGCGGGGAGGAGAAGGGAGAGGAGAGAGGGGAGAGAGACAGAGATGATTGCACTCAAGCTTGACCATTTGAGTTTGACCCAGTGAGCTTTGGTCCACTTCAGTGTATATGCTGCCATCACATGCTCACACGCTCAGTAACTAACTAACTGGTGTTTGTTTGTTTGTTTGTTTAAATAATGGATGGAAAAGAAACCTGCTCTAAAGAACCTTAGAGACAGGGCAGGGGATTCCTCACAGCCTCTGACCCCACCCTGTTCCCCACCCCCACCCCCACTGTGTGCCCACAGGAACCTTATCCTCCACGCCCTCCGCCACCCCGCTCTCCTCAACAGAGCAGTTCCTTGAGCTTCTGGTCTGTGGTTTCCCTCTGCTCTTAGAGGAGCTGGCGGGGCAGAAGGTGGGCAGAGTTTGAGAGGGCTGTGGTAGGCCAAAAGAAGGTGTCACCTCCCTAAATAGCCTCTGAGGAAAGAGTAGAAGCCACTCTGAGGCAGACTCTTACCACCCCCACTTCCAAGAAACCCCCACAAAGTTCCTAAGAAATATAGCCCTTGCTCCAAAATCACAAGCCCTCCTGCAGAGACTGGGGACATGCCCAGAGTCTAAAGGGTCCCTGAGGTTTGGAGGGGGACCAGGGAGCAGAATGATGAGGGGTAGGGCTAATGACTAGACAGTCAGGGAATCTGATGTGCTAAAAGCAAGAACTGTGTGTCTCCCTGTCTGAAGGTTCCCTGATGGAGAGACCATGGTGCTCACCCCTTGAGATGAGGATGCCCCACTGTAGGCTCTCTTGTCTTCTAACAGACTAGAGATTTTAGATGAGCCTCAAAATATAGCTGTCTTTATTCTGGGCATGGTGGAGCAGAAATATCATTTAAAAACTAGGAAAACTGAGGCAGGAGGATTAGAAACTCTAAGTCAACCTGGGTTACAAGTATTTTGTTTGTTTTCATTTTGGGTGGGTTTTTTTGTTTGTTTGTTTTTGTTTTTTGTTTGTTTGGTTTGGTTTAGTTTGGTTTGGTTTTCCGAGACAGGGTTTCTCTGTGTCGCTCCTGGCTGTCACCCTGGAATTAGCTCTGTAGACTAGGCTGGCCTCAAACTCACAGAGATCTGCCTGCTTTTGCCTCCCAATTGTTGGGATTAAAGGCATGTGCCACTACCACTACCACTACCACTACCACTGCTTGGCTTGAGTTACAAGTCTGTCTGTTTATTTATTTATTTATTTATTTATTCTATGTATGTGAGTAAACTGTAGCTGTCTTCAGACACATCAGAGGAGTGCATCGGATCCCATTACAGGTGGTTGTGAGCCACCATGTGGTTGCTGGGAATTGAACTCAGAACCTCTGGAAGAGCAGTCAGTGTTCTTAACCACTGAGCCATCTCTCTAGCCCCAAGTTACAAGTATTAAAAGCAAAAAAAGACATAAAACAGAGAACAGCGTGGTGGCACATGTGTTTAATCTCATCACTCAGGAGGCAGAGGCAGATGGATCTCTCTGAGTTCGAGGCCAGCCTGGTTTACAGAAGGAGTTCCAGGGCAGCCAAGGCTACACAGAGAAACCCCTTCTCAGAAAACAAACAAATAAACAAAAATAAAGGAAATAAAAAAAGAAGAGAAGAGAAAAGAGACAAAATCCTCAGTACAGCTCCACTGTCTGAGTCTCCAGGAAACCGGGCCCCCACCGCTGCCCACTGTTTCTGATCTCCTTCCTGCGTGCCCTCCCCCTGAGGTCCAGCCTTCCACTTTCAGAGCTGCTTAGCTTCCAGGTTCTGCTCCATGTGGACTTCCCCTCGGCTTCCTTCCCAGCATAGCCAGGCCCGGTTTAGTGTTGTCTGTTTCCATCCACTGCCAGGGGCAGATGATTCTGGCTAAGTCATTAAAAGCCCATTTCTGATAATCAGCTGGGCTCTGACCACACATGAATGGTTCACAGGACTGGTCACCCGAGCGCCGGTCCCTGGCTGGCTGGCTGTGTGCCAGGCGCGTGCTAACTTCTCCCAGCTGTTCTCGTGTTCGCTCTGCAGCTGCTTCCGAGCCTCTCATGCTCACAGGCCCGAGCTGGCTGAAGGATGCTGCAGAGATTTCTGCCTCCCCCGTGGGAGCATTCTCCCAAATCTGAGAGGCCAATATTCTGGTTCCCATGTCACCTCATCAGAGGTCCTGACTTGGGACTACTTGAAGTGGCAGGAAGCAATGACGTAATCTAAACACTAGGAAAGATGAGGAACTGTCACACGAGGACCAGTTTGCAGACGCCTCATACTACCTGGATCTAAACCTCAGATGCGTGACAGTGGTTTGGGTGTGGTGCTCAGGGGTGCTCAGTGGTGAGGCCTTGGGTTAGAGTCTCATGCTGCAAAATAAAGTAATGAATGAAGAAAAGATGAGTTAACGGAAGACCGGCAGTGGAGGATGGTGATGGAGGACGGTGATGGAGGACGGTGATGGAGGACGGTGATGGAGGACGGTGATGGAGGATGGTGACTCTCATGAGAAAGGGGTTCATGAGCCCATTCTGCTACAGTGGGGGCGACTGCTTCTTCTGATACACAGAGAGGGACAGTGTATCTAGAAAATCACCAAGCTGCCTTCATGCATGTGAGGACAACATGGGCAACTCCATGAAGTCACACCTAGAAAGAAAGAGAGAGGTTGGGGTGGGGGACAAGGAGTGGGGGAGAGAGGAGGAAGGAAGAAGGAGTGAAGAAGGAAGAAAGGAAGGAGGGAGGGAAGGAAAAAAGAAATCACCTTTCTGTAACATAAAAAGCAATCACTGGGGCCAAAGAATGCTGGCTGCTCTTCCAGAGGACCCCACTTTGACCAGTTCCAGGAGATCTGACCCCTCTTCAGACCTCCATGGGCACCAGACACACACATAAAATGAAATCCATCTTTAGAAAACTTTTGTTTGTTTTTTGGTTTTTTTGTTTTTTGTTTTTGTTTGTTTTTTTTTTTTTTTTTTTTGAGACAGGGTCTCTCTGTGTAGCCCTGGCTGTCCTGGAACTCACTCTGTAGACCAGGCTGGCCTCGAACTCAGAAATCTGCCTGCCTCTGCCTCCCAAGTGCTGGAACTAAAGGCATGCGCCACCACTGCCTGGCTTAGAAAACTTTTTAAAGTAATTGAAGTGGTATAGGTCAGAGGCACAGTGTGTGCTCAGTATGTAGAAAACCCAGGGTTCCATCCCCCCATGCCATGGTTAATAAAAATAGATTGAGCCCATGATTAACTCACAGATGTTCAAATTACTAATTAGTGTTTTGTTTATGTCAAGTTGACATAAGTTAAGGTCATCTGGAAAGAGGGTATTTCAATTGAGAAAATGGCTCTAAAAGACTGGCTGTAGGCAAGTCTGGAGCTGGGGCTTTTTCTTTTATTTATTTGTTTGTTTGTTATTGTTGTTTTGAGACAGTATCTCTCTGTGTAGCCTTGGCTGTTCTGGAACTGACTCTGTAGACCAGGCTGGCCTCGCACTCACAGACATCTGAGTGCTGGGAATAAAGTTGTACATGACCACTGTCTGGCTTGATAATTGATGCAGGAGGGACAGTTCGCCCTGGGCAGGTCCTGAGTTTAAAAAAAAAAAAAAAAAAACAGGCTGAGCAAGCCACAGGAGCAAACTAATAAGCAGCATTCCACCGGGCGGTGGTGGCACACGCCTTTAATCCCATCTCTTGGGAAGCAGAGGCAGGCGGATTTCTGAGTTTGAGGCCAAGTTGTGTTTGGCCACAGTGCTTTTTCACAACAACAGGAAGCTAACTGAGACAGAGGTCTAGAAAGATGGCCCAGAAGTTAAGAGACTATGCAATTACAGGGAACAGCATTTATTTAGGCCCCACCACACACCTAACAACCTAGGTGTGCCATTACTGCCTGTGACACCAGCTCTGAGCAATCCAACACCGTCTTCCTGCCTCTTGTGTGTGCACAGATGTGTGCATGTGTGAGCATGGGCACTGAAACATACACGTGAATAAACCATTAAAACAAAACAAAAACCAGTCAAGTGGTTGTGGCACTTACTTTTAATCCCAGCACTCGGGAGGCAGAGGCAGGGGGATCTTCATGAGTTCAAGGCCACCCTGGTCTACAGAGAGAGTTCAGGATAGCCAGGGCTATATTGAAAAACAAAAACAAAACCAAAAAAAACCCAGAACACCCTACTTGTTGAAAGTTTAGTGAAAATAGGATATTTACATAATGTTGATGACTGTCCCTATAAGATATTTAATTACAAAGGGTTAATAGTGGCTTATCTTGGAGAAAGCTGCCAAACACCACTCCAACCATGTGACCCAAATTCAATACCCCCCCTCCTCTAATGTTGCAAGATGACATCATGTACCTCTTGGTATGTATGAAAAAACATACATCATTTTTTTTATATTCCTGCCAAGAACGAGTAATCTGAATCTAATTATGAAGTAACATGAGACAAATCTTAATTGAAAGACATTCAGCCCTGATTGCTCTTACAGAAGATCTGAGTTCAATTCCCAGTCCCCAATATAAGTGGCTTACAACCAGTAACACCAGTTCCAGGAGATCTAACACCCTCTTCCGGCCTCCCCGGGTACCATGTACCTGTAGTGAACAGACGTAGATCTCGGCAAAACTTTGACTGTAAAACATATACTTTGAATAAAAACAAATGTTTATTTTAAAAATATTTTATGTGCATGAGTGTTATGCCTACATGCATATGTGTATATGTAGCAGAGGTCAGACGGGGCCACGGAGTGGACATTTATGGTTTCTTTGAAGACTCAGGTTAGAATGATGTTTTGCTGGGGCAGACACAGGTGGAAGGATGTTTTGCTATAGCAAACATGTGAAAGGACACGTGATGCTCAGAAGGAATATAGCTGTGACCCCACAGACAGTGGGAGCTCGAGCTTGGGCTCACCTCGCTCCACCTCGCCAGTCTTTGCTGTTGACACGCAGGTATTGGTTCATCTTCCATTGCGATGTTGAGCTTCCTTTGTGGTGATGTCATAGAGAGACACTCACCAAAGAACTTCTCGGTGAGATTCCTGCAGCTTCTTGCTGCTTCCTCGGAACTCTGGCTGATTGGCAAGCCTCTGGGTTTCTTCTGGATCGAGCTGCTGCTGCTGCTGGTTCGTGTGTGGTGTCTGCTAGTGGACTGAACTGAGACCAGTGAAGATTTAATCACCCCAAAGAACTATTTCTAAACAGATCCACTTCCCTTGCATCCTAATAACCTTTCTTTTCCACTCCCTCTGGTGGGTGGTGGGCTAGAGGGGAAGACGAACCCTTATTAAAGTAAATTGTAAAGAATATATACAGGGACATCACTGGGGGAAGTCAGGACGGAAACCCAAGACAGGAACATGAAGCAGACAAGGAGTGGTCGCTCGCTTGCTTGCTCGCAGCTTCACACTTAGCTAGATTTCTTGTACAGTCCAGAGTCACCTGCCCAGGGAACAGTGCCTCCTGGGGTGTTCTGGGCTTGCCTACATCAGTTAGCAAGATCAAGACAATTCCCTATAGATGTGTGCACCAGCCAATCTGATCTGGGCAGTCCCTCAATTGAGACCCCCTTCTCAGGTGACTCTAGGCTGCGTCAAGTTGACAGCTAAAGCTGACTGGGATAGATGGACGGCAATGTGAGTCCCACAGACTTACTGTACCCCCGGAACCTAGGCTGGCGTGTAGCTCATGGAAAAGGTGCTTGCCTAGCAGAGGTGGGAGAAGTTCCTGGTCTGTATGGGCTACACTGTGAGACTGTGCCCACCCCAGTGTGTGAGACCATACCACCCAGTGTATGAGACTGTGCCCACCCTACCCCAGCATGTGTGACTGTGCCCACCCCAGTGTGTGAGACCCTGACTGCCCACCCCAGTGTGTGAGACCCTATCCACCTACCCCGGTGTGTGAGACCCTGTCCACCCACCCCAGCGTGTGAAACTGTGCCCACCCCAGCGTGTAAGACCGTGCCCATCCCAGTGTGTGAGACCAGGGAAGCAGAAGGAGAGAGAATCTGGAGAGACACCCCAGTGGAAGAGTCCTTGCTGGGCTCTATGAGGACTGAGTTTAAATCCCCAGAACCCACACAGGAGCTGGGCACGCGTGCTTGTCACCTCACTGCTGGGAAGCAGAAACCGGTGGAGCTCTGGACCTCCCTGACCATCCAGCCTAGCAAGCTTCAGGCTTGGAGACAGACTCTGTCTCTCAGGAGTACAGCAAAATGTGACAGAGGAAGGCACCCATGTTTTTCTCTGCTTTCCTACAGACACACAGATGGGCAACACACACATACAGACACACACACACAGGGTGTGGGGTGTGGTATTTTAGTTCCTGCCCAGCCTGTTGTCCTCTTGCAGAACACTTGATAAACTATTAGTCCTTTGAGAAAGACAAAGAAAAGAATTCAAGATCATAGACGTGTGTCTCAAGTGAATGTTTACGGTCCAAGTGTTAAGTCTCAAACATTAAAAGCTGAAAAAGCCACAAATATGAAAGAAATAACAAATATTCAGCACCATCAAATATTACAATAATAATACTGTAGATTGGCTCATCACTGTTTTCCAACTCATTAGCTCATGGTTATCTATCTACGTGTTAAATTTCCAGTAGTACTTAAAATGTCATCTGGACATTTCCTTCCAGGAAAGAGAGCCAAAGCTGACATTGAGAACACCTCTGATCTGCTCACTTCTGAGGACTAGATTTGTGGTACTTGGTTACTCAAGAAAAGCCCCCAAGAACGGCTGACTGGGAAAAACTGCCAAGAAAATTGAATGGTAGAGTGTTGATCCTGGATCTCCAGCTATAGTAGGATTCTGCAACAGAAAGGCCTCTGACCTCACCTGGATTGGCCTTACCAGGCTCTGCCCACTCGCCCCATCTTCCTACTAGCCTCATACTTCGACCCCCACATAGGTGTCCCAGACCCCCTCCCAATACACAAGCACATCATCGCTGTAGTCGTCGTCGTCATTATCATCATATTCCTCGCCACTTTCCATCTGGTCAAGAGTTCGGCCTCTGTTAAGTCTCGGTTTAAAAATCCATTTTCTCAGGAGTTTTGTGTGGTTTCCTCTCCCTAACATTAAATCGCTATACTTATCCATTCGCTGTCATCCTACCCCGCCTGTGCCACGAGGTCTGGAACTTTGTGTGTCTTTTTCTTTGTGTGTATTTTTCCAGTCCGCGCACTGGATCTGGCGCACAGTGCCTGGCACACAGTGGCACGCAAACCTTTTCAAAGGAATGAATGAACAAAAGAACCGGTGGCTAAGGAAAAGAGACGTGTGGGGAACGAGTGCCCCCTGCTGGACACCGAGTGCCAGGAGCCCAAAACAGCGTCACTACTCTGGGAGGCGTCGTCTTGGGAACCCTCATCTCAGGATTTAAACCGGTTCTCCTTGATCAATCTTCTCCCAACCTTCTCGGTATCTATCTAGGCCTGACCCCCAGTTGTTTGGCTTTTATCCCCACCCTCCCCCACCCCGCAGACTGCTTTTATCCCCACCCTCCCCCACCCCGCAGACTGCTTTGGCCCGAGCTCCAGTGACCACTGCCCAATTCTACCCCGCAATTAATATCCCTCCCTCCTGGACCTTTAGCTTTGAATAAGAATAGGACCAGATTCCTCCATCGATCCTCTCTCTCCCTCCTCCCTAATCAATCAATCAAAGTGATTGGCTGAGGCATTGGGGTGGGGGGGTGATACAGGGGCAGCAGTATGTGAAGTAGAATTTTTTTTTTTTTCTGAAACAGCCTACTGAAAGTCTGGCAGAATAGGGACGAAAGGTGTGTTGGTTTGGGGCGGGGGTGGGGGGCTGCGGATAGTGACTGAAGACTCCAGTGCTGAGGTATTTAGACAAAGGTGAGTTGCCAGATACTGGTTTGGCCTGAGGAGTCAGCTCATTCCAATACCTCTGTTTATACACTCCGGGTGCATCTACAGGGGCGGGGTTCAGAAGAGGAGCCAGAGCTGAGAACCATGTGGAAGACATGAGGAGAGCAGACAGTAAAACACAGAGTGGGCAGGGTCAAGGGGAGACAGAGGTCGCTTTCCCAGCAGGGAGGAGATGAGGCCACAGTGTCACTCCGTGTGGGTCCCATCCCTACCCCCACTCCCACCCCACCCACTATACCCCCAATCAGAACTGGGGAACTGGGGAACAGTGATGGTTACTTAAGCACCCAGAGTCCTGCTAGTTCTTTTGAGCACCCTGTAGTCGCTGGTGAGCTAAAGGGGCTGATGCCAAAGTCCAGTTATTGATCTCTGGCCCAGTAGGTCAGCTGCAGGGGCAGGAGTATGTTGCCACTGTGGGAGACAGAAGGGACCCGAAGACACTGGGCATGGGCAGTGGACTTTCACATCTGAATCCTCCACTCCCCATGTTCTTACACATGTCCTCCTCAATCCTCCCCGGATGGAGTGTCTCACAATAGACTTTGGGTATCTGGATTTTGGGGTGTCTAGGGAACAAAAAGCTGGACTTCCAGGGATTAATTTACAGCCACTTCACCCACAGGACCAAGCCCTGGAAATCCATGATTTCCGGTTTCCTAGAATCCAGGGGGATAATGAACATACTTCACCATCCCAGAAGCACTGATGATAGAGAAGGCTGCAAAGCGGTCAGGGAGACGGCAAGTCTGAGACAGTCTGCTCTGCCGCTGTTGAGCCACCGAACCTTCAGAATCTCGGTGCTCTCGTCCATAAGAAGAGGGGATTAAATCCCAGAATCTAAGGATCCTTGGAAATAAAAGATCTGATTCTTTTTTATTATTATTACATTTACTTATTCATTTACTCTCTCTTCTCTCCCTCTCTCTCTCTCTCTCTCTCTCTCTCTCTCTCTCTCTCTCTCTCTCTGTATGTGTATGTGTGTACCCACTTCCTAGAATGCATGTAGAGAACAAAGAACAACATGAGGAGTTATACCACTCCATCGTGTAGGTCCAGGGATCGAACTCAGGTCATTAGGCTTAGCAGCAAGCACCTTTACCTGCTGAGCCATCCCCTCAGCCCACATCTAATTCTAAGGAAGGCTGAGAGGGGTGAGGTAATAGAATAGGTTAGGTTAGAAGATGGCAAAGGGAATTCTTGGAAATAAAAAATTTTGGCCATTATTAACTGTGGGCACTCAGACATACCATACATTTCTCCACTCAGCAAATAGATAATAAGGAATTATGCCAAGTCTTGGGCTGGCTCTTCCTACGAAATACAAACACAGACCCTACCTTCTTGAATATATTCTAATAGTCGGTGAGAAGGGAAAGAAGTCAAATAGAACGAAGTTGGGCAAGCGTCTGTCACAGACACGAACAGTACTGAAGAACGCTGGCTGGACAAGGATATTGACTAGGGGAGGGGTGAGACACAGGTCCCTGAATAGATGAAGTGACAGCTTTGTTGGAGCCTAAAAAGCAAACAGTGGCCAGGCATGGTGGCTCCTGCCTGTCATCCTCACACTTGGGAGGATGAAGTCGAGCCAGAAAGAGAGGGCTGAGCTGGCACTTACTGCACAGAGCCTCATGACACAGGTTCAGTCTCCTGAGCTGTCGTCACAAAGCTGTGCTCTGACTTCTACATGCATGTCCCCACATCACACATATAACTAATAATGATGATAAGAAGGCTGGAGAGGTGGCTCAGTGGTTAAGAGCTCTGGCAGTTCTTCTAGAGGACTTGGGTTCAGTTCCCAGCACCCACATGGCAGCTCACAACTGTCTGTAGCTCCAGTTCTAGGGGATCTGGCACCTTTAAACATACGTGCAGGCAATGTGCATAAAATAAAAATAATTCCCTTTAATATGTGAGCAGTGTTATTTCTTATGTGCTATACAAATAGTTGAAGGTTAATTAGCAGAGTAACTGCATATAGTAATTCTGCCAGTCTCTTTCAGACAAAAAAATAAAGGATTTATTAGGTAAGTAGCAGGCCTTTATTAATATGTGACCTTTAGTTTTTTTTCATTTATGAAACTGTGAATTCAGAAAATAGATATGTATAATGTAGTCATAGCAGATGATTTGGAACCTGGGCTTGAAACCTTAGTTCCAGCAGTCAATTGTTAGGCTGACTTGTATGAACTTCAGTTTTTCCCTTTGTGAATAATGGGCATAATTTCTGCTTCCTGCAGCTACCATGAAATTGCACAGAAAAAGTCTGATTAAGTAGTAGCTGTTGTTATTAACCCTATAAAAAAAAATAATAATTCCCTTTTTTTTTTTTTTTTTTTTTTTTTTTTTTTAGGTTTTTTGAGAAAGGGTTTCTCTGTGTAGCCCTGGCTGTCCTGGAACTCACTCTGTAGACCAGGCTGGCCTTGAACTCAGAAATCCACCTGCCTCTGCCTCCCAAGTGCTGGGATTAAAGGCATGCGCCACTATGGCCCAAAAATAATTCCTTTAAAATAGAAAATAAAATTAATGATAAGCAAATAAAACGGATTTTAAAAAGAATTCTGAATCAGGAGGATTGCCACGAGTGTCAAGGATGATCTGGGCTATAGAGTGACACTCTGTCTGAAAGATAAACAAAAGAGATGGCGGGGAGGAGAGATGGCGGGCAGGAGAGGTGGCGGGCAGGGGAGGTGGCGGGCAGGGGAGGTGGCGGGCAGGGGAGGTGGCAGGCAGGAGAGGTGGCGGTAAGAACATGTAAACAGTCGTTGGTCTTGCAGAGGACCAAATCCGGGTTCGGTTCCCAGCACCCACATGGTGGCTCACAATCATCCTCCAGTTCCCAGGAGGTCTGGCACCCCCTTCTGTCCTCCGCGGATACCAGGCACGCACAAACCTGCAGGCAACACTCACATACCTAAACTATAATAAATACATCTAATTTCTTACAAAGAGACTGGAAGTAGTTGCTCTTACATTTAATCCCAGTACTTGGGAGGCAGAGGCAGGTGAATATCTGAATTTAAGGGCAGCCTGTCCTATATTCTGAGCTATAGGTTAGCCAGGCAAAGAGGAGAGAATGGGGTGGGGGGGTGCTAAAATAGAGGGAGGGAGGGAGCAAGGGAGAGAGAGGGAGGGAGGGAGGGAGGGAGGGAGGGAGGGCAACAAAAGAATCGTGGAGCTGAGCATGGCATGTGTCTGTGGGAAGGCTGAGGCGCGGCGATCAGAAGTCTGAGGCCATCTTTGGCTACATCGAAAGCTAAAAGCCGGGCTGGGCTTCATGAAACCCTGCTAAAGAAATAAAATAATAAAATAAAATAAAAATAGCAGCAATCAACAAACTGAAAGTCTAGGAACCAGTTCTATATGTAGAGCCAGCATCACAGGGAAATACCAGGAAGAGAGAGGCAAGGGGAAGAGATTATTATTTATTCTCTTTGTATTAGAAGGGATAGGTAGGTCAAGGGGTAGAAGGTTGGAAGTAAGGCATGGAACCAGGAAAGAGACCTGCCTCACCTGACCGAACTCCACACCCCTCCTGTTCTGGCAGCTGGAATTTCTAGGATCTAGACAGTGAACGGGAAATCACCGTGTGTTGGGAGCCGACTCTTAGCCGAAAGTGGCTATCATCTTTACAGCCATCTCAAGCCATATACCCTGACAAGAGACTTGTTTCAACAGCCTGCAATAGCTCAGCACACTTTGATAAACATCTTGTTACATTGCTTAGTGCCCCCAGCTGCAAGGTGCTCCTGGTATCCATGGCTACAATGCATGTGACGTAGTGGCTTCAGTTGAGATTGTCCACGAGGGCAAGTCACGTGGTAAAGGGTATAAATACCCAGGATTTCCCTTCTATAGAAGTAGTAGGTAGTGGGAGGTAGATGGAAGAGAGGAGGTAGAAGGTAGAAAGTAGAAGGTGGAAGGAGACTGAAGGAGTGAGGAGAATATAGAAGAAGAGAGGAGAATAAAGAAGAGACTTGAAGAGACTCCACCGGACTCTGTCTTGTATCTATCTTTTTCATCTCTCGCCCCTTTTTCCCCCTTCCTCCGTCCCCACTCTCTCTCTTGCTAGACCCTGACCTGGACCGGAGCAGCAGAACCGGCCGGCCTTTACAAAGTAGCAGAACCTGATGGCCATTACAAAAGAAATGGCAGTTACAAAGTGGCGCCCAGATGTGCGGCAGCAAGAACCAGAGACCCAGTGAGGGACATTACTGGAAGAAGGATCGACTGAAAATTCAGAGGTAAAACAGAGGTGATTACCGCAGGAAACTGCCGTGTGGAGACCAGTAAGTCATAGTAATAATGGGGAAAGAAATAAGTCAGCCTGAACTCAACTCTCTGGTTTTGTTCTGTTGCTTGCTGTTTACGTGTATCAATTGTCTGCTTTTGTTTCGCTGTTTAAATGTTGCCTTTCATGCCCAAAAGAAAAAGAAACACATAGAATCCAAAATAAGGCCAAAGGTTGAAGTAATCAATTTGTCAGAGCCAGATTGTGCTGACCTAGAGGAAGAGGCAGCCAAATATTTTGATCCTGAATGGTCTTCTTCCCGAAGGCCCCCTCCCTGTGCTCCTCCACCTCCAGACACTCCTGCTATGGAGATGGTGGTTGAAGATCACAGAAAGGAGTTACAGGACAAAATTTCTTTTCTTAAACAACAAATTTCTCTCCTTAAACAACAAATAGAATTAGAGGAAGAGTATCAGGACTTAATTAATCAGATACAAAAATTAAAGACAGGGAAGAGGTCTCAAGAGGGCAAAGAAAATTCCTCAGGTCCTCGAGTTCCTCAACCTGGAGTCCAAAGGCAGCCCCTGTCCTCTGGTTTTAGTTCAGCCACAGATCAGCCAGAGGAGAGAGAGGTTAAGGTTTTCCCTGTATCAGAGACTAGAGATGCTCAAGGAGTTGCGTGGAGACATCACACAGGGTTTAACTTTCAAATTATTAAAGAATTAAAAAATTCAGTGTCACAATATGGTGCCACTGCTCCCTTTACTCTTGCAATCTTAGAATCTGTTGCAGAGGAGTGGCTGACTCCTGGTGATTGGAATACTCTAGTGAGTGCAGTTCTTAGCGGTGGTGACCATCTTATTTGGAAATCAGAGTATCATGAGAATTGTAAAGAGACAGCTAGGAGAAACATTCAGGCAGGTAATGGTTGGTCCTTTGATGACTTAGTAGGAGAAGGGCAATTTGCTTCTAGTGATAACCAGATGCAATATGACCCAGGCTTATTCGCTCAAATTCAAAATGCGGCCATGAAGGCTTGGCGCAAACTCCCAGTAAAGGGAGACCCTGATGCATCTTTGACCTCAGTCAGACAAGGGCCTGATGAACGATTTTCTGATTTTGTTCATCAGTTAATGACAACAGCAGGGAGGATTTTTGGTAATGCAGAGGCAGGTGCAGATTATGTGAAACAACTTGCATATGAAAATGCCAATTCTGCCTGCCAAGCAGCCATTAGACCCTACAGGAAAAAGACAGATCTTACTGGGTATATCAGACTCTGTTCTGATATAGGGCCCTCCTACCAACAGGGCTTAGCTATGGCAGCCGCCATGCAAGGACAATCAGTAAGAGACTTTTTGGCAAGTAGAGACAAAAAGGCCTGTTTTAAATGTGGCAAGCCTGGACACTTTGCAAAATACTGCAAAGCAGAAAATGAGTTAACCCAAGGACACCCCAGAAAACAGCCTGGTCTATGCCCACGTTGCAAACGTGGAATGCATTGGGCTAGTGAATGTAGGTCCAAGACAGATGCACAAGGAAACACCCTTTCCTATAATCAGGGAAACGGGAACAGGGGCCAGCCCCAGGCCCCGAACCAATACAAGCCAAAACAGGCTTATGGGGCAGTCAGTTTCATACCAACAAACAACAACCCCTTTCAGAACTTAGTCGAGCAACACCAGGAAGTGCAGGACTGGACCTCAATTCTGCCACCCACACAGTATTAACCCCAGAAATGGGACCTCAGGCCTTACCCACTGGAGTGTTTGGACGACTCTATCCAAATGTGTTTGGCCTGATAGTCGGAAGAAACAGTGCTACTATACAAGGACTACAAATTTTTCCTGGAGTTATAGACAATGATTATCAAGGTGAGATTAAGGTAATGGCCAAGGCAATACAGAATATAGTCACTATTCCTACAGGAAGGAGGATAGCTCAACTGTTGTTACTTCCATTGATTCCTACTAATCATAAATTTTTAGATTCTGAAGGAAAATCTGCTGCAGATAGATTCTGGCATCCTAATACTAAAAAGAATTTTGCAACAGTCCTCTGGAAAGACCATTAACTGGAACCTGAAATGGGCCAGATCCAGTGCTTATCTGGAGAAGAGGATCTGTCTGCATATATTCCCAAATGGCAGATGCCGCATGATGGCTGCCAGAGAGACTGATTAAACAAATAGACAACAATAACAAATCCAGGGAAGAGAAACCCCCTGAGAAGCGTATTTTTTCTTTACAGGAAACATGAAGATGCTTCACTGGAGCAGATCAACCAGTATACCTGACTTGGGAAGTTCTCAGTGCGGAAGAAGACATCACCACCCACGCCTCCAGGGTGGCTCTATTAGACTCTTGGTTTCCTGATTTATGATTTAGTGGTACATTATTTAAACCCTAGAGAGAATCCATTACCATACTTACTATAGTTGTGTTTTAGGTTTGAGATTGATTGGGGTAGGAATAGGGATTTTCTTACTTGTTTTGTTAAGATCAAAGCTATGATCAGTTCTGTACTTATATAGATTAGATTTAGAAAATAGTGTTACAGAATAGAAGAGGCTTATACTTTTTACTCCTCCAACAGAAGAAGTTATGTGCTACCCTTAAAAAGAGTGTTGCTTTTGCACTAACCATTCAGGCATTGCTAAGTCTCTTGTCTCTCGGGATCATGCTGCTCAACAAACTGATGGCTTTTGTACTACAACAGATAGACGTTACACAAATGAAACCCATACAGGTCCATTATTACAGGCCTGAAGTGGGAGACTAAAACCTCTGTCATCAAGACTGACGAGGATTAACCCTTAACTTATGCGCTAAGCCGGATAGTCAATGACGGGTAAGAGAACACCTCAAGACCCTTGCCCCAACTGGGAGGCCTCACCATCCTAAGACAGGAGCTCAACCAATGGCTGTTGAGTATCCAGAGACGGGAAAGGGAGGCTGGGGTCCTCTGTTCCAACCTAAGGCAAGCACGGTTTCCGTAAGTTTTCCCAGCCTTCCCTTTTGAAAACAAATTTAAAAAGAGGGACCTGTTGGGAGCCGACTCTTAGCTGAAAGTGGCTATCATCTTTACAGCCATCTCAAGCCATATACCCTGACAAGAGACTTGTTTCAACAGCCTGCAATAGCTCAGCACACTTTGATAAACATCTTGTTACATTGCTTAGTGCCCCCAGCTGCAAGGTGCTCCTGGTATCCATGGCTACAAGGCTCCGTCCCCACTCTCTCTCTTGCTAGACCCTGACCTGGACCGGAGCAGCAGAACCGGGCGGCCTTTACAAAGTAGCAGAACCTGACGGCCGTTACAAAAGAAACGGCAGTTACAACCGTGTGGTTGGAAAAGCATTGCATAAGATAGTAGGTAGCCAGTCACAAGGGGTCAAGGGTCACAGAGACAGGAGCTGCCCCAATCAGTTTGAGACTATTAAAAACAAAACAAAAACTTGTCTAAGGCCACACAGCTGGAGGACAAAGATTTGAACTCAAAGTATGGTCTCCAACCCCAAGTCTTTGCAGAGGACCCGTCCTAAGGATACCAGTGAGTAAAGTCTCCAGAGATCAGATTCAATTCCATGGAAGAAGCATCTTTCCCTATCACTACCAGAAATCCGTTAGACAATGGTGGATGCCAAGCCGAGCCTACTTGGGCAGGACAGATGACCTTGTATCCAAGGCCTGTGGAATGTGACGGTGAGGATCTCCATTCCACCCCACTCGTCCTGACACAACATGGGTGGGACATCTGTGTGCAGAACCTCACAGTGGCGCCAACACTTGGTAGAGGCTGGAGGGAGAGTGGGCAGCATGCTGCCTGTTTTCTCTGTGACCCTTCTGAAACCATAGACACCCACCGGTTAAAAGACGAAGAGAAGGAAATGCCTAAATGTCCTGGCTAGTTTTTTCATCCACTTGTCACAAGTTAGAGTCACCTGGGAAGAGGAACCACAATTGAGAAAGTTGGCCTGTAGGCAAGCCTCTAGGGCACCTTTTTGATTAATGATTGGTGTGGGAGAGCCCAATGGTCAGCACCAACCCTGGGCAAGATGGTCCTGTGTTATACAAGAAAGCAAGCCGAGGGAGCCTTGTGGAACGAGCCAGTCAGCAGTGATCCTCCATGGCCCCTGCTTCAGCTCCTGCCTCCAGGCCAGGTTCCCGCCTTGTGTTCCTGCCCTGGCCTCCCTCAGTGATGGAGTGTGATCTGAGACTTATAAGTTGAGATGAACTCTTTCCTTCCAGAGTGGCTTCTGGTCATGATGTGTTATCAACCTTAGAAGACCTGACATATGTGACATCTGGTAGCTTTGACTTTGGAATAAATTACATGTGTTGCGACTTCCCAGGAAATGTCTTGTCTCATAGCACCAGGTGAGCCAAATGTTCTGGCTGCTCCTCAAATAACTGGCTCTGCTCTAAACCCACGCTCTCACTGTTTCTGTAAGGTTCTGCCCTCCCTAGCTTTCAAAGCTATATCAGTGGCGCACGCCTTTTATCCCAGCACTTGGTAGGCAGACACAGGCAGATCTCTGAGTTCGAGGCCTCGTCTAAAGATGGAGTTCCAGGACAGCCAAAGCTATTCAGAGAAACCTTGTCTCAATAAAGAAAAAAAAAAACAAGAAAAATTCAAAACAAACAAACAAAAAACAAAACTCTATACAAGGTCTAACTCAATGCTACACTTTCTTTGAAACCTGATATAACATAGAATACATGTGTGTCGAAATCATGATTTCATGTATTTGTGTTTATCTTTCTGTCTGCCCCACTAGTTTTAGCCCTGTTAAACATAGACATGAGGGTGTGTATATGATCTTACAAATCTGTGGGGATTTGAACAAGAAGGGCATCCATGGGTTCTTATATTTGAAAACTTGATTTCTAGTTGGTGGAACTGTTTAGGAAGGATGAGGAGGTGTGGCCTTCTTGGAGGAGGTGTGTCACTGTGGGTGGGTTTTGAGATTTTGAAGGCCCTTACCTAGCCTAGTCTCCCTCTGCTTCCGTCTTTAGATTAGATATAAGATCTCAGCTCCCTCCATGCCTGCCGGCCACCATGATGACCATGGGTAGCCCTCTGAGACTATAAGCAAGCCCTCAATTAAATGCTTTTTTTTTTTTTTGGCTTTTAAATGAGTTGGTTTAATTCAAAATGGTACAGAATTCAGAATACAATGAAGATGGAACAGTAGGCTCTGGTGGGATTCTAGGCTGGGTTCACTTTAAACTCACAGCTGAGGTAGAAATTGCTGAACACTAGAGACAATGATCCATTTCATTGTTCACTTTATTCATTGTTTTTTTTACAAAAGTTTAATTACAATGTACAACAACAGGCTCCAGGATAACACTCCATCCTAACTATTAGGTGGCAAAGATGTTATGGCAGGGAATCCAGATGTTTGACAGGTTACAGGATAATGATTCATTCTAGCTGTAGTGGCAAAGATGTCAAAGATGTCACGGCAGAGAATCCAGATGTTTACATAGGGATGGAAGAGGAGGGTCACCGTCACCTCTGAAGACGTGAGGAACAGCTTACCTTTTGCCAGATTTCTTAATTCCACCTGTGGTCAGGGGCCCCTTCCCCATGGCCTTGGCTTTTAGCTCCTCGAGTTTCTTCTCTTCCTCCTTTTGTTTCTGCTTGAAAGCTTTATCTTCCTCGTCCATCTCCTTGGCCTGTTTCTTGGGCGGTTTCAGGGGCTTCTTTTTGCCACCTTCCCAGCCTGACATGGCGCCTCCAGCCCCTTCACCAGACCCTGATCCTATAAATGCTTCTTTTTTAAGTTGCCTTGGTCATGGTGTCTCTTCACATAGAACAGCAACTAAGATAATGTCCTACTAAAAGGATGATACCCCAAGTCACATATCAGGATATCAGTTTTTGTTATTTACTGAGTAAGACCTCAAACAAATTACTTGGAGAGAACCATTTCCTCATTTACTAAATGAGGTAGGGGCGTCAATATGGGAACACTAAGACTTATGCCTCTTTTCTTTCTTCCTTGTTTTTTCTTTGTTTGGTTTTGGTTTTGTGTCTGAGATGGGGTCCCATGTAGCCCCAGTTGTTCTTGAATCTTCAATCCTTCTGCCTCCGTTTCTGGGGTGCTGGGATTAGTGTCCCTGAAACTCACCTATTCAGCTCTCTGTGTACATTGTACATGGTGCTAACACCTCTCCTGTTCTTTAACAGAAGATTTGTGTGTGTGTGTGTGTGTGTGTCTGTGTGTGTGTGTACGTGTATGTGTGCTCATATCCATGGAGGCCGGAATATATTGTCCCATCCCCTGAAGCTGGAGTCACAGGCAGTTGTGAGCCACCTGACATGGGTGCTGGGAACCTAACTTGGGTTCTCTGTAAGAGCAGCAAGTGCTCTAACCACTGAGCCTTCTCTCCAGGCACATTAACCCTCTTCTAATGGAAGAGGCATAGAGTACTGATTCCAAATGACAATTCCAGAATCAACCAATTAGCCTCCTCCAGGACTGTCTCTCCCCTTCATCAGTAACATGGTAAAATTAGCCAGGCCTGTCTCATAAACTTATTGGTCTCATTGATGGATTATTGTTGTTTGTTTTAAAGACAGGGTCTCACTATTTAAGCCCTGGCTGTCTTGGAACTCTCTCTGTAGACCAGGCTGGTCTGGAATTCACAGAGACCCTGCCTCTGCCTCCTGAGTGCTAAGATTAAAGGGCTGTACCACTCTGTCAGGATTGTTGGGAGAGCTGAGATAACTTATGTACAGTACTTGATACACCGCCTGGCCCATGGTGAGCGTTCAAACAAGGTTAGCGGTGCTGTGTGGTTTGCTCCACTGATGACTCAGAATCTGCAAAAGACATCTCCCACTTCAGTGTCCTCAAAGCAAGCCATGAGTGTGTCTTTCATCTGGTTCCAATGTGCAGAGCAGAGTATTAGAGTGTACTCTGAAGTCATAAACAAAGGTAAAGGACTGGGGTGCAGCTCAGTGGCTGAACACCGGCCTCGATGAAGGATATTCAAGGCCCTGGGATTGATTCCCCAGTCCTCAGTACTGGGAAAACAAAACACAAAGGGCAGAGGAGCAAACTTCAATGTGCATGGTCTGCCAGGCGTCGCTTTCCCCTTTTCTTTTCCCGTATGTCCATCTGTCTGTTGGTCTGTCTATCTGTCCATCCGTGTTGGTGTGTATAGAGGGCAGATGATGACACTAGGGTATCTTCCTCAATAACTTTTCCACTTGTTTGCTCAACAGTTTCACTATGCAGCCCTGAAACTTTTTATATAAACCAGGCTGGCCTTGACCTCACAGGGATCCATTTGCCTTTGCCTCCTGAGTGTACCACACAGGCTCTTCTAGACATCTTTCTGAACCTGCAGCTTACCGGCTGGCCAGAAAACCCTGGGGATCTCCTGTCTCCTCTGCCCTCAGCACTGGGTTTACAGATGGATGCAGTGGTATCTGCCTTTTCTTTCTTTTTTTTTTTTTTATTTTTTATTTTATTTTTTTTGGTATCTGCCTTTTCATGTTTGTCTTTGGGAAAGTCAAACTCAGGTCCCTATTCTTTTGCCTAGCAAGTGCTTTACCCACCTGACCATCTCTCCAGCCTACTCCAGCACAAATACTTTCTTAGGCAGTTACTAGAGGTTATTCTGCTTGATGTATGAGCCACAAAGCAGAGCATGGTGATAACATGGCTTTAACCCCAGTGCTCAGGAGGTGGAATCTGTGAGTTCAAGGCCAGGCTGGTAACAGTGGTTCATTCTTTAACCTTTGGAGACAGAGGCAGGCAGATCTCTGTGGGTTCAAGGACAACTTGGTCTACAGAGTGAGTTCCAGGACAGCTAAGAAACTAAAAAACCAAGAAACCCTATCTCAAACAAACAACAACAACAAAAAACCCAAACCCCAATGTATATATGTATATATTATGCTTATTTTATATATTTTATTATTATATATTATATATACATATTGGTTTTTCTTTTTCTTTTTTTTTCTTCTTTTTTCCAAGGTGGTGGTGGGGTTATTCAGGAGATTGGGCAGAGATGGGAGGGAGAGAGAAGTAGAGGAAGAAAATGGAAGAAGAATTTTTTGGTTTTTTGAGACAGGGTTTCTCTGTGTAGCGTTGGCTGTCCTGGAACTCACTCTGTAGACCAGGCTGGCCTCGAACCCAGAAATCCACCTGCCTCTGCCTCCCAAGTGCAGGGATTAAAGGTGTGCACCACCACTGCCCGGCATAATATATATTTTATATATCCAGAAAACACTAGTTCTAACCTGAAAAGCAGTGAGGAATCCATAGAAGTCCACTGGGAAGCAAGTCTAGAGAGCAGGAGATAAGAAACAGGAGACAGGCTCCAGGAGAAGTAAAGATTTAACAGAAAGAAAACAGTCAATCCTTTGAAGGTAAGTGGGTGTACATCAGTGGGAAAGGTGACTACAAAGTCCAAGGAAAAGAAGAAGCCGCATAAGGAGAGAAATGTCTTGGCAGTGCACAGTGGGACATTTCTATAGTCATGACAAGGTAAACATCGGTTACCAATTTAGCTGAAAAAGGTGATTTATCTGTACTTGGGAGGAAGGGGAAAGGGCCCTGTAGGGGGCAAGTTCTCATCCATCATAACAGGGAATCAATAGCAAAGGACTAAAACCAATAAATCAAGAACTAGACATCCATGTATATTATTTAGAGATACGGAAGTATCCTCCAAAGAGGCTCAAAGAGAGGCAGCCTAGGGGAACGGAGAGTAGCTCGGCCAGGGTACTCTCTTTTATTATATTTCTTTCCATGCCAATTGATTGTTTAATGCTGTGCATTAATTACTTTATCTGTTTGGATGGAGACCTGTAAGTTGAGGCAAGCTGCTTGACCACAGTGTCCTGTGTCTTATCTGGTACAATGGGGATCACATCGGGATGTTTGAGGACCAGAATAGATAGTGAGCACAGGGAAGATGACATAGTCTCACGTGTAAACAGTAGCTGCTGTGTCAGGAGAGAATGGGTCAAAAGTCTAAGGCTGAAACAGGACTGAGGACATGACAGGAGTCACAGTGAGGAGCCACGAGACCATCAGAGGCTAGCAGGCACATCCCAGCTGGGTACTAGAAGTTCTACTGGTCAGGATACCTAGAGAGGGACTGACATTGGACAGAGGGCTATCATGTGCTCATCATTTTCTCTTGTGGGGGACGTGTCAGAAAGGAAAGATTTAGAGGCTGTCAGGGTGAGGGTCAGAGGTCAGCTGGGGTCAGGAAGTCTATTCCATTGAGGTCACTTTTGTCTCCTTTCAATCTAATGAAGCCATTATTGGTGAAAGCCAGCGCCTGGCGTCTTGCTCTGTGAAGCAGGGCCAGCATGGGGAGCAGATGAAAGAAGGAAGGGGGCTCCCTTGGCTAGTCCTCCTGACAATTCAACAGGCCTATGAGGTGAGAGGTGCACAGCCCTGATGGATGTGGGAAGCACTGATCCCTGCAGAGGATGAGACGACAGCATGGGGCGAGAACAGATTGCTTCTTATTGTAGTTAGAAATGGGTTCTCTCTCTTACACACACACATAAACACACACACATAAACACAGATATACACACATACATACACACATACATACACACACATATACACATACATACACACATATACATACATATATGCATACACACATGCACATATATGTATACATACATACACACATACATACATACACACATATACATATACATATATGCATTCATACATACACACAATACACACATTCAGCACACATACACACATACATACACACATACAACACACATACACACACATACACACACATACATACACACATACAACACACATAAACACATTCAGCACACATACAGACATACATACACACATACAACACACACACATACACACATATACATACATATATGCATACACACATACACATATGTGTATACATACATACACATACACACATACACACATATACATATACACATATGCATTCATACATACACACAATACACATATGCAACACACATACACACATTCAGCACACATACACACATACATACACACATACAACACACACACATACACACACATACACACACATACAACACACATAAACACATTCAGCACACATACACACATACAACACACACACATACACACACATACACACATACACACACATACACACATACACACACATACACACATACACACATACACACTCTATTTCAGAATTTCTGCTCTGGAAGACACATTTGTCACCAATGAACCCAACTCTCTTTAATCCCAGCATTCAGGGGGCAGAGGCACGTTGATCTCTGTGAGTTCAAGGCTGACCTGATCTACATAGTGAGCCACGTCTCAAACAAACACTTGTGATCGTCTCTTGAGATCACACAGATGAACAGACTGGATGCACGTGCGCTGTACGGTCCCCAGCGACCCGTGCCTGTTGTCTGTCTTTATCTACAGTGGATCCACAAGGACAGGAATCTGACCCCTTCTGCTCATTGTTGTCGCCCCAGCATTTCACAAAGGGCCACCTCATATAAAGTAGGTGTTCACTAAGTATCTGTTCGGTGAATGAGCTGATGAAGCGTAAACATCATGTTCTGCTTTTAACGTCATTTTAGTGTGTGTGTGCCCATGAATGTGTGTGCGTGTTCAGCCATGCACCTGTGTGAAGGTCACACAGGTGTCCCTTCTCTTTTCCTGCCATGTGGGTCTCCAGGATTGAAATCAGGTCATCAGGCTCGACAGCAGGTGATTTACCTGCTGAACATTCTTGATAAACCCTCCTTTATTTTATTTTTTACTTTTGGGACAGTGCCTCACTATATAGCCCTGACTGTCCTGCAACTCACTATATAGTCCAGGCTAGCCTCACAGAAATCTGTCTGGCACTGCCTCTGGAGTGATGGAATTAGAGGCATGCGCCACCACTGCCCAACCACATTTTGGGGGGAAGGGGAGAGGGTTGAGACAAGGTTACTTTCTATAGGCCTGTCTGTCCAGAGACTCAGACTCACAGAGACCTGCCTCTACCTTCCAGGTGCTGAGATTAAAGGTGTGCATCACCAAGCCTTACTTCTCCATTCTAAAATAACATTTACATTGTTTTTCTTTTCAGTGTGCACACATATGTTAGTATGTGAACAGGTGCGTGTGTGCCATGGTACACCTATAGATGTCAGAAGGTAACTTTTGTAACTTAGTTCTCCTCTTCTCCCATGTTGGTCCCAGAAATCAAGCTCAGGGCATTGGGCTAGGTGGCAGATTTCTTGCTGAGCCATCTTACAGACCCCTTTCTGGATAAAGCTCAGACCACTACTGCACAGGAAAGGTGATTACTATACTGCCCTTTAAATATTTCTTCTGAGTATTCTCCAGCAGGGCAAATGATGACCTTGAATGTCTGATCTTCCTGCCTTCACTTCCCTAGCACTGGAATTGTAGCATGCTCTTTTGTGAAAATACTTTTCCTGGGGAGACAAGACACAACACATTTGTCTCTACTCACCCAGATAGGGAGCCAAACAGATCAAAGTACAGATACTACCAAGGGCCAACTTGCAGAACCTAGGAGTTTTATTGAGGCTACATACAGAAACACCAGCGAGGGGTTACTCACAGAAGCAGAAATGACTCAAAGACCTGTGTCACCAAGTTCCACCCCAGTATTGGTGACAGCTCACAGAAGCTGGGAACCTGGAGCACATTGTATAACCTGCCCAACAGGCTGCTCAACAGGCTGGAAAGTGTCCTTTCCAGGTGCCTCAGTTGGTCTAAACCTCTTCCAGGCTGCTGGGCAGTCTTGAGTCTTCTGTGAAGCTCAGCAAAATTGTTTACTGGGTCAGAGAGGGGCCTAGTGGATCTGGTCAGTTTCAGGGAGTTCTTAAAGTATTTCTTTTAGTTGTTTACCTTCCTGCCTAAGGAGCTCCCCTGCTGGATGGACTGTTTTGATCTTGGAGGAAACTGTTTCACAACTTGCTTACCACCATTCCTGGCTTATGTGGTGCTAGGGACCAAGCTTAGGTCTCTGCACATGCGCCACAGGCATTGATCTATATCTCCAGCCTTCACTACGGAGCTTTCTTTTAGAACAAGGTGCCATGTATCAAAGATTCTAAGGAGCTGGCATCTTTTCCTGTTTTGTTCTGGTCTTTGGAGACACAGTTCTTATGTAAGCCAGGCTGCCCTTGAACTCCAAACCCTTCTGCCTCTCTGTCTCAGGTACTGGGAGTATAGCTGTGCTGGTAGGACAGATATCTTGAGGGACACATTGGGGGAATAGATTTCTCTAGGGGACACTATCATTCATCTTTGCAGATGGCTGGGGCTTTTCATGCAGAGCTTTTCTGGTAATAGAGTTTAAAAACATAGCTGAAGAAAATTAGAATTAGGTGTATTTCGATAATGCAGGCTATTTCAATTCAAACCTATTGAGGCTGGGTGTGGTGGCTCATACCTGTAATCCTAGCACCCAGGATGCTGAGGCAGGAGAATTGACATGAATTTGAGGCCAACCTGGGTTACTGAATGAGTTTGACTCCAGCATGGGCTAAAGAGAATGTGACCTTATCTTAAAAAGCCAGCCAACTTAGTAACAACAACAAAAAACAACAGCCCACTTAGGAAATTCTTCTTGGTTGATTTCTGCAGCTCAGTCACTTGGCTTTAGGTACTGAGAAGTTTGGAAAAGAAAAGAAAACACAAATTTTTAAACTGTATTTTCTAGCATTACAGATGTGTCACATCTGTATCTACGTCTATAAGATGTGTTACATTATAGCTGCATCGCACTCCTGTGATATAAAATAATATTGTAACTGCTTTATAATACATAGTTGTGAGCATGGTTTACCAGAGTCAGGATTTTAAATTTCGTTTATTTATTTTATGTGTATGGGTGTTTTGCCTACATATACATCTCTCTGTGTACTACACGTATGCCTGGTACCAGCAGATGCCAGAAGAGGGTGTTGGATGCCCTGGGACTGGAGTTGTAGATGGTTGTGAGCCACCACGTGGGTGCTGGGAATTGAACTCCAGTCCTCTGGAAGAGCAGCCAGTGCTCTCATCTGCTGAGTCATCTCTCCAGCCCCCAGACCCAGTTTTATGAGGTCCATTGTGCTAAGCCCGGGCCTTGGTTCACGAGGTCTTGTGCATGCTCAGTAGACACTCTACCCTGAGCTGCATTTCCATTCCAGAGAATAGTAATGCCTTATGTGGTCAAAAGCTCCATGCCAGGCAGAAAAGATCTCCCTGGCCTACCTAGTCCGATTCTTCCTTCTCACAATAGCTCTGAGCACTAAGTATCCTCATTGTCTCATGGAGAGGGGAGGAAACTGAGTCACGTAATGCTTACCGGTGTTGCCCCCATCACAGAGCTGTAAGAAATACAGGCAATGGGACTGAGGACTGAATCCATTCTCTTATGAAATTGCTAAGTTGGTGCACACTCTTCATCTCAGCACTTGAGAGATGGAGCCAGAGAATTAGGACTTCAAAGTTATTCTTGGCTAGGCAGTGGTGGCGCACGCCTTTAATCCCAGCACCTGGGAGGCAGAGGCAAGGCAGATTTCTGAGTTCGAGGCCAGCCTGGTCTACAGAGTGAGTTCCAGGATAGCCAAGGCTATACAGAGAAACCCTGTCTCAAAAACAAACAAACAAACACAAAATTATTCTTGGCTATATCGTCAATCTGAAGTCAGCCTGGGCCACATGAGACCCTGCTTCAAACCACCACCAACAAAAAAAGTATTCTTCAATAGTGGAACTAATTTTAAATTATTAGTAAATAAATTATATTATCTTCTACTCTGGTCTTATTATATTCAAAGATATTATCTTTCTTCATGACCAAATGAGTAGGCCTAAACTTTTTTTCTTCTGAAGCTGAGCTTGCAATGCCTGCAATGTTCTAACAGAATCATTTACTCACAGATATGTCTCCTTTAGTACTCAAGAAATATTTAGAGCTGGAGAGATTGCTCAGTGGTTAAAAACACTGACTATTCTTCCAGAGGACCTAAGCTTGGTTCCTAGAGACCCAATTTGATGGCTTATAACCTTAAATCTCTTCAGTTCCAAAGGATCCAACACCCTTTTTGGGCTTCTGGAAGCAGCTGTACACACATGACATACAAAAACACATACATATAAATACAAATAAAATAAAACGAAAAAAGTAAAAGATTAAGGCAGGTCATGGACAGGCACCTGGAATTTCAGTTCCAAGGAGGCAGAGGCCGGAGGACTGCAGCGTGATTAAAGCCAGAATATGCCATGCAGCAACACCTTGTCTTAATCACAAGCAAAATTAAAATGTCTATCTGTCTCATGTGTGTCAGGGGACCTGGGGCATTTTTTTTGGAAGAACTTGGACCTAAGAACACAGGAAGATCTCAAGGCAGGAAGGCATAGACTTTTCAGCACCAGGGACAGAGCCACAGCTGTCCTCAGCACCCTGGACAGAGCAAGTGATCATGCCTGCGGGGGGGAAACCCAATCTTGTTGGAGTCTGATCAAGAGAAGCCTGGACATTCACCTTATCTTTCTTCTTCTCTTCAGAAGATCTCAACCACCAACCTATGAAACTCAAGAGCAACTGTATAAGGAACAGATATTGTAATGGCGCTACCTAACGGGACCGGGTTGTGTAAATAAAATGACTTTGCTTGATACACTCGGACAACTCCAAAAAGATCTAACAGTTCCTAGCTGGGAATAGGACACTGTTAATGATACTTAAAATTTTCGGCTAAGTGACACAAGGCTCACCATAGTCTTTTCCATCCCCCAAAGTCCTATCTCATACTTTTTATGTCCATGCAAAAGCACTTCGTAGAAAAGAGGAAAATATTCTTCATAGTCATCTCCTACCCCACCGTCCGTTTCTCTACCCCATCACCTTTTTTCTCTTTTTTAGATACGCACTTGCTCTTGAGCGTGCATGTACACATGCACAACTGCAGCGTGTGAACCACAAGAGATTGTGCACACTTGTGGAGAAGACTGAATTCATGATAAGCTGATGCCCCTGAAAGCAGGCTCTGTCCCTTTAAATGGGTTGTAGCCGTGGGGGAGGGGGGAACTGACCGGAGCTGGCATTGTCCAGTTTGAACTGAGCACCGGAAGTGAAGGGGCAGGGCTAGGGCCGTGCACTGAGCCCCGGGCCATTGTCCATCTCTGACCAGGGCAGTGGCCATCCCTCTGGTCCACCCTCTTTATCTTCTAGTAGGGAGTTTACCTCTTCAAATGAGAAGCTTCCTTATCCAGTCTTTCCACCAGTCACACTACCCGAAGGGTAACGCAATTGAGGATGGTGACTGAGAACAGGAGGGTCTGGGAATCAGAGTGTCCCGGGCCCTAGAGGAAGTGCCTCCACCCACCAATCTATTCTCTGCCACCAACGGATGGGACAGGACGGGACGCGGCAGGCAGGGGCCCGATAAGAACACAGCTAGCACAGAGTACACATTTCAGGGTTTCCACATGCTCTCCCAGGAAGCTCCACCTGGAAGCAACTTTAGATGTAGGCTTAGGGGGGGAGCAAAAGACTTCGCACAGAATCAATTGGGAGCTTGTTTCTGATTGGGATAAACCCAGAGAAACTGATGTTGAAATTTGGAGGTGGAGACATCCAGTTGCAGTCAGAGACAGGCCGAGTTTGAGAGGCACCACCTAGGTTAAGACAGACCAGCTCTGTGGGGTCGCCATCCGCTCCCCTGCACCCCTATCCCGGCTTCCTAGTGTCCAGAACTCCAGGTCTATCTAAGCACACGGAGGTGGGGGGTGAGAGCAGGTCAGCGCCAAGCAGCCGGGTCAGCTCCGAGGCCTGAGGGGAAAGAGGGGGAGGGGCGCTGAGGGGCTGGGGGAGGGGGAGGGCTCATCCATTTCTCCCTTGACAGGTGGTTTGTGTTTCTGATTGGACAGCGCCACCAGGCTCACACCTCCCTCCCCCAACTCTCTGGAATGTATAATTATCTGCCCGGGGGGTGGGGGTGGTGTGTGTGTGTGTGTGTGTGGTCACGTGGTTATAAAACTACCCCCCCCCCCCGGTCCCCCACCTGTGTCCGCTTTGGATACCCGCATTGAGTCCTCAGAGTGCAGGATTCCAAATTCTGGGGTGCTGAAGACTTCTAGGGCAAAAGATCCCCATCTCCAGATGTGTGTATGTGGAGGGGGTGTCAAATCTCAAGGTTCTGGGAAGGGACACCCCAGAGGTGTCAGAGACCAGAGCAGTGGGGGAGGGCCGAAGCCAGAGCCAGAGGGAAAGGGAGGGGTAAAGAGAGAGGGGAGGGGAGGGGGCTGCCCGCGGGGGGTTGGGTCATTGTCTTTTAGAATTTGGGAGCCTTTGAAAAGCCGTGGGCCCTCCCACCGCTATTGTGCGGGGGAAGATGTAGCAGCCTCTTCTCCGAACCACCCCTTTGCCTCCGGACTTCTCTGGGGCCAGCAGCCGCCCGACCTGGGGCCCGGGGCCACGGGCTCAGCCAACGACCATGGGCTCGGTGTCCAACCAGCAGTTTGCAGGTTCGAGTTTGCGATTCAGCGGGTACACCTTAGGGTGCAGGGCGCTCAATAGCTAAATAGAAGGGAGGTGGGAAAGTGTCCCACGGACTTGCCCGCGGGACCCCAAGTCCCTGTGGCCTCCTACTTCTTGGGACCATCTCTGGACTAGGGAACCCTGGTGTTCCAGTGGCTTGTTCGCGGAGCCCGTGGGGGCGGAGGGAGAGAAGAGGAGGGGCCTGTCCCGCCGCGTGTGCACGGGCAACTTGTTGTGGGAAGACAAGCAAAACTTTCGGGGCGTCAGCATCCTCAGTGTAAGCTTGGGGAGGCAGCCAGGACAGGTTTCTTCTTACCAGCTGCTTGGTAGCTGCCTTCTCCTGGGTGTCTGTCCGCGGGCTGATTACCGAGATCTCCCAGACCGGTCCCTGAGAGGGCCTGTGATCCCTTGGTCCCCAGCTGATCACCTGGCCCTCCCTATCTCCAGGTGGCTGCGCCAAGGCGGCGGAGAAGGCGCCAGAAGAGGCGCCGCCTGACGCGGCCCGAGCGGCAGACGAGCCGCAGCTGCTGCACGGGGCCGGCATCTGTAAGTGGTTCAACGTGCGCATGGGGTTCGGCTTCCTGTCTATGACCGCCCGCGCCGGGGTCGCGCTCGACCCCCCGGTGGACGTCTTTGTGCACCAGGTGAGACTGATTCTGGAACTTTGCTAGGAAAAAAAGAAAAAAAGACTGGGAGTTCCTATGAATAGGCCTGGCTGGTGGACCCTCCTGTCAGATTGGAGGAGATAAAGGACCTTCATTGTGCATCCCTATCTTTTCCGGGACACCCCAATTTTGAGTTTCTAGTAACTGCGGTGGTGCAAGGAGGAGGCACTACTGACTACCAGCAGCACCCCCTCCCCGCCCCCTTCCGGGAACCCCTCCGCCTTACCACGTGTCTATTACCTCTTTCCCCTGGGAAGGGAGCAGGGGGCAGGGAGGTGACCCCATGTGGCAGAAACTAAGGTTGTATTGTGCTTGCCGGTGGGGGAGGGCGAGCAGGCCGGCCAGGGAAGCACATGCAGGCCTGAGCCGGGCGTTAGCGCCCTGACTTATGAAGGTCTGAATCTAGTTCACAGGGAGGAGTGTGTGAGCAATTTGCCACCCTACCTACGGGTATGAACCTGAGACGTCAGGCTCTCCCAGTTTCAATGAGTACCTCAAGTTAGGTGGCCACCCAAAAGCCAGGTCCTGTGGCCAGTGTAGGTTTGGCAGATCCCGGAAGGATCAGTGTGGGAGCTGGAAAGCTCCCTTAGAGGTCTGGCTACAGATCAAGACTGGCAGGCACCTCTCTGACTGTCTACCCGGTCCTGCCTGAAAGGGAGACCTTAAGCGCTCAGGCCTGCATTCCTGGCTGTGGCAATCCCAAGTTCTCAGTTAAAGAAGGGCAACACAGTAGGGAGTGAAATTCAGTGTCGAGGGGGCAGGCGGTGGAATGGAGTCTGGCCTCTGGTCTGGCCCTATTCTCCTCAGCTTGGCATTTATGGCCCCAGACAGCCATTGATTGCTGTCCCTAACATTCCTAACCCTAAACAAGGAAGGGAGTGGAGCCTTCAGGTTTCCCTCTTCCCGGCCGTTCCTTTTCTTAGTGTCCTGCGGGTGGTTCCAGCGCTGCCATTCCACGGTGGAAAGGAAGTTCCTGCTCCTGCCCTTTTCCACGTTTGCTGGGTTAAGACTGGACCAGGAAAGAAGAAATTGTTAATCCCTGGCCCAGGAGCTTGACACCCGGGGCCGGGCAGGGAGGGGTTACTTCAGGGAGGTTAGCTTTAGGAGCTGTGGGGGAGGGGAAAGGAGGATGTGGGGATTAAGAGTTGGAGCCTGAGGGATGGCGCTCTTGAGGGGGAGGGGTGGGGAAGGAGATGCTGGATGGACTGGTTGGGGGCTGCCAGGAAGGCTGAACACTGCCCTCTGGTCAGGAGGTTGAGGCGTGGAAACTAAGTGGAAGGGTTGAAGGAATTTGAGGACCAGCTCTTTGCTGTTAGGGTCCTGGGGTCACTGAGCTTCTGGAATATGTGCTTTCTTAAGGGACCTGCTGAATCACCCTTAACTTTTCTGCACCGCCCCCCATCCCCCATCACTACCACCAGACTGCTGGTTTCTGGATGGTGGCTTTGTGCCCCCCATCTCATTTGCATATGTGAATGATAACCCACAGGAAGTAATTGTGAGACAGAAGGGAATTGGCCTGTTTAGATCTATTAAGTCCCTTTATTGCAGGAACCAGCTCTGAATGGCCCTCCTCAGCGGGGGGCAAGCCGCCCCCATTCGTCCATTTATCTGATCACAGAGATTAAAATAGTTCCTGGTCTGGAGATGGGCTGGGGACCTTCAATTTTGGGAACCTGGGGTATAAAGGAGGGTTCAGCACTTTCATGACTCCTTGCAAAGGCGCTGAGGAGAATGTACATTCTGATCTGAGGTTCGTTGGTGTTGGGACAAATGGAGAAGCTGTGCCTCTCTTAGGATCTGTAGCAATCGAAAGCTATAGGATATCGCTGGAGGAAAGCTGCAGTCTTCAGAACAGACCAGCTTGGGGACCTGCCCACATTTGTGGTCTTCGTGTTTGGTTTTCTTTGTGTTCTTTTGAGGGGGGCATCTCACTGTGTAACCATGGCTGACTTGGAATTTGCCCCGTTACCCAGGCTGGCCTTTAACTCAAGAAGCTGACCATCCCTGCCTTCTGGATATTGGGATTAAAGGTCCATGCCTTTAATCCTGGCTGGCATATTTGAAGAACTCAGTTACCTCTCCACTCTCCACACCCTGTAACTGGTGTTATTTCACAACCTGCCCCCACTGCTTGAGAAGGTCTACACTCTAGCAGTCAATTCGGTTGTTGAGCTGAGGTATCTCTAACGGAGGAATGTTGTAGATACGGGTTAATCTCTAAAACTTGTTTACTTTGGTAGAGGAGTGTAGAGAGGGTAAGAAATCTTTAGAGGAGCTTCTTGTTCTTCAGCTGTTGGACCCTGGGGATGGGGTAGGATTGAGTGGTGGGGGAGGGGGATGTTGTCTCAAGATGACATTTGCCATGCCAGGGAAAGGATGGGGGGGATCAAAGAAGACTTTTCCAAGATTGAGGTAATAAGGTTCCCAACATCCTGTTAACCACTGTCCTGGCGCTGACCCATACACTCTTTACATATATATTCTGAGATAGCACCTTACACTGTAGAGCAGGCAGGCCTACAAGTCATTGTATATATAGCCAAGTTGACTGGTAGTTGGGTGACACCAGAGCCTGACTTGTATATAGTTCATTCTGTTCCCAGTAGAGGGAGTAGGCTGAGGGTGAGGGGCTATTGAAACAGGTTTCTCTAAATACCCATTTTATTCGGCCATAGATTCTTAGGTCTTGAAATCTGAAATTAATTAGTTGTGAGAACCCAAAATGTCTCCCTATCTTGCCAAATATCCCTTGGGAGGTGCGATTACTTCTCATTGGGAAAGGGTTAGCAAGATATTCGTCAAAATTGTTAGAAGTCCCTGGCCACTTTTAAGTTTGGGTTTAACTCTGATTTCCTGTGGTTCAAAATCTAAACCACCAAGATTTGTAGAAATTAGGAAATAAAATAGTAGTGGTCTTCAGCAGCTCCTCAGAATAAGTTTTTGTTTTGAAGGCAGGCTCTTTTGTAGCACGGGTTGAGCCTTGACGCTATACCTGCATAGACCCAGGGTTCAGGTCACAGGTATGCACAATCACCTTCTGGCCCAGATAACTTTTTATTGGCTTTTTATGCTTACAGGCAAAGACAATATGTATATATTTGGCAAAGGAACTAGGTTGGGTGTGGAAACAAAAAATTCAATATTGACCCAGAAATTTAAGCTAAACCAACTGTGTGAGCCCCAGTGCTTTGGACCTTCAGAAAATGCCAAAGGGATTGCAAACAGCCTCCCCTGAGGGCCTGGACAGGGTAGCTGGGGGTGGGGGGCATGTGTGGGATCTTGCCTTCCTGGTTTATATCACGGCACCTAGTTATGGATGTCTCGTGCTGTCTCTACCTACGTGGATGTCCTTTCGAGAGAAGAACTCGGCTGTCTGGATAGTTTCATAGTTTGTACTTGATCTAAATGAGTGTGGAAAAGGAAAACCTGTTACAATGTCATGAGGAACTTGGAGGATCAGGAGTAGACTCTTTAACCAGAAAGAGTCTATTCACCAGAAGAGACAAAGAAGGACTGTAGGTGAATGAGGAGGCGGCTTCTTCTGAACTGGTTAGGATGTGGCTTGGCACCATGTAGTGTTCCCTGAGTATCTGTGGGATGCTCTGAACCCCAGAACTTCGGCTTCATCTTGGAATCCAACCCAGGACACTGTCATTCCTGTCAGTGGGAAGAGGTGGCTTAGGAATGTGTGTGTGTTTTTTTTAATATAAAGTTAATATGAAGAAGTCCACAAGTTATTTTGTCATGAACTATTTGACGCCCTCTTTCTGAGGAGACATGCTTTTCCTGGATAAAGACTTTACCACCATTCCAAGCAAATCTTGCAATATGGTAAACTTCTGCCCTGAGGGTGACTGTGGCTGCTTGTCATGTACCTATCAGTGGTTTTCAGTGACTTGGTCCAGGGTATAAGGCATAACCATTGCTCAAACATTCCTAATCGGAAGTTAAACTTCATCTACCAAGTCTTTAATATTTATTTATTTATTTATTTATAGAAGCTGTCACTGTCACCTGCGTGAAGAACAGGTCTGTTTAGTCCAAGTCTGGGAGGAGTTGGAACAGGAAACATTCATAATTCTGCCTACTTTAAGCATGGTTTTACATTACTGTTAGACACTAATATGATGGCTTTCTCAACGGTACTGGAATAAAATCCGGGAAGCTTTTCCCTCCCATTCGCACCCTGCAAATAGCTCAGGGTGGGATGGGAAGAAATCAGCTTGCTTGTCCTTGGCAAGTCCAGCATTAGGAAGGATAGGAAGGAGCCAGAAAACCAACATGAGGAGCCTCGAGTGGGTTGAGGCGCCATCTGGTGGAGAGCTGCGGAGGAGCATTTGGCCTGGGCCACTGAGCAGAGGTGAATGGCAGTTAACCTTACCGTCGGGGACATTTATGATACCAACCGCTAAGCCTCTAGCACTGAAGCCCCGGTGAAGCTTTGACGCCACAGTCTCTATCACTACACTGTGCTGCCAGTGTTGAATCCTTGAAATTAAAATGATTATTTAGGGGTTTTAGAGTATTTCAAGAAAAAAAAAATGATACCCGGCTTGCCCTATTACATCTTGCTAGCTAGCAAAACCAGGCTAATGGCAGTGGGCCCAACACTTGTCCTTTCTCTGTTACTGTGACCTAGGTGCTTATTTTTATCCCAAGCTCCTGTCCGGAACACTCCCTGGCTCTCCCAAATACTTGGCTGATCTCAGTTCATTAGGGTGTCTGATCAGATTTCTCCTCTTAATCAGAGCATTTACGGTTGGGATGCTGCATGGGTTTGAGTGTTTAGCTCCCTGGTTGGTCTAAATTAAACATTTAATATGCATTTAGTTCCTAAACCCAGCATTGGTCAGAGACATGTATGGGGTCCGTCAGAACTGGAATAGTTCTGTGTGCTATTCTATCCAGAGGAGAGAGCCCTGGTCTTGGTCCTGGTAAACTGGTTAGGTTACAGGGAAATTCTCCCATAAAGAAGGAAGCGCGAGAAACGAACAGTGTGTGAGAACTGAAAGAGACCGAATAGTTGTAACTATAAGCTTTGACAAATGAGTCCAAGAGTCAGAACTTTTACTTATTCTTCGGTCCACACTGATGTTGGTCTGGGGTATTCGATGTGGGGGTGGGTGGGGATTCATCAAAAGAAAGAAGCAGAAGCCAGGAAGTTCTTGTAACTGAAGAGTGCCGTGGGGCACCGGGGAGGAAATGCTGTAACTCTCCTAAGGTCATCTTCCCCCCTGCAGTGGCCCAAGCAGGCTGTACACCTGACAAACTTCAACAGGTTGGAAAAAGAAAATGGGATTCCAGCCCCTCCTCCCGTTGAAATATTTATCTGCTGCGGGAAGGACTTGGCTGAAGACGCCATGGGGGGGGGGGGCATCCTCTGTAGTCCATCCTGGAGGTACAGGGAGGGTGGCTGGGAAGGAAGATGGCTGATAGTTGACCAGCAAACTTCCCCTTCCCGGACGGAGACTGACTGGGGAAGAGGTTCAGAGTCCGTTCCTCTCATCCCTACTATAGTGGGAAGGAAGGAAGGAAGGAACGAACTGGTCCGGTTTGAATGTGGGGGGGAGGGTGGGGGTTGAGCCATCCTGGGGGGATCTGTGCCCTGGAACTCCAGGAATCTGACCACCAGAACCAACCAGTGTCAACTCTTTGTTCCCCGGGGCTGGGCTCTATTGGGGGAGCTCAGATCATGCCCCTCCCCCAGGGCCTTTTCTTTTTGGAGGGGATGGGAAGAGGGGCGGGGCCCTGCTTTGTGTGTGGTTAGGGGTGGACTGGGGGTGGTAGAAGAATTTCAGGCTCCTTTTAGATTCTGGCCCTGGGAGTCTGGCTTGGTGGGGCTGCACACTGATTACCTATCTGATAAGAGAAGAATTCAAACTATGTTTTAGAAAGGAGTGGGGGAGGGGACGGGCAGCCACCCCTGGAGACCACCAGTTTAAATACTGCCTAGCCTTTCTGTTGAGGTGCTGGCAGAGGCCGTCTTAAGCAGATCTTCAGTGGTGGGGGCACTGAGGGGGTTAGTCGGTCGCATTACTTTACCTACTTGTACGGTCCCTTTGGGCTCACCAGTCGAAGGAGTGGGTGGAGTAGGGAGGCTGTAGCTCTCAGTAAACCGGACCTCATAGAGGGCTGTTTTTTGAGTTCCTAAGAATGATTAGTAATAAAAGGAGAGTTCTGAGGATCTCAACATTTGGCTCTTACTGTTAACCTGCCTCCATCTAGCCTGAAAGGTAGGTAATTGGTACTCCCTGAGGATTTATACATGGCTAGTGAAGTGTTAACTACTCTTCATGCATAAAACCCCACAGCACAACCGTAAAATCAGTCTATACTCCATTTTACAAATGAGTGAGGAGGGAACCCGCTCCTAGACCCCATTCTTATCTTCTGCATCACAGCTGGACCTGGGAGGGACCCTCCAGGCAGGAATTGCCTGGGGAGAGGCAGTTGGTCTGGCTGCCCAGCTCTCCTCTAGCTAGTGCCTCTTGACTTTTAGGAGTGGTTTTAGGGTAGTTTCTGTTCAGTAAGGCTGAGAGATGAGTCCTTTGGAACATTGTATTACTTTTATTTCCTGCTTTAAGGTTTTACCACCTGCCCTTCGTCAAATTGAGGCAGGAGGTCATCATGCCTTGGATATTCCTGTGTGGGTAAAACACTAGGTGGGAGGCAGTCTGGTTAGAGTATGCTTACCAATGTGTGGCCCTGGGTTCGATTCCAAGCAACCTTCTTAAAAAAGTGAAAGAACATACCTTTGCAATATTTCTATGACAATATTTCTGGGACAATTATAAATAATCCTAAAGTGTTTAATTTGAGTGTAGTGAGACCTTACCTGTTAGAATCTGGACCTAACATTTTTTTTAGGTCAAAGGTAGTGCCTGTGCTAAGCTAAGATGCCTACTATGGGCCTACATCTATTATTCCAGCATTCAGCAGGCTAAGGGTGGGAGATCTCCAGTTCAAGGCCAACCTGATCTATATAAGCAAGGTAAACGTTGGTTAAAAACTGAGCAAGTTTCTGAGTTGAGGCAGCCTGGTCTACATAGTGAGTGCTCGGTCAGCCGAGGAATAAGAAGCAAACCACCGCTTATCCATTTTTCTGAGGACCCTCAAGGCCTAATTAGAGGGCTTGCATTTTGATGAGCCTAGAGAGGGCATGTGGCGCCCGGGACTGAGTGAGCTCTTCACCAACACCCATGCCGGAAGCTTTGTTTGTGTAATGTGTAATATCAATTAAATTATTTAATAACAAAAGCTCACAGGGTGGAGGATTTGTGCCCATCTGGCTAAAGATTCCACGAGTGAAGTACTCTGGCAACTAGAATATAGTGGCACGTGCTGATGATCTCGGTCCTGGTTAGGTACACAGGGTCTATTTTTGTTTCTCTGAATTTACTTTTTCTTGTCTTTGCGATCTTACCCACCCCACCCCCACCCCCGTGTGTGTGTGTGTGTGTGTGTGTGTGTGTGCATGCGTGTGTGTGCGCGTGTGTGTGTCTCAATCTCTCCATGACCATGTCTGGCCTGGAACTATGTAGACCAGGCTGGCCTCAGATGCAGTGCCTCTGCTGGGATCCAGGGCATGCAGCACCATGCCCAGATCATTCTTTTTTTGGGGGAAGTGAGAAAGAACCATTGTATGTTAGGCAGGCACACTGCCATTGAGTCCCACGTCTTATGGAGACTCTTCTTTGTTGACATAGATATTCTGAATCGCTTACTCTAAGGGCTGGGAGGTGCTGTTGCCTGCACTAATGAACAATGGATCTGGTGTGACAGCTGAGAGCTTGGGGATTCTTGGTTCCTCTGATGAGTAGCATCCTCCGCTCTTTGCGAACTGCTTATACTCACGTTGTTCAAGTTTTGGTGCAACCTGTAGCAGTGTTTCCAGGAAGGAGACTAGTCTATAGAAATTGCTCTAAATCCTTATTTACATTCTAAATCAAATAATTTATTATCTGTTTCCTTGTTGGGCATGTTCACCTGCTCCCAGCTGCCCAGGGGGTTGTAGCAGGAGCCACTGGGGTGATGAAATTGAGGAGCTTGGGTAACAGAACTGCCAGACAGACAGAAAGGAAGGAAGGAAGGAAGGAAAGAAGAAAAAAAGAAAGAAAAAGAAGGGAAGAAAGAAAAAGAAAGAAGGAAAGCAACCAAGCTACCTCATTGCCGTGGAATACATGTGTAATTGGAGGCTGAGGCAGGAGAATCATGAATTTGAGGTATAGTGAGACCCTGTCTCAAAAAACCCAAAACCCACTGGGCAGTGGTGTCAAAAACCTTTAATCCCAGCACTTGGGAGACAGAGACAGGTGGATCTCTGTTGTGAGTTTGAGAGTAAATGTGCCTAAAATGTGGCATGAACAACAAATTTGCTGATTTTTTTTCATGCTTTTTAAATTTGGGCGGGGACAGGGGCATGCCACAGTATGCATGTGGTTGTGGAGGTCAGAAGCCAACTAGGGGGAGTCTGTTTCTCTGTCATGTGCGTTCCAGAAACAGGTTTTCAGGCCTGGCTGCAACTGACCTTACCCACTGCACCATCCTGCCAGCCCCTTAATAATACTGTTTTTTGTTTGTTTGCTTGTTTTTTTTGTTTTTGTTTGTTTGTTTGTTTTTTTGGTTTTTTGAGACAGGGTTTCTCTGTGTAGCCCTGGCTGTCCTAGAACTCACTCTGTAGACCAGGCTGGCCTCGAACTCAGAAATCCACCTGCCTCTGCCTCCCAAGTGCTGGGATTAAAGGCGTGCGCCACCACTGTCCGACAATAATGTCTTTTAAAGTAATAATGTCTTTTAAAGTAAAGTAATCTGTCATTCTAAGTGTTCTGGCCTTGTAACTGTGTAGCCCAGGCTGTCCTCCAGCTGCAGCTGGTGCTTTCTGTCCAGGCTCCCTGAGTCCCTGGGATTGTGGGCTGGGCAGAGGTGGACCCCCAGGTCTGGCTCACTTAAATTTGTGCAGTTTCCCTTTAAGTGTACAGTGGCTTTTTGTAAATTTGTCTGATTGTGTCTGACTTTTTTTTAAAGAATGGTTTATTGGGGTTGTGAGATGGCTCAATGGTTAAGAGCACTGACTGCTATTTTAGAGGTCCTGAGTTCAATTCCCAGCACCCACATGGTGGCTCACAACCATCTGTAATGGGGTCTGATGCCCTCTTCTTGTGTGTCTAAAGACAACTACAGTGTACTCATAAAATAAAATAAACAAATCTTTAAAAAAAGAATTACTTGGGCTGGAGAGATGGCTCAGTGGTTAAGAGCACTGACTGCACTTCCAGAGGTCCTGAGTTCAAATCCCAGAAACCACATGGTGGCTCACAACCATCTGTAATGATATCGGATGCCCTCTTCTGGTGTGTCTGAAGACAGCTACAGTGTATTCATATATAATAAATAAATAAATCTTAAAAAAAAAAAGAATTACTTATTTTATGCATATAAGTCTACTGTATAACTGTCTTCAGATACACCAGAAGATTCCTGGAATCTCTTCCTGACATTCCATTTTAATCCTTATCCTGTAGCTGACTTCAATTTTCAGAAACATCATCTTTATGATTTCAAACTTAAAAGATTAGAGGGGTAGACGATTTCTCATAATCGTTCCCTAGATTCATAGATTAACATTTTGTATTCTTTGATGTATTTTTTACCTCTGCACAGTATTTGTTGTTTGTTTTTTGGGGGGAGAAGGCTTGGGGCGGGGATGTTCTCAACTCTTTTGGCCTGAAATGCATCTATGTATATATAGGTCAGACTGGCCTCAACCTCAGAGATCCTTCTGCCTTTGTCTCCCAAGTACTGGGATTAAAGGCTTGTACCACCAAATGTGGTTCAATTATACTGTCTTAGTAACCCATAAATACAGCATTCGGTATGTTGCTGTCTACACATTTCCATGTGTATTTCCTAAGAATGGACAGTTCACTTGCTTACGGTGGAGGGGGGATTGTGTCTCGTCTTAGTCTCTTCGTATAGTCCACAGTGCCCTCAAGCTGGGATAACAGGTATGTGCTGCCCAGCTCTGAGTTTGGTTTTCTCATCTGTGAAATGGGAGTTCTGTCACTTTTTTTCTCTTCCTGTCTTACTGGAACAGGTCATAGGTTTGCAGTTTTGTTTTATGGCCCAGAAATGGAGGCAAATAGTAAAATATCGTGTTTCCATTTGACAGAGCAAACTGCACATGGAAGGTTTCCGAAGCCTCAAGGAGGGTGAGGCAGTGGAGTTCACCTTTAAGAAGTCTGCCAAGGGTCTGGAATCCATCCGCGTCACTGGCCCTGGTGGCGTCTTCTGTATTGGGAGTGAGCGGCGGCCAAAGGGGAAGAACATGCAGAAGCGAAGAGCCAAAGGCGACAGGTATGGCCTGGAAGGGCAGCTCGCAGCTTGTGTAAGTGGCCAAGGATGGGGACTCACTGGGGTTGCCACTTGGACTTAAGCCGTGAGACTAGCCTCTACTGTGAAGGGTGACAGTGTCCACGAGGACTTTAGAAGCAAAGGCTATGACACGGATCTGGGTGTGATGGGTGAGACGGTATATTGGGTATCTACAGTTCTTGTCTGGAGCTTCAATTGGCTAGCGTCTGCATTTTTGCTATGGGGCTTAGAACCTCTTAGCCTCTGAAGAGGTAATATAATTTGGACAGTGGACCTCCACCAGTTCAAGGCCAGACAGGAGTATATAGCAACACCTTGTCTTAAAAATGAATGCATAAACACATAGACAGGGCTGAAGAGATGGCTCAGGGGTTAAGAGCACTCTCCCAGAAGACACAAGGCTGTCTCATCTCTCCCTCACACTGTGCCTCACAGCTGGGATCTTTTGTTTTCTTCATCTTTTCAAGTTGTTGGTAACTGGAAGATGACCTACAGTGTTGCAGGATATTTGATTCCTTTGGGAATCCTGAGACTGTAAGCTGGAAAAACCTGTTTCTTGTTGGGTTGCTGCTCAGCCCTAGCAAGCACCTTTAACTAACCCCAAGAGCTTTCTGTTTACTGTGAACAAGTAGTTGTGGTGTGGCCCAGCCCTGACACATGCCTTTAACCCAAGAGCACCTCTCTGTAAACAAGAGCTAAATAAAGTCAAGGATGGGTCATGAGGCAGGGCTAGCACAACTCTCTGTTGACAGAGTGAGCATGAGAGAACCCAGGGAAGAGAGAGGAGTTGAAGGAGTATTGGTCTTGCGCCTGGTTGGAGGAGGAAGATCACCTCGGGTGCTTTCTCTGCCTCTGAGTTAGCAAGCTTTCCCCACAGCGTCTGGCGCCTGAGTCTTCATTTGGCAAATCATTTGGGATTTTGTTTTGAAAACAATGTTAAGTAGATCAGGAAGGGGAAAGATTATAATCATAAACAAACATGGATGGAAGGGTCAGCCTATCAGGAGGCTTCAAATATTTTCCAGAGTATCTCTCTCACCAATACCGTTTTGTCTCATGCCAGGTGCTACAACTGTGGTGGGCTAGACCATCATGCCAAGGAATGCAAGCTGCCTCCGCAGCCCAAGAAGTGCCACTTTTGCCAAAGCATCAACCATATGGTGGCCTCATGTCCACTGAAGGCCCAGCAGGGCCCCAGTTCTCAGGGAAAGCCTGCCTACTTCCGGGAGGAAGAGGAAGAGATCCACAGTCCTGCCCTGCTTCCAGAAGCCCAGAATTGAGGCCCAGGAGTCAGGGTTATTCTTTGGCTAATGGGGAGTTTTCAGGGAGGAGGCATCAATCTGCAGAGTGGAGAAAGTGGGGATAAGGGTGGGTTGCACTGGTAGCTTGCACTGCCATGTCTCAGGCCGGGGTTCCCAGTGTCACCCTGTCTTTCCTTGGAGGGAGGGAAAGGGTGAGACAAAGGAACTCCTACCCGGCTCTATCCGAAAGCAAGTGAGGGCTTTTGTGGGGGAGCCACCCTAGTACCTGCATACTTTATCTGAGACTTTAACATGCTTTGCCAAGTAGCTGGGATAGGGAAGTTCTTCTTTTTTAGAAGGCCATGTGATATTTCCCTTGCCAGACAGGATTCGAAACAAGTGTGAAGTCAAGATTAATGACCCTAATCCTCCAGCTACTATGTTCTGTGGAAGGGACTCTTCAGGAGCAAGGCGAGGAGATTTTCATACCATGCTTACTCAAAACCCAGTCCTACGATGTGCTGGGGATGGTCTCTAGCAGCGGGTTGTGATGACAGGCCAAGGGTGGCTGGGGGGACAACTGCAGGCCTGCTGCTCCCGCCTCACTCCCAGCCCTTTCTGGGCCAATGGGATTTTAATTTATTTGCTCCCCTGGGTAACTGCACCTTGGGTCCCACTTTCTCCAGGATGCCAACTGCACTATCTACGTGCGAATGACGTATCTTGTGCGTTTTTTTTTTCTTAATATAAATATTGGGTTTGTATTTTTGTATATTTTAATCTTAAGGCCCTCATTCCTGCACTGTGTTCTCAGGTACATGAGCAATCTCAGGGATAAGTCCGTAGCAGCTCCAGGTCTGCACAGCAGGAATACTCTTTTTTTGTTTTGATCACCATGGAGACCAACCATTTGGAGTCCACAGCCTGTTGAACTACCTCATTTTTGCTGATGACAGCTGGCTTTTCTGCCATAGCGTCCTTGGAAAATGTCTCACAGGTTTTAATTGAGCTGCCCCAAGACTTGATCTGGTTTTGGCAAAACACAGAAAATCAGTCTAAGCAGGAAAGGGTGGTACAGAGACATTAAAAGGCTGGGCCAGGAGAAAGGCGCAAGAGTAACTTTCCTTACCAAATCTATCCGCTTGCCAGATTAGTCTAAGCCTGCCATGCACAGCAGGGTGTGAGTGTTTGTGTGTGTGTGTGTGTGTGTGTGTGTGTTGATTTTTTTTTGATGCAAATTTATGAGGATGAGGTGTTTTGTTTGTTTGATTGTTTTTTGATACTGGGGAATCAAACTTTGGGCTTCATTTGTGCTAGGAAGTACCCTGCCACTGAGTTATCCTGGTAAGGATGCAATTTCAGACCAATACCCTTATTCCCACACTCTGGTGTCCAGGCATGGAACGTGAGGCGGGGGCTCTAATCCTTAGCATTTCACAATCTTGGCTTCCAGAGAGACTCAAGAGTGTGGGCCTCTGTGGCAAGTGTCCTGCCCTGTGATGGTTGATAGCTAAAGGAAAGAAGTGGGGGAGTTTCGTTTACATGCTTTGAGACCCGACACAAACCTACCTCACTGTGTTGAAACGGGACAAATGCAATAGAACACATTGGGTTGGTGTATGTGTCCGATCCTGGTTTCTTGTTTCCCCCAAATGCTGCCCCCACCCTTAGTTAATTATATTCGTCTGGCCTTTGTAGGACTTTGCTGTCTCTGAGTTGATGATTGCTAGGTGGCCTAGTTGTGTAAATATAAATGTGTTGGTCTTCATGTTCTTTTGGGGTTTTATTGTTTACAAAACTTTTGTTGTATTGAGAGAAAAATAGCCAAAGCATCTTTGACAGAAAGTTCTGCACCAGACAACACCATCTGAAACCTAAATGGGGGGTCCTCAAAATGAACCACTGGGACCATGACTTTCCCTTCCGTGCTCCTCCCCATCTTCCATTCTGGACCACAATGACCTGAGACAGCCCTTCTTCTCCCTCATAAGAAAACACATTTATTTCTTTGGGCATCTCTACAACTCTTGAATGACCCAAAGTAAAAATTCTGAAGAGGCCATGAACCTCTCTCTCCCGTTGTTCCCTGACTCAGTGAAGAGTTTTGGTTGGTGGTTTTGAGACAGGGTCTCACTTTGTATCCGGAGACAGCCTCAGATTCCTGGCTATCCTCCTGTCTTAGACTCCTCTGTGCAGGGATTGCAGGTGAACCACTTCTCCCTGGCAAGACCATTTCATGGTGTGATTCACCTTTGGACAGATCGAACAAACATAATCTGTCACCCTTAGGTAGACAGAAGCAATTGTGGGGCCTTCCATGTAGAAAGTGGGATCTGGAGACCAGAAAAGGGACTATGAATGTACAGTCGAGTCACTCAGGAACTTAATGCCACGGTGCAAGAAACTTATGTCAAAGAGGCCACAAGATTGTTACTAGGAGACGGACGAATGTATCTCCATGTTTACTGCTAGAAACCAAAGCTTTGTGAGAAATCTTGAATTTATGGGGAGGGTGGGAAAGGGTGTACTTGTCTGTCCTTTCCCTGATCTCTTTCCTGAACTGCAGGAGACTAAGCCCCCTCTGGGGTTTTGGTGACCCCACCCCTGGGGTGTTTTATTTCATGGTTGATTTTTTTTTTTTTTTTTACTATACCCAGGTACTTGTATTCCTATAATCATTTTGTTTGTAACACATGCTGACTTTACCTTCCCTTCTCTTCCCTGGGAAAATAAAGACTTATTGGTACTCCAAAATTGGTACTGTTCTCTCATCAGATACTTCGGATGCTTTTCTCATCTCATAATCCCCACGGCGGATTGGGAAGTCACGGGATCATTCAGTTTTCCCCTTCCCACTTTGTTAGGGATGAATCTTGAAAGTTCAGCCCTTGGAGCACCTCATTACACTGGATTTTTGTTTCTAGTTAAGGCCTCTTGTCCCTTCCTTGGAAGCTGCCACATTCAAGAGGGGATTAGAGGCCTGGCATGCATAAGAATGGGGAAGCCTATGCCTCTGCTGGGATGAAAGGCTGGGGCCAGGGCTTAGGGCATGAGACCCTAATAATACTTTGTCCTTTACTCCTCAAAGCCTTTACAAATCCTAATTAACCCCTTGCAACACCCCCCAAAAGGAAAGTACCTTACAGAACTGGGGAAATTGAGGCCAAAGGAGATTCCCCGACTATGAACCATTATTTTGTGATACAGTTTGCTAACTTTCTAGAGAGTGCTTAAACATTCTCGAAAATAGCAGGAAGACTTTTCTCAGGGAGGGGCGGGGGATGGGGGGAAACCTAAGTATTAACAGAAAGTGGATTAAATAAATCTTCAAACTGTTACCAGAGCAGGGGGTTTGTGACCCTTGAACTAATTGCACCAAAAGTTAAAACCCAGCAGCACTAACTACTAGGCTTCAGGGAGCTAAGAGCCTTCCTGAGAAATGGCATTATTAGCAGAAGCTTCACAGCTCACAAAGGAAATCCAAGTGTGAGAACTGATGAATGGGGCATTCATCTCCACAGCTTTGTTGAGTCACGTTTTGTGCTTTCCACAGGTAAAACTGAACAGGTGACATCTTACCCTGTGTTATTGAGACCACAGGGAAAAATGAGGTTAAAAAAAAAAAAGGTTCGTTGGAATTGTGAAATTCTTTTACAGAGAGAAGTATGATTTGAAAGAAATGCTAGTTGCATCAGATACCGAAAGTTCAGTTTTTGGGCTTTTTTTTTTTTTTTTGAGAAAGCAGAACAGCTTCTTCCCGGTATCATTAAATACAATAAAAGGGAAGGCAATGGATAATACTTTTGAGGAGCTAAGTCTAGGCTCAATTTTGTTCTATTCAGTGTCTAAACATCCTTCAAGACTTGGCTATTCAGCTAATGCTTTTGATTTCTTGCTAGGCCCCAAAAAGCTCTCCACAAGTGTTGTAGATTGAGTCTATTTTTGTTTAGTTTTGAGGCTGAGTTTTCTTGTGTAGGCCATGCTAGCCTCAGTCACCCTAGGTGATCTAAACTGCTGATTGTCCTGCCTTCACTGGCACCGTGCTTTTTTAGGCTGGACTGGAAACTGAACCCAGGGCTTCTGGCAAGCTAGGCAAGCACTCTACCACTAGGCTTATATTCCCCAGCGCTCTGGGCTGTGATTTTGGAAGTCCTAAGAGAAAGCTCTTTCTGTCTTGTTCATTAACGTGAGTCTTCGGAATCTGCAAATTATAAAGTCGGGATGCTTTAAATACCCCCCCCCCCAAAATGACTAGAGCAAGAAACCTTTCCAATGAATTAACAGCATTAAAAGGCGACAAGTGAAAACACGTTAGAATTTTTTGAAGAGACTATCCCGTAGATCAGGCTGACTTTAAATTTACTACGTAGCAGAAAAGACATTAATCCTCACGGCCTCAGTCTTCTGAGTGCTGAGTTCAGTGACGACGCGCCACCAGTTTCAGCTAAAAGAACGATTTTTAAGACAAAATTTTAAAGAAACGCAGTTCACTTTTCCATGGTTTACGTCCATATCATCAGCAGCTGGGAGACTGAGGCAGGAGGATTATCATAATTCGATGTTACCGTGTCTCCCAAAATGCAAGCATTGCGATCAAACATAGAGAAACTCATTTTTGAGGTGGGGTTACCACATTCTCTCTCCGTAACAAACTGCCACAATTACCCGAGGCCACACAGCATGTGTGGGCTGACCTCTTCTCAGGCCATTAGGCTGGACTCTCGCCTAACAAGCACGGTTTGCATCAGGCGACCCTAGCGGCAGCAGTATCGCTCACGTGACCTCGGCCCTCCAGGCGCTGTTTCCACGCCCCGCGAGAGCCGCTACCAATAGCCAACTCGCAAGATCTCGCACCGCTCCGCCCCCGAGTCCGCAGGCGCAGGGCGCGGCCCCGCCCACCACGGACGGAGGAGGCGTGTCCAAACTCACAGAGGTGACGTGTTCTTCCAGCGCCAAGTCGTAAGTCGCCTCGAAGTGGTAGAAAAGCGCCTTCTCCGGCGTCCTTGGTGCGGAGTGAAAACAGAGACCCAGAGGTGGGAAAACTGGATGTGGAGTTAGCCGCGGGAGACACTCAAGTCCGGCCGGGAGAGTGGCCATCGAGGTAACAGATGCGACAGCCAAGGAAGGTAGTGATTGGTCAGCCCAGGGTGAGAAATGGATTGCCGGGCAATAGAGAAGGAAGTTGCGGGGATTGACCAAGATGTGGGTACCATGATGTGGCAGGATATTTGGAAGAAATCAGTGCACATAAGAAGGATAAGAAAATGGAAACCACCATGTCCCAAAAGACTCCCGTTGGCTTTAGAGGCCTGAGTGGATTAGAACAGTCTCTGGATTCAGACGCGTGCTGCTTGTCACAGTCCGTCAGTCTCTTCAGTCAGTTTTATTTATTGCAAGCACAGATGACTTCTCTCTCTCTCTCTTTTAATTTATTCAAGGTTATCTGGCTGGTTTTTTTGTTCTTGTGTGATTTCTGACATAGCACGAACTATGTCATGGATCAAAGAAGGAGAGCTGTCTCTTTGGGAACGGTTCTGTGCCAACATCATAAAGGTGAGCCATACCCCAGAGGGAAAGTTGACCTTTCCGATAGTTGAGTAATTGCGTTCATTATTAAGTTTCAGCAATCCCTAGGAAGTGGAATTTAGTAAAGGAATGAGAGAATCTTGAAAAAATTATAATGTAGTTTGCAGGGCTACATTTCTAGTATTTATTTACTGAATGCCTTATTTTCTTAAGGCCAATCAGGATCTATCATTAGATCACACAGACTGTTAAATTTGCCTTCTGGAAAACTGAATTGTGGCGTTGGGAGTTTCAAAATAGCTCACTGGTAGGATGTTTACTTAGTATTCGAGAGACCCTGAGTTTGAAAAAGGGAGAGAGACTGTGACTGTGAATGAGAAGGACCAGAAATTTGTCTCACTGGCACAGTCCATTTGGAGGTTGAACAGCCCTTTCACGGGGTTGGATATCAGATATTGACATTATGATTCATGACAGTACCAAAATTACAGTTATAAAGTAGCAATGAAAATACTCTCATGTTGAGGTCACCACAACACGAGGAGCTGTATTACAGGGTCACTTAGGAGGGTTGAGAACCACTGCCCCAGAGCTTCCATCCGAGTGCCCTTGTACTGTCTTCTGAGTTAATGTTTCTTTGACGGTTAGACTGTAACCATCTGCTGTAAAGGCAGACAACCATGAGGGAAACTCCTGTTATCTCCCAACCATGTGGCTTCACAGACATGTCTTTTTGAGGATTAAAAGTGGTATGCACACAAAGAATTTAGCACAATATCTCGTGATCCTCGGTTATTTATCTTGGTAGGGTGATACATAGCGTACATTTAGAGGACAGAGAAGAACTTTCAGGATCAGGCTCTGGGGCAAGTACCTTCACCAGCTTAGCCATCAAAGGCCCCATCAGGAATCACAGCGATGTCATACTCTGTGCTTGAGAGAGGTTGTGATTGAAACCAGTCAGCCTGGCTTTATTTATTTATTTATTTATTTAGATACAGACTCTCAGTGTTTAGCAATGAATTTGAGTCAGTAAGCCTTGTATTTCCACATACTCGCCTACAAATGTCAAATAATCACAAGTAGGCCAGAAAATGGAAACTCTTTCCTTAGGAAACTACGTGTAACAGCCTCGTGTTGGCAAAAATAAATGTAGGAGACAAAAGCAAAAGACAGTGGAGGGATGAGTGTGAAAGATAGCTCAGATGCCTCCGTGGATAAAGGTTCTTGCCACTAAGTGTGGTAACCTGGATTTGGCCCCCACAACCTACACAGCAGGAGGAGAGAACTGTTGAAAATAGGCCCTGGTTCGTCCTCCCTGTCTTGTGCTCCAGAAACAAGATTCAGATTCAAAATGTATTTATAAGCACCTTGGCCACAGAGCCAGGCTCTTCTCTGACTAGATAGAACTTAAACGGCCCCATTTATTCTCGCCCCCATTCTGCCACATGCCTGGTCACCTGTGCTCAAGTACCATGCATCCTGCTCATGGTGTCTTCCCAGCAAATCCCCCCGGCACCCCTCCCCCACTTCTTTCGTAGAATTCTTTCCCTCTTAATGTCCCACCTTCTATCTCCTGCCTAAAGAGAGGTCTGGTCTCAAAAAAGAGAAAGAAAGAAAGAAAAGAAAGAAAGAAAAGGATAGAGAAGAGAAAAGGAGAGGTAGAAATCCCTGAGTCTAAGCTTCTTATTCCGTTTCTCTCTTGTCCAAGACCATCATTATTTGTAAATCATTCCCTAAACCATGCCATCCCAACCTAAGTGATTGGGACAACAGTCTTCTTATAGAGAACTGACTCATAGAAAGTATCTTCTGCCCTCCACAGTCACACACGTACATACACACTCACACTAACTAAATAAATGTAATTTAAAAAATTAAAGACCAAAATAATGAATCAATAAAAGAATTAAATCAGTTGAACAGGTTTAACATAAAAATATACAAATATGTCAATAAGTACCTGAAAAAAAAATGCTTAGTATCTGTAGCTACAAGCTAAATAAAAATCAAAACACACTTAGATCAGGTTAGAAAGAGCTGGAGAGGTGGTTCAATTGTTAAGAGGACTTGCTGTTCATGCAGAGGGCTCAGGTTCAATTCCTAGCACCCACTGCGCAGCTCACAGTAACTCATGTTTTAGGAAAGTGATCTCCTGTTCAGAGGGAGTGCCGGCTCACGTGCGGTACGCAAACATGTACGCAAGCCGAAGAACCATTGATAACAGTTATAGAAAAAATGTGTCTTGCCCTAGTCAGAATACGTCTTCATGAAAATTCAAAAAATAACAGGTTTTGGCAAGGACATACAGACAAAAGAACCCTCCTACACTGCCGAGGGGAATGTAGTCTAGTCAGTATGAAGTTCTTCAGCGAATGAAAGGTAGACTGTGTGATCCAGCTAGGTCACTCCTGTATACTCTAAAGCATCAGAATCAGCCCCCTCCAGATGCCTGCCAGCCCAGTGAACTGCTTGCTCGTCACAGTGGCCAGGTTGCCAGGAGCAGTCTCTGCGCTCTGCAGTTAGTAAGTGGAGCTTTAGAAATGTGGCGTACAGACACAGTGGTGCTTTGTTCAACCATGAAAAAGAAATCATGTAGTTCATAGGAAAGTAGATGGAACTGGTTATCATCATGTTAGGTAAAATAAGCCCATCTCATAAAAATTAATCTCACTCGGTTTGTTCCTGAGTGGGGTTGGTGGGGACCTGAAGTTAAAGCATAAGATGACTGCTGTTGATGGGGAAGGGGAAGGGGTGGGAGAGGAAGGGATGCTGGGAAAGGTTAGGGGGGTGAGTATGTACGTGTAACATTCAAGGATGGAGAACGTTCAGTGAACTGCTCACTCTGGACAAGAGAAAATGAAACTAGACCAAGTCTTTTCTCAGATTTTATCTTCACTTACTGTAATGACAATTATTTAGTGTGTCTATGTGTCTGTCTATGTATGTATGTATGTATGTGTGTATGTATATGTATGTTACATGAATGCAAATACATGCCACAGCACACATGTGAAGGTGGAGAACAGTGTACCAGAGTAGTTTTCCTTCTCCAGAATGTGCCCAGGTCCTGGAGAATCAAACTCAAATTATTGGGCTTCGCAAGAAGCTTTGTACCACTGAGTCATCTTGCCAGCCCAGGGATTTTATCTGATCATTCAAACCTACTAGGTAAGGATGTCATGTTCTCCCTTTAATCCAAAGAGAATGAAATTGGTTCATTATTTATCCCCATCTACAGGCTGGCCCAGTGCCCAAACATATTGCATTCATAATGGACGGCAACCGTCGCTATGCCAAGAAGTGCCAGGTGGAGCGGCAGGAGGGCCACGCACAGGGCTTCAATAAGCTTGCTGAGGTGGGTGTGGGTGACAGAGCCTGGAGCGAGTGATTTGGAGACCTAGAGGACAGCTAAAAAATGGAGTTTTCTTGGAGTTTTCTGTGGTTTGAGTGTTTTTTATTCTTGTTTTGTTTGTTGCTTGCTACCCAAGGGTCTCATCCTGGCATTCACACAACTGTCACCATCACAGAATATTAGGATTAGCAAGCTTCTGTGTTTTGCTACGATTAGTCATTGTATTTTAATTGCATCTCTCATCCAGGTTGCTACTAAATGTCTTTTAGAAAGTTGCTGGGTCAGCAGGTAAGGGCGCTAGCTGAGTTCAGTGGCTGCACCACATGTGGTAGAAGGAAGGAGCCAGTGCTGACAACTTTGTAATCTTCATATACATTTTGTGCTGTACATGAATGCATCCACACACATGCACAAATGTCAAAATCAACTTTTATAATTGTGCATGTCATTGTATGACTTTATGTTTGTCGAGGCTATTTTTATTTTTTATATATAGATATAGATATATGTTTGCCTTTCTACCTATATTCTAGTGATGGCAAAGGCTGCTTATTTATTTGTTTATTTGTTTTGGATTTTTGAGACAAGATTTCTCTGTGTAGCCCTGGCTGACCTGGAACATGCTCTGTAGACCAGGGTGGCCTCGAACTCACAGAGGTCTGCCTCCCACGTGCTGGGATTAAAAGCGTGTGGGACCACTGCCAGGTTTGTTTGCTTATTTTGGACAGAGGGTTTTACTCCATAACCCTGGCTGGCCTAGAACTGTGCAGATCAGACTGCCCCCAAACTTATGGAGATCTGCCTTCCTCTGCCTCTTAGTGTTGGTATAAAGCCTGAGACACCACCATGAGTGGTTATATTTATTTTTGAGATAGTATCTTATATAGCCAGACTGGCCTCAAACTCCATGTAACCAAAAGTAACTTTGACACACCCCCCACACCCCACACCCCCGATCTTCTTGGCTTTACTTGGGAGTGCTAGGATTACAGGCACGGTGCCACTGTATGTGGTTTTAACCCAGGCCTTCAGTCAAGCTAGGCAAATACTTTACCAACTGAGCGACTTTCCCAGCAGTGGTTTATTTATTTTGCGTTTTAGGAAATATAGCCAGGCCAGGTGGTGGCACACACGCCGTTAATCCCAGCAGAGCCAAGTGGAGCTCCTAAGTTAAGGCCAGCCTGGTCTACAGAAGGAGTTACAGGACAGCCAGGGCTCCACACCTGCCTTGAAAAACCACAGCACACCAAACCAAAAACCACCAACAACAAAGACAGCATCTCCCTATGTATCCAAGTTGGACTTAACCTCAGGGTTCTCCTGCCTCAGCCTCTTGAGTGCTAGGTGTGTGTTGTGTCAGTGCTCCCAGAAGTTACTCTTGACATGGGTAAGCTTTCAGAGGCCACTAGTGTGTCGTGTTTAATGTAACATGAAAGCAACAGTTCACTTCTGAATACGTATCTGGAAAATGAACCACAGGAAACTCTTTTGCAAACTATGAAGTACTGAGTTGTTGCTTCTGTTCGACTTCCCAACCTCTTGGTCTGCCATTATAAAGACGTTCCCTTCCGAGCAGCAGCGCCTCACACACTCTCTCCTAGCCATCTTCTCAGGATGGCTTTGTAATCCCTTCCTGCAGATAAAGGAGCTTAGTCCCAGAAAGGTTAATAATTGCCTACAGCTCATTACAAACCTAGGATGGGGTCATGGGTAAAAACCTAGGACTTTATATTCTTGCTGAAAACTTCTTTGGGATAAAATAAAACTGACAGTTTTTAGTTTTTCTTCCTGTTTTGTTTTATTAAGATATTGTTTCTTGTAGCCCATGATGGCCTCAAGTTCAGTATATATAGCCCAGGCTGACCTTAAACTCATGATCTTCCCGCCATCCACCTCCCAGAAGCACAGATTACAAGTGTTGAGTAACATACCTGGATTGTTTTTTTTTTTTTTAGAAAGGATCTTAATGTGTAGTCTTAGGTTAGCCTTGATCCTTGTTCCTCAGCTTCTCAAAGACTAGACCTGAGCCACTACACCCAGCCTCGGGTTTTTAAGATTCTTGAATGGTGACGACTTTCTTCCTAGTTGGCTCACTTTTCAAACATAACTGCTGAAGTTGCCCAACCTTTACTCAAGTCTGGGGAGGAGAAAAATCCTTGCTCAGAGCTGAAGCATTGGTTACCTCTTCCTGTTTGTCCTTTGCCTTACCTAGCTCTTTCTTTACCTTCCGCCTCAGACTCTGCGCTGGTGTTTGAACCTGGGCATCCTCGAAGTGACTGTCTATGCATTCAGCATTGAGAACTTCAAGCGTTCCAAGAGTGAGGTTGACGGGCTCCTGGATCTAGCCCGACAGAAATTCAGCTGCTTGATGGAAGAACAGTAAGATGCTGTCCAGATGGAGAATGTCCTGATTCACATCCCTGTCCCACCTTCCCTGACCCCAGCCCTGAGCTCCTCTATCTGAAACTTTAAGGAGGCTGACGTCCAAGGCTATCCACTGGCCTCCACACTCACATTCAGGAAAACACAAAACCGCTAATCTACTTGTGTTTCACGGTTGGGACATGGCATCTTGTAAAGAGAAGAAAAGGCCTTATAGGTGGCCACAGTAAGCTGGTGACAGAGCCAGGCTGGGAACCCAGTCCTCCCTCTTCCAGGGCCTTTGTAGATCCCTGTGAACCTCAAGCACCTCTCAACTGTGTTGTCATTGGCTGAGCATGCGTGTGCACGCACCTTTTTCGAGTTGAGCAGCCTGTCAGGATATTATAGCAGGCTGGGTTGTCAAAGGGTTCCCAGGTAGGGGGCTGACTGAGAGACAGGTATCACTGAGCTCAAAGAAGCCAGGACTGTATGTGGGATCAGCAAAAGTGAGCATACTTGGATTGAAATCTAGGTACTACCCAAATTTGTCTTTGATTAGACTATACATTAAAGTTTTATATTTTATAGTCTTATAGATTACCCAAAATAGGTAAATGGCTATTGTTTCACAGACTTTGACAAAACGTAGTTGGAGGCAGCTGGGCCATGGATGTGACCTTTAATTCTGGGTCATGTCCTTCGGGCCTGCCAGAGATTCCTACCACACAGTAATAAGCTCCTGCCTCTCAGTATAACACACCAGCTTCCCAGTGCATTCCCAGTGAGAGAGGCTATGTGGAAACAGTGAGTACTCACCGCGTGGGAGCCACTGTGTGGGTGCACTGTGAGTGAGGGTGTGGTCAGACCCTAGAACCAAACTCCAGGCAGAGACCCGGCTGTCCGTCCATCCATCCATCCATCCATCCAGACTGCTCAACATTCTGATCTTTCTGGACCTCAGGCTCTTGGGATGCAGAGGGGAACTTACGGTCTGAGCCTCAGAGGAACTCGATGACTGGACTAGAGTATGTCACCCACCGTCTAATGGTACACACGCCTACTCTGCTGTCATTGGTCTCTTATTGCACAAGAGTGTAACAAATGTCACCAATAACACAGTTCCTGCTCTGGAGCAATTTACTGACTTACTCAGTTGGGACAGAAATCACAGATATGTAAAATGCAACTCTCCCAAGGACACCTGAGGTAGTAGTGTGTGGCCAAGAGTTTGTTTTCTCAAGGCAGACAGATCTGGTTCAAGCCAGACGTGACACAAGAAATGACCTTGGGCCAGTCTTAGCAGAGCCTCAGTGCAGTACTGGGTACCTCTCAGAGTGTTGACACGGTTCTGGAGTTGCACACACACAACAGTGCCTGGCACAGGCGACAGGTTTGTGGTTGGTTCTTAGCCCAGTGCCTGTGTTCTGCTCGGCAGTTGCCCCGTGACAGCGGAGCCTCCTTTCTCCCTTATCAGGGAGAAGCTGCAGAAGCATGGCGTGTGCATCCGGGTCTTGGGCGATCTGCATCTGCTGCCCTTGGACCTCCAGGCGAAGATCGCACATGCTGTCCAGGCTACTAAGAACTACAACAAGTAAGTTCTCAGGTTGTTTCTTAAGAGAGGCACCCAGAGCGTCCGAGGTCTGTACTCCATACCAGGTTGTTGAGAAAGTAGTTTGTGCTGCTTAGAGACTTTGACCTGTGGGGGAGACCAGCTGCCTTTCCATTCATTCACATGCAAACCCAGTCCCTCGTCACTTGCCCCCCCCCACCACAGTGTGTTTGGGAACTATAAATGTGGTCACATGCCCACAGACACCCACACACACATCTGCTTGAACTTGACAAGTGTCGGGATGGATGTTCTTTAGTCTTAGGCTGGTGTGGTAGTACATACCCTTAATTCCGACACTAGATAGGCAGGAACAGGCATATCTCAGTGAGTTTGAGGCTGACTTAAGCTACAAAATTAGCTGGAGGCTGACTTGCCTCCAAAATTAAAAATAATAATAAGAAGAAATCCAACAGTCCTAACCCTGTCTACATGTCTTTCAAGAATCTTTTCTGACCCACTCTTTGGCCCATGGGCAGATTTAGAGGACCAAGTTCAGGAATGCACACTCCACCGTGTGGCTTTGGAGCAGTAGTGTCGGCCATTGATTACCTTACATCTGGTCTCCTCTATGCTTAGGTAATATCACAGAGGATCTCCTTCCTCTGTGGACTGGTTGACAGTAATGGCGGTGGAGGAGTGGAGGTGGTTAGGAAGGCAATAAAGGTCGTTTATGGTTGATCTAATTAGATGAAGAATATGCTTATTCCAAGAACTATTAGAAATCATGAAACTGCCCACAGTCTTATACTTCAACAGGAAAGTGCCCATGTCCTTCCAGGGAATGGCGGCTCCGGATTCAGACTCCGGCCGTCAGACCCTGTCTCTCTTTGGTGAATTATTCTGCTCTGCCATCCTCAGGTGTTTCCTCAATGTCTGCTTTGCATACACATCGCGTCATGAGATCACCAATGCTGTGAGAGAGATGGCCTGGGGCGTGGAGCAAGGCCTGCTGGAACCCAGGTATCTGGGGTGTCTCTCCTGGTAACTGGTACTGAAGACAGAAAGAACTAGTGTCCAAACCTTGCTGCGCCGTGCACTTGGCCAGAACTCAAATCAAGGGTGTACATAGGAAATAGTTAGGGGACTTCCCCTAAATGGGGGGCGTAGGGGGTTGTCATCTGAGTACACCACACACACGCCGGCCTGTCCAATGAGAAGGGGCCCCCTCTGTGCACATTTCTTTCAGTAATTACTTTTATGTTTGTTGTGGAGGAGAATCTTTTGGGTTTCTCAAATTGCAATTTCATAACCCAGGATTAAGGTGTTGTGAGGGGTGGATGGAGAGAGGACGGAGGGAAGAAAGCAAGGGCAATCCTAATAATTAAGGCTTAGAGGAATGGAGGAATTTTTGAAGCCATCTGTCTATTTGGCTCTTCTAATGCTGTTACTAATATAATCTTTGTCGCTATTCGTAAATTAATAATCGTGATGGTGAAATAATGGTAGCAGACGTAGTTGGACAATGCGGTGTGTTACCTGTTTTACTCTTCCTAACCTCGTGTGAGAGAGTCTTGCCTTCTTTTCAGTTTATAAATGTGGAAATTGAGGATAACCTGTCCACAGTCGGTCTGCTAGTAAGATAAAAGTAGGACTCTAAAGCAATCCAGAGGCTTTGTCTTTCATTTTTATTATATGAGAGCTTGGGATGCGGGAAAGTTTTTGATTTCTCTTTTTAGTATAGTATGATTGGCTGGAAACTAAAAATCAAGAAATTGAGCTGGGCATGGTGGCACACACCTGTAATTCCACCTACTTAGGATACTTGTAAGTGTGGGAACAGCCTGAGCAACATAGTGGATCCCCTGTCTCAAAACACAATAGAATGTGTGGTTGGTCACATGAGCTCAGCTGCGGAGCACTTGCTTAGTAAGTGTGAGTGCTTGGGTGTGATCTCCAGGGGCATGAAAGGAAAGCAGAAGCCCAAGGAGAACACAGTCCCCCTCCCCAATAACTAACACCCAGAAAGGAAGTACTGTATTGTTTTTAAAGACGTTAGTGGTGGCACATGCCTTTAATCCCAGCACTTGGGAGGCAGAGGCAGGCGGATTTCTGAGTTCGTGAGTTCGAGAGTTCGAAGCCAGCCTGGTCTACAGAGTGAGTTCCAGGACAGCCAGGGCTACACAAAGAAACCCTGTCTCGAAAAAACCAAAACCAAAAAAAAAAAAAAAAAAACAAACAACAACAACAAAAAAAGAGCAGTTATCAAAAAAAAAAAAAAGACGTGTGTGTGTGTGTGTGTGTGTGTGTTGGGGGTGCGCAGGAGCTCACGATGCTTGATGATGATGGCGCTGGAAAATGAGGAGCTCAGTGTCTGTAGGAACAGCAATCACTCTTGATTCCAGAACCGTCGCTCAGCCCCAGAAAGCACTGTTTTCTCTCTTCCTGTTCTCATCCAGGGTCTCACTGCAGGTGGATCCCTGGTTGGTTGGAACTTGCTATTTAGACCATGAACTCACCTTCTGAATGCTGAGATTGAAGATGTGTACCACCAGGAAGAATTCTGTTTTAAATACTTTATCTCCCTTCTCATTTACATTTATTTTATTTGTATATTTATTGAGTGGGGAGATGGGCATACATATGCCACAGAGTGCTTCTGGAAGTCCAGGGACAGTTAGGAGTTGTTATCTCCTCCCACCACATGGGTCGTAGGAATGGCATTCAGGCCGTCATCCTCCTGGATGGAACGCCTTGTTACCTGCAGATCACCCCACTGACGACCCCTAAGACTGCTTACAGCTGTGTGTGAGTGCTCCTCTCCAGCAGAGGGGGGGTCTTTCTCTGCTCTTTAGACTCATGTGTTTAGTAGCTTTGGGGTCTCAACCTGTTTGTTTGAGATAAGGTTTCACTATGTAGCCCAGGCTGGCCTTGAACTCATGGAGCTCTGCCTATCTCTATCTCCTGTGCCAGGATTAAGGATGTATTTCACTATGCCTGGTTAACCCTTTTAGTTAGTTAGTTAGTTAGCTAGTTAGCTAGTTAGCTAGTTAGTAACATCTCTAGGGAAGCACATTGCTCTGTATAGGGACTATACTGGTGAGCCTAAAGATCTACTTTCTGTGTTTTGGGGCTCTGGTAAAGGAAACAGACATTAATCAAGAGACAAATTAGCAAAAACTCGTAATAGTGATACATATCATAAAGGCACTGGTGCAAGTTTATGACAAGAGGATTGGACTTGGTAGAGAGTACCTTCCACTGTAAATGATAGGTGACGGCAAGAAGAAGCAGCTGTGACTTGGGGACAAGGCAGGACTATGACGTGGTCTTGCTTTTACTGCTCAGTAGCAGGCTCCATTGGAAGGGAGCCTGGATTGTAGTGGTGCTGGAGTGGACAAAACAGCCTGCACTGGGAAGAGAAGGGCTGGGAGGACGAGTGGACTGATTGTGCAGAAAGGCTCTATTACCCGGGATGTTGTGCCCATGGATTTCAGCGGTGGACGTTGGTGCCCTCCACTGTTCTAGAGAACCCTAGACAGGAGGATCCCATTTAAGGAAGAGGGAAGTTTGCCTCAGGGCTCGTCATAGAACAGAGATGTTGGAAAGGTAGTCCAGGGGGGTCAGTACTGTAGGCTCCAGGAGGAAGGTCATCTGTAGGGTGCTGGACTGAGGCAGGCATGAGGGACCTGGAGAGAGTCCTGTGACTAGATGAGCAAGGGTGAGCTCTGAGAAACTGTCCTGGTGACCATTAGACAGATTGACCCTTTAAGCAGACAGTCTGTGTTGCAGAACACAAAGGAGGGAATTTGTTGGTACCCATTGAGGAGGAGGTGGACGGGTGTTGGCACAGTAGTTGCTCTAGAAGGTTATATGAAGTTACAGATTGTAACTTGGCTGTTAGGGAAAACTCCGGTGCTGGCTAAGGGCAGAGGGATAGGAGGCAGTCACGTGGTCAAGGCAGAAGGGGAACGTGTGTATGGGCCCAGCATGTGCAAGGCCTTGGGTACACTCTCTAGTGCTGCCTAGCCTCAGGGAAAGACAGAAACGTGCAAACATATATATGCAAGTGCAAGTTAATGGTAATTAGCTTGGGAGTAATTTCATAGTTGTTTGTTATATTATGGTTTATAATTAATGTTTGAGTAGTCTTGTATATATGGAATAATAATTGAACTAATGATGGAAAATATTTATGCTAGAAAGAATCCTCTAATTTAGCAAGCAGATTTGCTGCCGGGCGTTGGTGGCGCACGCCTTTAATCCCAGCACTTGGGAGGCAGAGGCAGGCGGATTTCTGAGTTCAAGGCCAGCCTGGTCTACAGAGTGAGTTTTCCAGGACAGCCAGGGCTACACAGAGAAACCCCGTCTCAAAAAACCAAAAAAAAAAAAAAAAAAGCAAGCAGATTTAACACAGATTAGCTCCTGGGAACTCTGATCTGACTCCTAATATAGCATGCTTTAACCTCACCCTAGCTTCGTATCTACTGACCTTACATCTTGCTCCCTTCCAGGAAGTGTTTCCTATCCATCTTCCTGACGGCCATTTATAATCTGCCTGTGGGGCTCTCATGTCCACATGATAGAATCACCAGGGTCCACAGCGCCCCCTGCAGCTTGACTCTCAGAGCATACTGAGCTCCTTGGGACCTAGGCTGTACTCTGTATTACGTCTGTATCAAGGTTATTAGAATTTGCCTTAACCAAGTAACTAGATTTCTGTTCTCTTGACACCACCATCTGACTCCATTTCTCTTTCTTTAGGATAAGGGCTTTTTTTTTCCCCCCTAGAAATAAAATTAATAGGTTGTTTGGGAGCCTGGAATTAGAGAAGAAATAAGGTTGACCCTCAAGGCTGGTTAGAACCTGTCAGTGCATTCCTTTGAATAGGCTGTGTGGCCTCCTGTAGTCCTGTCTTCTGTGTCATAGAGAATAATTGGGAGCATTTACTAAGTAAGCACAGGGCCATGCAGACTTGCTATATTGTTCAGTTTTAATGCATGTGTACTTGAGATGGCCACTAACCTCAAAGTCTTAATCCTCCTTCAGCTAAATAGTGCTGCAGTTGCAGCTGTTGGCACACTTCCCAGCTCTCAGATACTTATACCTCCTCACCCTATAATGTACAAGTTGGTTTTATCTTCATTTAATTTCTTTGTTTAGTTTATGTGTGTGGGTGCAGGTTTGTGCATGCCACCGTGTACAACTGAAGGTCAGAGGGTAGGCTTCAGGTGTGGTGTCTTACCCTTCCACCTCATTTGAGACAGAGTCTCTTTGCTGCTGTGTAAGCCAAGCTAACTGGCCTCCAACTTCTGGAGGTTCTCCTGTGTTTGCCTCTCCGCATACAGGCACTTTGGGATTATAAACACTTCACTTAACTGCATCCAGTTTTCACTGTCTTCTGGAGATCCAGCCCCGAAACATCAACAAGCACCGTCACATACTAGCTCTTCTCTTCATTTTAAAGATGAGACTACAGAAATGGGACATAGTAATTTACCTAAATTTAATTTACATAGTTGGCCTAGTGTCACTTGAGATTGGTATATTGACTACCACATAGGAAGGCTGAAATAGACAAAGGGATCTAACATAAAAGCAGCTGACGGGGCTGGAGAGATGTCTCAGCAGTTAAGAGCACTGGCTGTTCTTGTAGGAGACTCTGGTTTAATTCTTAGCACCCACATAGTGATTCATAACCATCTGCAACTCTAGCTCCAGGGGATCCAGTCCCTTCTTGTGATTTCCTCCGGTACCAGGTGTGAGATGGTACACATATATACATGTAGGCAAAACATCCATACACATAAAATAAATATAACTTAAAAAGTTAGCAAGTATCCAGATGTGGTATTGCATGCCTGTAATCTGAGCACTCAGGAGGATGGGTCCAGAGGACTACTTTGAGTCTGATCCCAGCCTGAGCTACAGGGCAAGGCCCTGTCCAAAAATAGCGCTTAGAGTCCTGGAGAGATGGCTCAGAAGTTAAGAGCACTTGCTGCTATTTGCAAAGAACATGAATCTGGTTCCCAGCACCTATGTGACGGTTCACGGGCATCTGTAACTTCAGTTTTAGCACATCTGACCTCCTCTCTGGCCCTTAATCTTTTTGTTAAAGGGATTGTGGATACTGGGGTAATAGACGAGTGGTAGAGCATTTCCCCATCATACAAAAGACCTTAGGTTTCATTGTAAGTACTGTGTTGAAAAGTAAAAAATTAGGGCCAGCAAGATGGCGTAGCAGGTGCTTGCTACCAAGCCTAGTGACTTGAGTTTAATCCCCTGAACCTGTATGGTGGAGGGAGAGAACCAGCTCCTCAAAGGTGTCCTTTGACCTCTGTATGCATGCTGTGGCATATGCACATCCACATACACAAAGCAAAGGAATAAATGGGCTGAGTTACCGGTACCCGCATGGCAACTGTAAATCCAGTTCTAGGAGCTCTAGCACCCTCTTCTGTCATCCACAGGCACAAGCCAAGCACATAGCCCACATACATGCGTGCAGTCAAATACTCAACACATACATACATTCTGCCAGGCGGTGGTGGCGCACGCCTTTAATCTCAGCACTCAGGAGGCAGGGGCAGGCGGATTTCTGAGTTCGAGGCCAGCCTGGTCTACAGAGTGAGTTCCAGGACAGCCAGGGCTGCACAGAGAAACCCTGTCTCGAAAAACCAAAAATAAACAAACAGGTAGATCTTTTTGAAAAATAAAGTAATTCTTTTAAAAATAATAAATCTATAAAAATATCACAATGTAAATATTTGTAACTGGAAATCTCACTGAGGAGTTGAGACCCTGAATGCTGGTTTGCTCCTCCATTCATGTTGTAACAGGACACTTGTCATGTCCTGAGCTTTACGACTCTTGTCACTACATCTTCAGTGCATTTTCACTAGCTGAAAGCAGCATTGACAAATGTATCTTAGTTTACCTACATACCTTCGTGTTTCTTCTATATTTAAGCTCATTCCAGTTTCTCATTAATACGAATGGCGAGCTCCTTGAACTTAAGTCGTCCGCATCTGCGATCCTGCCCTCTGGAGCGGGATCTAGTGGCGTCCACTCATAGTATTATTACCAGGACTGTCAAGATTTCTTTTTCTTTTCCTTTTCTTCTTCCTAGTGGTGGGGAGTCAGATCTACAACCGGAAACATGGTAGGCACACGCTCTACCATTCCATGCCCCATGGTTTCTTACATGGTTTCTGTTTTCTAAGTAGTTTCTGAGCAGTCTTCATGACAGCAATAGTTAGTGTTGGGGTTTTCTTAACCATAATCAGTAGATCCTTGGCTTCCTTTTGTCACTTTTATCTTTCCCTTACTGTCCCCTCCTTTTCTGTTTACGTTCTGCCCACAGCCTGAAGCAGGCAGCAGAAAGCCCTCAGAAACTTACAACTCGGACTCTAAGTGGACATCCGTAGTCTAGAGGACCAGGCAGTGAGATGAGAGATAGTGTCACTGTTAATACTGTCGTTTATCCCTTGTTTGCTTAGATGGCCTTGTTAGCCTTTGTGTGTTTGGGCATTTCATAGTTCCACAGTGCACCCGGATATGCCGTTTGATTTGATTTGACTCTCAGTCTAACCGTGTGGTAGATAGGGAGTTGAGCGCTCGGGCGGATTGGACTGGTCTTAAATACTTTTGTCAGGGAATTAGGACCGTGCAGTCAAGACAAGAGTGTGTGATTGCAGGGCAGTCTGAACCCAGAACCCTTCTCTTACCCAGTCATGAGCAAATATTGTTTGCTGTATAATTATACAGAAAATACATCTTCTGTGGTTTGAAAAACAGTAATTAAAAAATCAAGGCACATGCCCAAAGCACCCTAGCTAATAAGTATGTTTATCTTTCTTTTCTTTGTTTTTAAACCTCATTCTGTGATTTTTTTTTTTTTTGAGATTGTGTTTTCCTGCATAGCCCAGGCTGGCCCTGAACTCCTGATCCTCTTGCCAAAGCCTCCAAACTCGGGTACCTGGCTTTGAACACTCACTCCAGGTATTCATGCTTTCATTCTTCTTTTTTGTATATTGATTTTTTTGTTGTGGCTGGGAGCAGATATGCCATAGTACACCTGTGGACGTCAGAGGACAACCCCGTGGAGTGGGTTCTCTCTTTCTACTTTTACGTGGATTTGAGAGAAGGCTTGGGTGGCAAACAGCTTTACCCACTGAACCATCTTTCTTGCCAGCCCAGGTTCTTTTTATTAAATCCTGGGATTTAGAGGTAGACTGAGTGGTCCATTGTGTGCGTGAGCCCTGGAGTTCAACAACATAAATCACTAAATAGACAAAAGTCCTTCCTTCCTTCTTGACCAACTCACTGTTGAAAACTGTTGTGTGGCTTTCTCAACTTCATTGTTGTACATACATATACATATATGTGTATATATATGTGTGTGTGTGTGTGTATATATATGTATACATAGGCATATATAATGTTTTTATAATACAGTGGTTATCATACTCCCTTCACATAACTAATGTGTGACTATAAGATTTGTATATATTTTTCATAATGTGTTTTCTGAACTTTACTTTTTTCATGTAACAGTGGGTCTTGGAAGTCTTCCAAACCAGTGTATTTCATTTAGATTCATCTTTTTGTCGTATTTTTGTTGTTTTCAGATCTAATTGTCTTTGCAATTCTGGGGATTAAACTCAGGGCCTCATGCCTTTTAGGTACATACACTACCACTAAGCCACATCCCCATCTTTAAATTTTTTTTTAAAAACGAAGAAAGAAAATCAGTTCCAGGGTGTTTGATCACACTGCCAGGGCATAGGCAGAACAAGTCAAATGAAGAGACACAGTCTAGTGACACATCTGGTCCTAGGCCTGTAGGCAAATGTGATTGGGTAAATTATTGATGTCATCTTAGCTTCCCTCTTCTGTATCCATAGCGGGTTACAGACCCCCTCCATAGGGCTTTGAATGATGCAGTATGTGCTAGTACTTGCCTGGCTAGCATGGTCAAGGCCCTGGAGGAAGAACAAGCATTGTATGTGGTTTGCAGATTTAAAGTCATTCTTGGGTTGGAGATATACTGGCAAATGTATTTGATGGTGGCTAATCACCAGCGGGGAGGCTGTGGATGGAAGTTCACAGAGCAAGTACCACAGAGAGACGTGTGCTTCTATCTCCTGCCCACCTAGTGATGTCTCCGAGTCTCTGCTTGATAAGTGCCTCTATAGCAACCACTCTCCTCATCCCGACATCTTGATTCGGACTTCTGGGGAAGTGCGCCTGAGTGACTTCTTGCTCTGGCAGGTAGGTTGTTTTGGAACATGTTATTTTGGGGTTGGGCTGAACCCTGGAACTGAACCAGAACCCATTCTCCATCATTGTATGAGCAGGGCAGAGGGTTACCAAGTAGAACAATCAATACTTCCAGGTTGGACATAGTGACATTGTTTTTCTTTCTTCACCTGACCCTAGGTGTATAATGTGTTCCTTGCTGTCCAAAATGCAGAGCTTTCATCCTAAAGAGAAACCAAAGCCATCCAGCCCTAATGAAAACTTACATATGCCCCTTTTCAAGAAATGGCCCCTTGAGATGCTGGTTAAGCTGGACATCAGACCAGCACCACAAGAGTCTTCCCTTTCGATTCGTTACCTCCTCTTCAAAATACAAGTCTCTATCTGTGCAGGCAGATTCTGTGAGAGATTTCCATTACATACAGACTCAGGCTTGCTGTTACCTTTTGCTCAGCTATTCCAGCCTAGGTCACCCCTAGAAGTTCACAGCCAGTTAGTACTGTTTGTTTAAAAATCTCTTGTTTTGCCGGGCAGTGGTGGCACATGCCTTTAAACCCAGCACTTGGGAGGCAGAGGCAGGTGGATTTCTGAGTTTGAGGCTAGCCTGGTCTACAGAGTGAGTTCCAGGACAGCCAGGGCTATACAGAGAAACCCTGTCTCGAAAAACCAAAACCAAACCAAAACAAAACAAAACCTCTTGTTTTTTTCAGCCAGGCAGTGAGAGTACACACCTTTAATCCCAACACTCAGGAGGCAGATGCAAGTGGATAGCTCTTGAATTCAAGGCCAGCCCAGTATACTGAGAGAGCCAGGACAAGCAGGAGGACTACATTGAGAAACACTATCTCAAGAAAGAGAGACAGAGACACAGAGAGAGAGAGAGAGAAGGAAGGAGGAGAGGTTGAGAGAGACTTGGCTTAGAAATTTCAGAGTCCAAAAATTTTAATGAATCAGTGTTAAAATTGAGGATCTAGGAAGCTGGTACTTTTCTAAGGATTGGTACATACGCATGACAACCTGTGTTTGATCCCTGGCATCCACACAAAAAGCCTGCTGTGGCGGGACACACTTAGAATCTCAGTGCTTGGAGAGCGAAGACAGAAGGATCCCTAGAACTCTGACCAGCTAGCACTGCCTGATCTGCAAGCCCCAGTCCCAGAGACCAAGCCTGTCTTCTGAGGAGCAGAATCCAAGGGTGACCTCTGACCTCCACATGTGACACACTCTGAGATACACACACACACACACACACACACACACACACACACACACACACACA
>NW_021621113.1:6903166-6907864 GCF_004785775.1 Grammomys surdaster | reverse complement strand
CACACACACACACACACACACACACACACACACACACACACACACACGTGATCTGGTGGCTAGCTACTGCAAATGCTTTGACTTAACCTTTGGGTATGTTGAAGGAAATTTAGTGTATATCTGTTTCTGCTGCTTAAAAGTTTGCATTGGTCAGGTTAAGAAATGACAGTGATGGTGGGCTAGATGCATTCCACTTGGTGAGCGTGCACAAAGCCCTGATTTGATCCCTGGTACTTTGCAAGGAGGACAAGAAGGGTGGGAGAAAGAATGTGGGGAAAGGAAGGAGTTAGAAACAAGGAAAGAAAGAAATAGATAAAACATACTGGTGAAGTAGGGAACTTACCAAAAGGTTCACCCAACAGATGCCAGAGATCCCATGTCTTTAAAAAGACGCTTAGCGGGCTGGAGAGATGGCTCAGTGGTTAAGAGCACTGACTGCACTTCCAGAGGTCCTGAGTTCAAATCCCAGCAACCACATGGTGGCTCACAACCATCTGTAATGAGATCTGATGCCCTCTTCTGGTGTATCTGAAGACAGCTACAATGTATTCATATATAATAAATAAATAAATCTTTAAAAAAAAAAAAAAAAAGACGCTTAGCATCTGGCTGTGGTGGTACACCACTTTAATGCCAGCACTTGGGAGACAGAGGTAGGTGGATACCCTGTACTACAAGAAGGCACAGAGAAACCCTGTCCCCAAAAACCAGAAGAGAGAGAGGAAGAAACCCTTAGCAGAGAACAGTGATCTGGGAAAGCTGACTGTGCCCTCAGAAAAGACTGAGTTCTTCCTTTGTGCTGGAAGCATGACCCTGACCAACTGCAAAACAACTTCTACCTCCGACTGCCCAGACTCAGGACAGTCAGTGCAGCCTTAGGAAAGAGAAGCGGCAGCTCTTGAGCAAGCCTCCTGCAGATGCCGCTTTTAGCCAGCCATGGCACCTCCTGCCTTAATATTGCCCAGCATTCGGAGGCAGAGGCAGGCTATTAATGTGAACTTGAGAACTGCCTGTTGTATAGAGCAAATCCTGGCTAGCCAGGGCTACATAGTAAGGCCCTGTCTCAAAATAAAAAGCCACTTGTATCTGTTCTGGAGAAAGTACTTGGTATCTTGGTGGAAGCTGCAGGGAAGGTAACATTGGTCTACAACAGTGAGCAAGTTTTCCCCAGGGGCCCTTTTGGTTGTTCAGTACAGCAGTAAACAATGGCTATCTGGAGTGTTGGGTTCGGGGGTGTTTGTGTTCACCCTGTTCTAGGCTTTTCCTTCATACATATTTCATCTTTACAGTTCTGTAAAGACTCAGTGTTTTCCACCTTTACACTTGAAGCTGAGACCTAAAAAGGTGAAAAAACTCAGCCAGTTCTGAGGTAATGGTAGACAGAAGCAGTTTGGCTCCAGAACCCATGGGCTCAAAACCCGGTGTCACACTGCTGCTACTTAAAATAACGGGGGCAGCTCCCGTTTGTTCTGGCTGACTTTATCAGACTGTGTGTCTCAGATGACCTCCAAGGGCCAGGAGCCAACAACATAATCCAGATGTCATTTCATAGTCCTAAAATTGGCTTTTAGAGACATGGTGTAGCTGGGCGTGGTGGCACATGCCTCTGGTCCAAGATCTCAGGAAGCAGGCAGGTCAATGTGAATTTCAGGTCAGCATTGTCTACATAGTAAATTCTGTACCAGCCAATTCTACACAGTGAGACTTTCTCTGACAAAAAAAGACAAAGAGAAGGGAAAGACCTGGTAGAATCATTTATCTAGTTTTTAGTTTAGCTCTGCTGTGCCACAGGCAGGGGATCCAGTTGCCTTGTGACTCTTCCAAGAATGAAAGAAACTGGGCTGGCTGCAGACACATCCAGTGCTCTGGAAACGTGTGCCATCTTGTTCTAGGCTTTTCCCACCCCAGCTGCTCCTCCATTGGAGGACTGAGCAGTAGTCATCTTCTCGGCTGTGACTAACTCATGCTATGCCGCTTGTGTTTACCAGACCTCCCATTCCTGCCTCGTGTTCCAGCCTGTCCTGTGGCCAGAATACACATTTTGGAACCTCTGTGAGGCAATCCTGCAGTTTAAGCTGAACCATAATGCACTTCAGGTATGAGTCGGGCAGGATGGGATGGAAAGGTTGGCATTGACAGGCTTGCCTTGCACTAGACCTTGCTATGTCTTTCTTTTTAAACAATTTTTATTGTCTTTCTTTATTTGTGCGTTTCTGTGCGTAGCTGTGCCGTAATGAATGCGCCTGTGTGACGTAGTGCATGTGTGGAGGACAGCCGTTGAAAGGTGGTTCTCTCCTTCCTATGGTCATTATAATACTACTGCCACACACTGGCCATGACTGTCAGACACTGAACGTCTACACATTCCTCATTACTGCTTCCAAGAACTCAGTCAGTAGGGCTTGGTGTCTCTGTAAATGAGTAAATAGAGGGGGTGACTGGGACATGGTATACTGACGCTTTTAACCCTAGCATTCAGGACGCAGGTAGATGGAAAAAAGGGAGGGAAGGAAGGAGGGAGGGAGGGAGGAAGGAAGGGAGGGAGGGAGGGAGGGAGGGACTGAGGGACTGACTTATTGCTTAGGGACTAATATAAGAATAAGGTGTCCTGAAGACACAGGACAAATCTCAAAGAACCTAATCACAATCACAGCTGTCAACACCTACCTCTAATACTAGTTACTGGAAAGCTGAGGCAGGAGGATCTCAAATTTAAAGCCAGTGAATTTGAGACCATGTTTCAAAAGTTTGTGTGACAGTAGAAGTCTGCAGAGTCCAGAGCTCTTCTGGAGGCTTCCTGAGCGGCAAGGTTCTTTGTGCTGTTGGCGGTCTCCCTAACTCCTGTCTCCACTGCCAGTATGGGCAGAAGTGCCAACACCAAGCTGCTGTGCTGGTTCTGTCTGTTTTTATCTATTTAACTCTCCCTAAATGTATCAGCCTTGTGTCCTTACTTCTTCAGATATGAAAACAGGGACAGGAACTAACTGTGCCAAGGCCACAGAGCTAGGGACCAGAATTTTGAAATCATAGATGTTTCCTAAGTCTGGAGAGATAATGGGCAGGAAGAAGGATGATGTAAGTCAGGAGTCTTGTTGGTATTACTGCCTTTTTGGGAACCTAATGAAAGCCAAAGAACATGTGCGGAGCATTGCAGGGACGGTACTTACACTCAGTTACAGACTACTTTCATTGCAGGGTGGTACTTACACTCAGTTACACAGACTACTTTCAGGGTTCACAGGAGCCCTGAATATGTCCACATTCCTAGCATTAGTGACTTGAATCATGAGAGTTTTATCATCGAGTCTCAAAATACGAGTAATTTGAACAAGACAGCTTAGAGCAAGTGAAAAGAGAAATAGCAAAATGTCTGTTATCTGCTGCGGGGTGGGGGGGAGGGGAGGGGACAACCATCGGATTTTTTTCCATACAACTGGAGCTGCCTCTGAAACTGAAACATTTTCTATTTATTTTTTGATAAAAAAAACTTTCTGCAGTGCATCTTGTAATTTGACACCTGCAGTACAACTTGCGGTTGTCACTAGTGATGATTAGAATAGTCACTTTCGTTTTTCTTTCTTTCTTTTTTTTTTTTTTGGTTGGTTGGTTTTTCGAGACAGGGTTTCTCTGTGTAGCCCTGGCTGTCCTGGAACTCACTCTGTAGACCAGGCTGGCCTCGAACTCAGAAATCCGCCTGCCCCTGCCTCCTGAGTGCTGAAATTAAAGGCGTGCGCCACCACTGCCCGGCTGAATAGTCACTTTTTAACAATGGCGCTGGGAATGGTAGCCACCATCCTCAAGCACTTCACTGTACAGTGATGGAGAGTCGGACTCTATGTTATATAGATACCCGCCTTTGAGAATTCTCAGACAGTTTCCTAAGACCTTCCACTTTCCTCTACTGCTGTGTCAGTGGCTAATTTCGACAGCATACCCCTTCCCTTTCCTTCCTGTTTACTGTTTTAAGTCAGCTATAGGCAAAAAAAAAAAAAAAAGCAGGCAATTAACACAGTAGAGTGTGTATATAAAGTGAGAGTAAATTGACTCTGCATGAGGCTTGGCGAGCCTGGTGTGTGAGCCTTTGTGTGTAGATATTCTCGTGTGGAGACCTATAATTCCAATGCCTAGAGCCTTTATTATCTCAAGTTTCTCAGAGACTTGCACATGGTTTGTAGTGGAGTTGCCTCAGGCTCTGTCTTCTCCATAAGTATTTATTGAGTCTCTAATATAAATCAGGCATGCAGTTACATACAGGAGGGTCAGCAGTCACCCTGCCAGACAAATGTCTACCCTCATGGAGTTTGTAGTTTTAGTTGAATAACAGACAGTAAGCAAACAAACAAATGTCGGGATTTGCTCAGCCATAGTGAGTGTAAAGAGCACGGCCCAGTAGCAGAGTGTAGTGGAAGCAGGCTGTGAGCATGGAGGTTACACAGGTTAGGAACACTAAGGGGAAGGTGGGGACAAGCTGGGGTGCTGGGCCTCCTAAGCATTCAGAGTTTGGCACCTGGAAATGACACAGGCAAAGCCAATACACCATTGGTTTTGGGGAGCTCAGCAAGTCTGCTGTGCACAGTGTCCAGGACTTTATGTATACCAGGCCAACTGCTTCTCCAGCCCTACACCTATGTGCAGGCCTCTGTGTGTGTGTGTGTGTGTGTGTGTGTGTGTGTGTGTGTGTGTGTGTGTGTGTGTGTG